>NW_006408876.1:1076852-1102507 GCF_000296735.1 Chrysochloris asiatica | reverse complement strand
GTCTGGCAGGTGGAAGGCGCTGCCCAGGCTGGGCGCGAACGGCTCCCGTGGCGGCGGCGGTGGTGCGGGCTCGGGCCCCGAGAGGTGCGCTGCGCGGCTCGTCGTGCCCTGCGGCCGGGAGAGGAGAGATGCGCGCTTAGCCAGGGACCACCACCGGGACCCCCGCCCCTAGCTCAGCCCATTCCTAGGGATCCTCCTGGAAGTCCGTGCGCTCCGCGGTGCCAGGACCGGGCGCCTGACTCCGGAGGACTACCCACAGGCTTCTTCATCATCCGGACCTGCTGGAGACAAAACCCATGGAGTCCACTCCGACTCATTCATTCCTACCCTACAGGGCAGAGGAAAACTACTCCTTAGGGTTTCGGAGGCTGTCAGTCTTTACGGGGGCAGGCAGACTCATCTTTTTTCCATTGAGTGGCTAGTGGGTTTGAACTGCCTACATGGCAGTTAGCTGTCTAGTGTTTAACCCACAGCACCACCAAGGGTCCTGGAGATGATCTGGAAATCATGTCTGACAATTGAGAACTTAATTCCTATGTAGGATGTTTCTGAAATGGCACAGAAGGATTTTTACCTGGCCAGTTGACAGGACCTTTTGATCTACCAGGAGGCAAGGTTCCAGAGGAAATCTGGCATTAAGTTGAACCCCACCCATTCCTGCCCCACACAAAGCCACTGCATTTGATACAGTTTCTTCCTCCAGAATCAGCCAAATGGCATACTTTTCTGGAGAACATAAAAAATACACTTCTTAATTTAGGCTGTGGTTATTAATGTGGTGATTCTTCTTGGTGGAAAAGACAAGTTTAAAGGTGGGGGAAAACGTTAAGTCACAATAAATCCTCTTGGTCTATCAGTATTTTAAAACCAAATTCTACAGTAATCAGCAATTGGAAAACCAAATGTCACCCTTTTCTGGATTTTAAACTGACCTCCAGATCACTGCATCTTTTCCTGTCTCTTCCTTTCTCACTGTACACCACCTCTCTTCCCTCTTTCTGGCTTTTAAAAGCCCCCTGCAGCTGTGTCTTTAAATTGAAAGCCAGTAGCCTCTCATTAATTTACAAGAACACAAAAGACAACAAGGACCAGGGAGGAGCCCCTTCCTTGAATCTAGCCCAAAGACAAATTTGCATTCCTATGAAAATGCTACATTGTCCAGCACTTCTGGGCAGGTGATCTCCACTCCTCCAGGTTTTCCTGGTAAAGCCTAAAGGTTCTGAGGAAGGGCTGGACCAAAAGGGAGACCAAGCGAGGAACTGGGAAGGAAGGTTTTGAAATGAGGTGCTGAAGAGTGATGTTTGTGGGGAAGAGGAGGGCAGAGAGACACACACAGAGCAGATGCTCTGTATCAGGGTTTCAATTACCCACCCACCCTCCTTTGGGAATGGCAACCGGCAGATAACAGACTGGCCTCTCCCATGTGCACAGAATTAGCATTACAATTTTTATCTGGGATGCTGGGTTCATGGGAAGACCTGTGGAAATTAACTGCACAACTTTAAAACCTTTCATAACATAAGCACTGGATTGGGAGCCACAGGTCCATAGTCCAAGCCTGGCTAGCCTCTCCATGGGGGGAGCGGGGGAGGATGAAGCTTTCTGCTCCCTCAAAGATTTAAAGCCTCAGAATCTGGATTGCTATGAGTTCACACTGACTCAGTAGCATTTAACAAGAATAAAAACAGCAGCCTTGGATAAGAAGAGTTAGCAACAACAATAAATGTATATGTGGGGAGCATGGTGGCTTCATACTACCACAAGGTTCGAACCCACCAGCTGCTTCCCTGGGAGAAAGATGTACAGCCTTATAAAGCCTATGAAGGGCTGCTATGAGTCGTAACTGAGTCAATGGCACACAACAGCAACGTGCACACGCACACACATGTATTTATTGATATATGACATACACAGATGTAACTAGATCCAGAAAACAGTGGTTCAAATGGTTAAGTATTCAACTAGTAGACAGTAGGTTGGTGGATCAAACCCACCCCGGAGGTACCAGGGAACACAGGCCTGCTGATCTGCTTCTGAAAGGCCTCAACCTTGCAGCCCCTTGGGAGCACAGCTCTACTCCACAATGTGTAGTCACCGTGAGTTGGAACTGACTCAGTGCCAACAACAAAACCCAGAGTTGAATTATTTTGGGTTTAGCAAAAAAAAAATCAGAAAGTTAACTGTACATTCCATGAGGGTAGATTGGAATCCCTCTCTTTGTTCAAAGATGTGTCCCCCAGCAACCAGAAACAAGGCCAAGAGTCTGTGCTGCAGATTCACAATAGTGAACCCCACATTTGTGGTATGAAAGAATAGAGCTATAGGATAAGCACTGGAACAAAGGTTGATTTGAACCGCGAGGTGGTGGTTCAAACTTGTGAGCCACTCCATGGAAACCCTACTTAGGGTTGCTATGAGTTGGAACCAACTCCCCAGCACTTAACAACAAGAGGCTTTGACAATGAAGGTTTTTACATGTCTGTTGTTGTTGTTGTTAAGTGCCATTGAGTTGGTTCAGAGTCATAGCGAACCTGCCTGTATATGTTTTTCTGAGGAGCGGCCATAAGGGGACTGCTAAGATTTTATTGCTTTTTTTCTCAGTAGAATTTCTGAACATGAAATGTATAGCTTAAGGTTCTCAAACTTGGCTGCATATTCTAATTGCCAGGGGGAGGGGCTTTGAACTAACTGTTGACACAGGTCATACCTAGCCATTTAATTCAGAGTCTTGGGAGGTGGGGTTTCCAGAGTCTCACAGGGTGATTCCAAAGACCAGCCTGATTTGGGAACCAGCTGTCCCCCGAAACTGTGGTTTCTATAGCATGTGGTTTCTGTTCTAGCAGTACCAGAATCAACATCAACAACACTGTAAAAGAATGGAATCACTAAGCCCCCACTGCATCTATGCTTCTTCTAATATTAAGTAGTAGCATCCTAGAAACATTTTAAAGACATTTTACAAATCTTTCTTTTTACTTTTTCTCTACGGAAGCTTCTAAATTCAGAAGTGTTAATTCTGCTAACACATCTAAGAGAGTTCCTTCAAACTCACTGCCACCAATTCAATGCCAACTCACAGTGACCCTTTCAGACAGAGTAGGACAGCCAGATCTTTCTCCCATGGAGATTCCACCTCACTTAGCCACTGTGCTACCAAGGCATCTTTCCAGCCCTTTCAATGACTGAAAGCATTGAGTTGATTAGAACTCCTAGTGATCCTTCATAGGGTTTCTGAGGCTGCACATCTTTACAGGAACAGACTGACACAGTGGAACTGACTAGATGGTAATTAACAACAACAGCATGGCTGCTGCATGTTTATGTTTTGTTACAGAATACTCTCCAGCACATGGAGTCCTGGTGTGGCGCTGTGGGTTAATGTGCTGTACTACCAAAGTCAGTTTAAACTCCAAGGTCAGCGGTTCAAGTTGACTAGTCACTCTATACAGGGTCGCTATGGGTTGGAACCAATTTGACAGCGCTTCACAACAACAACATCCAGCTCATAATATGACATCCCTCTTTTGCGGAAGTACAATCGTCTAATAATATGGTGCTCCTGGACCAGAAGGTAGCATCGACCTGAAGGCTAAGCTTAGGGTTTTTCCTGACATTTGCATGTTGCGGTTTATATTAAGGCTGTCAGAGCAGTAGACAGGAGACAAGGGGGAAGGGATTCTTTGGATTTGGGAACTTACTCAGCTTCATTCTTTAGGGATTTGGCAATGTAAAACAAACAGCAGCAACCAACTGTTCACAAAAGACTTGGTACTCTGCACCCTCAAAGGCATCCTGACTTCTAATAATGAGCAGGCAGTATTAATAGCAAACTCCACACATTACAAGGTCACTCTGCAATTTACGGGCAGTCTTGTGAAGATGCCCTGGGATCTGCCAACTTTCCCGGAATTGGCACTCGGGACTTCAGGATGCTGGGCAGCCAGGCCAATGGTGTCAGGAATGGCAAGCTACAGTCCTTGTTCCTGGGTTTCCCAGAGATGTTCTTAAAGACTTGTGATCAGCAGTCTACTCACCACCCTTCTGGATTCATTGCTTTTCATTGTCCTGGGGTTATGATTAGAGTGGCAAAACCAGTCATTCACCATGACTCCCCCTCTGCAGAAAATACTGATGGGCAGGGTCTAAGGTCTCTGTTGGTAATGGAGACTCCCAGAGAACACAGTGTCACAGGGGAAGATGCCGCCAAGCAAGAGCCACCAGGGTCAGGCCCATGAAGCGGTCACTGCAAGTGAGCATGGCCATCCTACTGGGTGACCTAGGAGTTGCATCTGAGGCTTGAGGGCACCGCCTCATTGACAAGAGGATTACGGAGTGGCTGTTGTTGTTAAGTACCATGGAGTCTGTTCTGGCTCATAGTAAGCCTGCACAGGGTTTCCAAGACTGTAAATCTTTACAGGAGCAGAAAGCTTCATCTTTCTCCTGCAGAATGGCTGGCAGTTTCGAACTGCCAACCTTGAGGTTAGCAGCCCGATTTGTAACCACTACGGTACCAGAGCTTCTTAAGGAGTGGTTGGGGTGTGACAAAACAGAAGTAAAGATCAGTGAATACTGTTTCCATGAGTTAATACATCCAGAATAAGTTCTGCTACCAAAAATAGGGCCTGACTTCAAGGTGACAGTATGGATTGAATTGTGTGTCTCCAAAATATATGCTAGAAGTCTAACCCTTTTTTCTGTGAATATAATCCTGTCTGGAAACAGGGGTTGCTATGCTTTTTTCAATAGCCTCATAAGCATGTGAAAGTTGAACAATGAATAAGGAAGACTGCAGAATTGATGCATTTGAGTTATGGTGTTGGGGAGAATATTAAAAATACTATGCCTAGGACCATCAAGGGAGAAGAGCAAGAGTGGAATGTGGGACCCTATCCAGGGAAAACAGTGACACCAGAGGTGGAGGCAGAAATGAGGATATGGAAAAAGGGAGCAGCTGAGGACTCTAGACTCATGGAAAGAGAAAGGCTATGTGCTGGCTGCCAGGAGGCAGGCTTGCAGAATGTGCCCTTGGGTTATTTAAATGATTTATATATTCCTGATTGTTTTTGTGTACATCCCCGACCCTTGAAACAAACAAACAAACAAAAATCCCCAGAGGGAATAGAAGCAAATACTGCTGAATGATGATGCACAGAGGAGATTATAATCATTGCAATGAAACAATGAGTGCAAAACCAATGTTCTCTGATGTAAACTATCACTCAATTCATAATAAAAACTTAAAAAAAAAAGTTTCTATGGACGGCCAAAAGAACCAAGAAATCTGTGTTGGAAGAATGCTCCTTAGAAGTCAGAATAGTGACTCTTTGTCTCTCATACTTTAGTCATGTTATAAGGAGGGACCAGTCCGTGGAGAAAGATATCATGTTTGATAGAGGGGTCAATAAAAATAGGAAGACCACCAACCAGATGAACTGGCACAGTAGCAGCAGGAATGGGCTCAAGTGTAACAACAATTGTGAGGATGACAGAGAACCAGGCAGTGTTTCGTTCTGTTGTACATAGGGTTGCTATAAGTCAGAACTGACTCAACGGCACCTAACAACAACAAAAAATTATTAAGTTAGGGGAGGTCTGATGGGTTATGAGTTAGAACATGACTAAGCTCGATTTGGACTTTCAGCCACCAGAACATTGAGAAAATAGATTTCTGTTCTTTAAAGCCACTACCTTGTGGTATTTATATTGTAGCAACACTAGCTAACTGAGACTGGGATGGTTAATGTTATGTGTCAACTTGACTAGGCTATGGTCCTCAGTGGCTTGTCAGACATGATGTAATCACCTTCCACTTTGCAATATGATGTGAGCAGCCAATCAGTTGGAAGAGAAGTTTCGGTGGGAGTGTAGCCTACATCCATTTTATCATGAATGTTCTGTTTCAATCCTGCACTTTTCTTGTAGTTTGACCTTATCTCATTGGATGAGAGAAGACTTCAGCCTGTTACCTGACCTGTAGATTTTGGATTCTTCACCCTGCAATCACGTGAATTAGTAGAAGCTTGCTGCCTGCTTCCTGACCCACATATTTGTGACTTCTTGGCCTCTACAATGGTGTGAGTCATTTCCTTGAAGCAAATGTTTCTCTCTATGTATTTATAAACATTTCCCCAGTTTTCTTTATCCAGAAGACCCAGACTAAGAGGAAGACAGATGCCATCTTTGAACAAATACATCTCTAAATATAAACCAGAGCATGGTTTAGTAATACTGCTATATGATGCCGACTAAAGTTTTTAAGAACATGTTGTACTGTCTTAGAGTAAGTTCCTATGTGGCTTTCGGCTTGAATAAGCATACAGACAAGGCTGTTACATTCACTTCTTTGAAACAAGGAGAAATTATCAGCTCCCAATTGTAACAAGCCTTATTTAGGTATCATATGAAGTGTTTCTATAAAATAATGTAATTCAAAACAATTCAGCTATCAAAAACCTGAGGGAATAGGAGCAAATACTGTTGAATAATAATGCACAGAGGAGATCGTAATCATTGCAATGAAATAGTGAGTATAAAACCGATGTTCTCCCATGTTAACTATCACTCGATTCACAATAAAAATTTGAAAAAAAAAATTCAGGTATCATACTATGCCTTATTCTCTTGAACTTACTCCCTGGGTTGTAATAAATGTATCTGAGCAAATCTACCATGATTCACAAACTGCTGAAAACTTTCTTTTTATAAACTATCTTCAGAAAGAATACCTCTCTTTACAATAATCTGAAAGGTAGTGGTGGTATAACAAATTTAAACTGACCCAAAGAAATGGCTGGTCTTTTCCCTTGGCTTCTTTGAGGTGATATCTATTCCCTCAGAATTTCCTTCCTCATGAAAAGGACCTTTTTTCACCTTGGGACCTGGGCATTGTTTTGGAGAATCTCACATTGTGATTTTTGGTGGGTCTTCATTTCACATGGTATCTGACTGGCCTCCAAGAGAGCTGGAGACACAAGTGGCACATGGGGAGTCCAGCATGTCTATGTGATACAGTTCCAATGAATATTCTGGATGCCAAGGCTTAGGTGAGCTTCCATGGTTGGCAATATCCATCGTGTATTCCATGTACCATTACCTGGAAGAATTAATGCAACCTGTGGCTCCTTAGGAAGAGTACAACTGGAAGCTCCATATTTGATAACCTCCTGGACTCTGCCCTACACTGCTCTCTTCCCTTGGGTAATATAATATGTATTCTTTTCTGTAAAACTCTATAACCATGAATAGTAACAGCTTTCAATAATTTCTGTGGGTCCTTCCAGTAAATTCTTGAAACTGAGGGTCTTGAGAACTGCTGAACTTCAGCTGGTATCAGAAATAAGGGTAATCTTGTAGACTGTTTCTTAATTTTGCTGTCATAAATCCTGGCTCTGTGAGAATGGTTGTATTTTGCAAGTACACTTCCATCTCCTCAAAAAAAAAAAAAACACATCAAATGTTGTTGTTGTGGTGAAGTGCCATCGAGTTGGTTCTGACCCATAGTGACCCTGTATAGGGTTTTCAAGGAGCAGCTGGTGAGCTTAAATCACCAACCTTGCAGTTCAAATGGCTTTGCAGTCTGGCACACTAACCCATAGCACCACACCAGGATACGCAGCACAAAATAGAGGGTCAACAGACATTCAGTGAGTTGGAATGACACAGTGGCTGCAACACTGGGCTCATGCATAGCAATGATTGTGAGGATGTCAGAGGACCAGGCAGTGCACTCTTCTGCTGCCCCCTCGTTGCTGTGAGCTGGGACCATGTTGATGGCACCTAACAACACAACATAAAGAGATGATGTCTATGTGCAGTTCAGGTATTGATCCTGATGTTAGCACCATTGGAATTGCTACTGCTGATGATGAAAGAGGGCTCGTTTACCAGCTGATGCCTGCTTGCTCACTAAAGTGAAAAGGTGGTGTCGAGGGCAAAACAAACTCATGTAATTAAAAACTAAGGTATATGTCTTATGATTCAATAGTGAGTCCTTCTTATCATAACTGTGACTGTCATAAGTGTAAAGATAGAAGTTTTGTAACAAAAAGGGGGGAGTAGTTAATCTTATGGTCCAAGAACAGAGGACTCTAGGACCATCAAGGGAGAAGAGCACAAGCAGAATGTGGGACCCTATCAAGAGAAGCAGTGACACCAGAAATGGAGGCAGAGATGAGGACGTGGAGAGATAGAGCAGCTGAGGACTCTAGACTCGTGGAAAGAGAAACGCTGTGTGCTGGCGGCCAGGAGGCAGGCTTGCAGAATGTGCCCTTGGGTTGTTTAAATTATTATATATTCCTGAGTGCTTTTGTGTATATATATATTAAAATAAAACAAAACAGAGGGAATAGAAGCACATGCTATCGATGATACATGGAGGAGATTGTAATCATTGCAATGAAAGGATGAGTCTAAACCCAATGTAAACTATCACTCAATTCACACTAAAAACTTTATAACAAAAAAAGAGTTCAGAACAACCAATCAACAACAACAAAACTAAGGCACATGAAAAGAACTCCTTTCCTCAGGGGACTGTGACTCAAAATGATGATATTGTGTGCCATTGAGTCTGTTCTGATTCATAGCTACTGATAAGCTTGAGCTATCAATCTTGTGATTAGCAGTTATCCTACAGCAATATCCTAATTATACTAAAACTATAACATGGGATAACAAGGCAGACCACACGTCCTGCTTTCTCTTTGTCTGAGGGTCCCAACATTAAAGGGGAGAGAGGAGAGGCAGAGAGGGATGGATGGATAATGGAGGGACAGGATTCAATAATAAAGATCGATAAAAATAAATATGATGGTAGGCAGGTAGACAAGGTAGGTAGGTGGATAGATGGATGGGAATGAATGAGTCTCACTGCCCAGCTGTCTCTGCCACTGTAGGTAGAACAGAGAATGTGACTGCAGATCTGCAGGTCACTAAAAGGAGAATAAACATGGTGGTGAAGGTTTCTGCCTCCTTGGTTGCTAGCTTTTCCTTTCTTTTGACTTCCCCTTAATAAAAACATATGAATAAAGTCATCATCAAGAAAAGTACCATCATTTGAAAAGTATCTCATATGGCCACTTCTGCAGTCCATCAGCAGGAAGAAAACAGATAAGAAAAATATACAACAACAGCATACGTGTTTTATACCAATGCCTCTTAAGGATAATAGGTAGGAGGGATTTCTTGAAAGCAACCTTTTCTTTAAAACTACAAAAACAGTGCCCAAAACACAAAAAAGTTAGTTTTCATCAAGAGACTCAAAAGGCTGTACCACTTCAATATTTGCTCGGAAAGGAAATATTCTATTACAACACAAGCACAGTCTTCCTGTAATGAGAAAACTTTCAGTTACTGAGGTCTGAGCACATATCCTTAAAATTTGGAAAAGAAAAAAAAAAAAAAAAAAAGAAGGGAGAAGATTTCAAAGCAAAGCAATGAAGGAAAAAACAACAACAACAAAAAACCTATTGTCACTTGTGTTTGAATTACCCAATGTTTAGTTAGTTGCTAAGTGCTTCACTACTGTGCCACAAGGACTCCTGAAGTCATGAATGCTGTTGTTATCATTGTATGCCATTGAGACGGACCAGACTCTTAGGGTTTCCAAGAGTGGATGATGAGTTTGAACTGCTGACCTTGTGGTTATCAGTTCAGTACTTATCTTATGTTGCTTCTATTAAGTGATGTTGAGTCAGTTCTGACCCAAAGCAACTCTGTATATAGGATTTCCGACGAGCATCTGGTGAGTTTGAACCACCAATCTTGAGTTTGAACCACCAATCTTGAGTTTCAAGCATTAACCCACAGCGTCACACCAGGACTCCATAATTCCACCAGCAGCTCCTCACAAACCCTATACAAGGTCCCTATGATTCTAAACAGACTCACCAGCACTTAACCACCACCACAGCAAACTGGAAGATTGGTGGTTGACACCCACCAGAAACTCCTTGGAAATCCTACACAGGGTTGCTTTGAGTTAGAACCAATGACAACATAACCTATTCTGATCACCTAGAATAGCTAATAGCATATGAAATAGACACAATACATGTACGTCTTGAACACACTAAGGAATAAACTTGAGGCAAACAAATGGACCTGAAACCCAAAGCAAGAGCAATTGTATTGTGATCGGTCAGACAATGCAGGCTATGTGCAGACCTCCGGGACCACACAGAGAGCCCAGTAATGGTCACAATGAAGGTTTGCTGTGTGGAACACACTAGAAGATTTTTTAAAAATGTAAATGAGTATCCTTGGCTTTTATGATATGCATGTGAAATTGTATTCAGAACTGATTTATGAGTCAGTAGATCATTTGATTTATTTTAGAATTACACTACTTTTTTTTTTTTTTTTTTTTCTGACAAAGAACTGGGTTTGTGTTAATAGAAGGAATCTTGGTGGTACAATGGTTAACATACTCAGCTCCTGACCAAAAAGGTAGTGGTTCAAACCAACCAGTCATTTCTTGGAGGAAAACTATGGCAGTCTGCTTCTGTAAAGATTTACAACCTTGGATTTGCCCTATGGGGCAGTTCTACTCAGGCCTACGACTAGACAACAGTGGGGTGTGTTGAGAGATCACTGCCCTTATTCACCAGGAACTCTACTTTGGACTTTACTGCTTCTCTTGGAACTTTATGACTACAGGATATTCTAAAAATTAATTAAGCCTTAAAGGATTGGAATTTGACATCATTCAAGGACTCTATACCAGGCTCTCAAAAAACACACAAATTAAGTTATCACCAAGATGAACTGGACAGTGGGGAGACATGATGGCTATAGGACACGTTCTCCCCACTTTCAGTCAAACCATTGGTGTGCTTGTCAAATCTCTTTCTGGATTCCAACTCATGTCGACCTCTTGTGGAAGGTGTTCGCTACAGCATGTCTTTCCTCTTCCAGCACAGACTATGGAAATCCTGGAGCAACCTCTACCACATGGCTTAAACCATAAAGAACTGAATAGTCACCAACATCCACTGCATTGGACCACTTCTTGAATTTTCTGGAATTATTGAATGTTTGGATATTCAGATATTTTCAGCTGCCAGGACAATGAATAGTCCACTTAACTTTTGCCTCAAACATAAGGTAATCTTAAACATTCGCATGTATTTATCGCTTCAAACTACAACTCTCATAACTTCGTGGCATAGCTTTCATACATTGCGACTTAGTCACACTTTCTAATTAAACTTTAAAGTGTGTTTGATTTTTTAACACAAGGCTCAGTTCTGTGTTTCTCAGCTTCTATAATTTACTCTTATGCCAATTAGTGGATGATAAAATGTCATTAACTCCTACCAGTGGAGGGTTTCCAAGGAAGAAGATAAATCGCTATATTGCTGTTCCATGTTTGTAGCCCCCCTCTTTATAAGTGTAGGCTGTAGATATATTTTACTGGTGTGATCAATATATATAATGGTCTCCAAAATGTTCTCTCTTGGGACACTTAGATTTCAAATCAGTCAAAATCATCTTCTCATTGTTACAGTTGCTACCTTAAAATGGTGCAGGGCAAGTCGTTAAGCTCCAATGAACTTGAGCCTTCTCATCTTTACAATGTGGATGGTAACACCCCCTTCTTGAGAAATTGAAATAAGACAATGTATTGATACAGCTTACTTCTGGGGGCTAAATAATGTTACCTATTAATTGTGTAAGTACGAAAGACTTGGTTTAAAAGTGAGTGATTACATGTGTGTTTTGGGATTCTGTGGATATTTCAGTGGTGTTTCATTTTTTATTGGTATTTGCATTTCACATCATGCTCAGTCATCTCTATGCTGATGAAGCTGACCTAATGGTGCCATGGATTAAGCACTGGGTTGGTAATCACAAGGTTGGAGGTTCAAATCTACTAGCCGCTCTGCAGGAGAAAGGTGAGGCAGCCTGTTCCTGTGAGGAATGACTGTCTCAGAAACCATAATGAGCAGTTCTACTCTGTCTTATAGCACTGTGAGTTAATGCGCTGGACTGCAAAGTCAGTTTTATTCACAAGGTTGGTGGTTGAAGTTCACCAGCTGCTCCTTGGAAACCCTACACAGGGTCGCTATGGGTTGGCACCAACTTGTCGACATTTAACAACAACAACTCTGTCTTATGGGGTTGCTATGAGTGAGAATCCACTTGAGGGCAGTGGGCTTTAGTCACAGATCCCATAGCTCAGCACTTAAAGAAGGTAAAAGGTACCAAGCCATTGCCGCACAAGGTGTAACTTGAAAAAAGCCACCAGACTCTCAAAATAACATGGGCTCAATCACTGAAATGAAAGGAGATGTCTCAGCTTCTGCTTGGGTGACAACCATGCTCTCCAAAGGGAACTTCTGGTGACTACACTCTCCCAGCCTAACTCTCCTTGCCTCCCGCCTTTCTGCTGTCACTTCTTAGGAAGCATGTGTCTGACCAAGCACTGAGGACACAACCAGAAAACTGGCTGGTTGCTGCTCTGAGTAACTATCAGTTTGCTTTTGTTGTTAAGTATCGTGGAGTCAGATCCAACTCACAGTGACCCTGCACAGGGTTTCTGAGGCTGTAAATCTTTACGGGAGCTATCAGTTTAGGTGGAGGGAAATCACATGGATAAATAATAACAGGAGACATATAGATCTAGTCCACCTAGTGACAGGGGTGGGCTTGCAAGTTCGAGAAGCCATGTGGCATGGACAGGGAAGGGTGCCTGGCCAAGGATTGCTGCTAAAGGGATGTAAGGTGGTCAGGTGAAGGAATAGTTTGAGACAGGAAGGTTCTTCATCCCAGAGCAAAAGCATAAATGGATTGGAAGGGCCCCCGGCAGTCAAAGGTAAGTTTAAAATAGCTTAAAGCAAGAGAGCTCTCCATTCAATTAACTCTGGTGGGTTGAACGAATGAATATAGCCTGCAACTCCAAATTATAAAACCAAAATACTGCTTATATATCACGACTTCCATATTAAATTTATACATGTAAACATTTAGCTCAGCTGTTCAACACAGATTTGGCAATCTGAGTGCACACGGTGGTTCTATAGAAGAACAGACCTGGTGATCTGCTCTTACAAAGTTTATAGACTAGAAGATTCTATGGAGGGAGCTCTTCTGTGTCACATGGGATCACCGTGAGTTGGAAGTGGAATCAGTGGTTCACAGTGCCAACATCTGTTATCTCTATCCATCTACCCATCATTTATCCATCTGTCTGTCCAACGTTTACAAAACCAGAACTCACTCACTCACACGGAGTTGAGGCTGAGATATAGGATTTCAGAGACTGGGAATCTTTATGGGAGAAGACGGTCTCATCATTCTCCTGCTGAGAGGCTGGTGGATTTGAACTGCCCACCTTTTGGTTAACAGTCCAATGCCTAACCCATGTCACAACTTAGAAATCTTTTTTGAAAATAAATGATACACAGAATAGTATTCACTTTGCCCTACCAAGAGCCAATTTTAACTGCAGCTGATGCTTTTGTAAGATACTATAAGATCTCTGCTGTTGTTGTTGTTAAGTGCTGTTGAGTCAGTTCTGACCCACACGGACCTTGTGTAGGGTTTCTGAGGAGAAGCTTGTGAGTTCAAACCACAGTTAGCAGTCCAGTGCTCATCCTACAGTGTCAACATCCGGATTCCACAAGATCTTTGATATCAGCTGTTTTATGAGGAGTCCTGGTGTGGTGCTGTAGGATAAGCACTGGACTGCTAATCTCAAGGTCTGAGGCTCAAAACCTTTAGTCACTCCTTGGAGACTTTATGCAGTGTTGCTAGGAGTCAAACCAACATGCTATGAGAATAAATGTGTGATTGGAGAATCAATTTGGGGCATGTTTGAAAATCAGACTTGACAAGAGTGTTAGCCATTCCTACACCAAGCATGCTTAGTTTTGTATTCTTGATTCTGTATTTACACTAGACTTTGTTATAAGATTTGCCCAAAGAAACAATTTCATGCTTTTAGGAGTTAAAAAAGGACAGTTTTCAGGTATACTCAGAACTCAGAATAATCATATATGTCCTGTTTATGACACGTATAAACACAGATATACAGTAACAAGACATACTTGCACATATTCACACACAAATACACCCAAAATGTACACAGAAAGAAACTCACAGGAATTCCGAAAGGAGAATATTTACAATTCCCTTCCATTCTATCACTGTAGTTTATTATTCCTCCCTTCATCCACAGTGTGGAAGGCATCTTGCAGAACTTTCTGGGCACGCCTAGAGGAAGGCCTGATTGGGTTCCCCACCAGTACACACACCCTCCTTCTCCCTCCCCAACACCCACACAGGGTCAACATGCAAGTACCTGGCTGAAGCTTTGGGCGGCAGCTCGGCCCTGTGCACTGCGGGCAGGTAGCTGTGCGGGACTGGCTTCACCCAGGGCCAGGGTCTGGTTGCTATGGTAGCTGGCCGGATACTGGAAGGACCCTTCAGGTTTGGAATTGAACTGAAGTGTACTCTGGGAGAGCAGGCTGGGCCCTGCATTGAAAGTCATTTAGAACAGTTAGTGACAGTCTCCGAGAAGCAGAAATGACATGTATTATTTATTGAGCGTGGCCTAGAATTATCACATGCACACAACTCCAGACATTGATGCTTTGAATTCTGACAACCAAAATGGCCATAGAATTCCACTCCAGTTCACAAATGAGATTTTTAACTTTTTTGGTGGTTTTAAAGTTCTCAAAAGTGTAGATTTCTCAAATGATCTCACCCTAATCTACACAGAAACATTCATGTTTTTAATGAGGCAATTAGCCGAGTGGGTAGCTATAGGGCAGACAGTATCTTTTGAAATAATTTAAGTCTATCTTCTGGTATCTGTAAATTGTGCTAATTATAACTTTAACTTAATTATCAGAATGCTAAAACACTCGACACACTCCAGTCAGCGACAAATCCTACTGTCTAAATGGTGATGTCATCTCTCCATGCCTCAAGGGTAGACAGTGTTTAAAATATTAATAAACATTCATTGACTCTAGAATTCACCCTGATCACACATAATCTCAGATGACTAGCTATCTCTGCCATCAAAGTCATTTGGTAGGAGAACAAAGAGAAGAGGCAGTTTTAAAATCCTTGATGCTCATGGAACTGGTATTACAGGTGATGCTGAAATAAGAAACTCTCGTAATTCAACTGCACTTTGCAATGTGAAATTATGTTTATTTTCACAGGTTCTGTTTATATAAGTTTCTTTTCCTTGTAATACATTTTTTAAATTTTAATGCTCATTTTGGGGATTAAAAGAAGCATAGTGAAATATGTTGTTGTGAAGTGCTGTTGAGTTGATTCTGACCCATAGCGACCCTGAATAGGGTTTCCAAGGAGCAGCGGGTGAGCTTGAATCGCTGACCTTGCAGTTCAAACGGATTTGCAGTCTGGCGCATTAACCCACAGCGCCACACCAGGACTCCATAGAGAAATATGGGTATAGTTATTTCCAGTAACTATAACAATATGTGTGTGACTGAGAGGGGTTGGAGTAAATAGAGCAGCTTATGGCGTGGTGGTGGGGAACTTGAGAATACAAGTTTTTTCATGTTATCTTGTTTTTAAAATAAAAAAAAAATTGACATTGTTGTTAGCAGTCATCAAGTCAATTCCGTCTCACCATGACCCTTGTTACGTGCGTGGAGTCGGTTCCGATTCATAGTGACCCTGCGTAGGGTTTCCAAGGCTGTAAATCTTTACGTGAGCAGTAAGACTTATCTTTCTCCCATGGAACAGCTGGTAGTTAGTTTCAAACTGCTGACCTTGTGGCTCGCAGCCCGGTCCATAACCACTACGCTACCAGAGCATCATGACCCTAAGTACGTCAAAACGAGAAAGACTGGCTGGTCCTATACCATCCTCACAATGGTATGAATTGTTACTGCCACTGTACCAATCCATCTCATTGGAGGACTTACTTTTTTTTTCTTCTTCACGGACCCTCCACTTTATAAGCACAAAGTCCTTCTGTAAGGACTGGTCCTTCCTGGCAACATGTCCAAAGTACATGAGACTAAGACTGGCCATCCTGGCTGCTAAGGAGTATTCTGACTGTACTTCTTCCAAGACAGATTTGTTTGTTCTTCTGGTAGTCTGAGGTATTTTCAACATACTTTGCCAACACTATAATTTAAATAGAGTCCTAGTGTGGTACTGTAGGACAAACTCTCAACTTCAAGGTCGGTTTGAACAGCAAGGTCCGCAGGTCAAACTCACCAGTCGCTCCTCAGAAACCTTGTATGGGGTCTCTATGAGTCAGAACTGATTGCACTTAATAATAACAACATAATTTAAATGCATTGATGCTTCTAAGGTCTTCCTTATTCACTGTCCAACTTTCACGTGTATATGTGGTGACTGAAAATATCATGGCTTGAGTTAGGTGGGGCTTAGTCCTCAAAGTGACATCTTTGTTCTTGAACACTTTAAATTTCTCAGTCCAGGGGCCTATAGTCCTCTGCTGTTCTATCTCTCTATGTCTTCCCCTTTGCCACCATCTCTGTTGTTGCTTTTGTTCTTGCTAGGATCCCTCACTCCTCTCATGCTCTTCCCTCTTGATGCTCCTAGGGTTCTCTGTTCCTGATGAAAAGTTAACAACTACCCCCTTTGAGCTACATCTCTTCTAGATTTACAGTTGTGATAATCACCATTAGTCCTGATAACAATTACTCATAAATGAATCATAAAATTCTATCCCCCTCATCACCAGACCCATCTGGACAAGAGAAAAGCTATTCAGTGGGGATTCTATCTTACTCCCCTTGTTCTGACACTCCCTGAATTTCAAACTAGCCAGCCCTTCCTCTTCCCTCTCTCATCTCAAGGTCATCGGATGTCTATGGAACATGGCAAAACTCAGCCCACACCTTCATTGCTGCATTGCCCCTACTTCCACTCACCAGTTGACCAGGGTGGTCACCAGTGAGACTATAAGACTCCTTGTGTGTTCCCTTTGGGTTTCAGTCTTAGAAAGTGGTTTATCACTTTACCCTGATGGGCTGAGCGTTCTTGCCTTGATGGGTCCAAGACAAACAGCTTGCTTGATAGTGTCACAGTCAAACAATCAGTTTCTCCCACCTTCTGATCTTTCTTTCAAGAACTATCTTCTGTTCCTCCAGCCATTCAGTGTTGGTCTAGATGTCTTTTCAATTGGGAATGTCCCACCTCCAAAGGTTCTCGGCAGGGCTCAGGATTCCACCTAAGGATCCATTCTCCATAAAGGCTTAAGAAGAAGCCTTTCACTGGGCACATAAGGAGCTCTGGTAGTGTAGTTGTTACAAGTCGGGCTGCTAACCTCAAGGTCAGCAGTCTGAAACTTACAACAGTTCCAAGGGAGAAAGATGAGGCTTTCTGCTCCCATAATGATTTACAGAAAACTAGGAAACCATATATAGGATCACTATGAGTCAAAACCACCTCCATGGCACATAACCACCGCCACCACCATTCTAGTAACCTTTTAGCTAATCCAATCAGTTATAGGCTAAAGACTGGCTTATAAGCTTTCTGTAATCATATTTCCCAATATTCCTTTTAATTCCACTTAAATGTCTATTTTACAATAGCAGGCAAGGGAAACCAATATCCACAAGACAATCAACCACCTTAACATTATTTCCCCTCTTTTACTCATTCAGACTAAGTCTCGATCCCTGTAGCACAGAGCCCTGATATTCCAAGGATGAGTATACATCACTATGTACCTCTGTCCAATTTAACCCTTGTAAACCTGCCTAAATGTTCCTTTATCTTCCACCCCCATCTGCCTTCTTGCATATTGTCCTCCCCATCACCAGAGCTCTGATGTGACTATCCCCTAAGCTGTGCCTCCCTGTCACCTCCCTTTCACCCCTGGTAGCCATCAAAGTATTTTTTCCTTTATTATGGAAATCTTTTCTTTAGCTTTTACAAAAATGGTCTGAAGCAATATTTGTCCTTTGGTGACTAATTTCACTCAGCATTATATCCTCAAGGTTCACCCATGTTATGAGGTGTTTTGTAGCTTCTTTGTTATTCTTCAAGGTAGCACAGTATTCCATTGTGTGTGTGACCCAGAGCTTGTGTATCCGTTCTTCTGCTGCTGTGTATTTAAGCTGTCTCCATCATTGTGCTATTGTGAATTGTGCTGTGATGAACATTGGTGTGGGCTCATGGTATCTTATCATCATACAAAGTCCACTTTTTTATAATTTTATTTTATTATTTTTTTTGGTGGAAGGTAATTAACTGTTGGTTTGTAAAGACTTAGAGTCTCAGAAAACTTAAGGAGCTGTTCTACTTTGTTCTAGGGTCCCGAAGGACCCTTCATAGTCCAGTGGGTTATGCATTGGGTTGCTAACCACAAGATTAGCAGTTCTAATGCATCAGCCTCTCCTTAGGAGAAAGATGAGGCTTTCTGCTCCTGCAGATTTACAGCCTCAGAAACCCTATGCAGGGTCGCTATGAGTCAGAACTGGCTTGATGGCATATGACGACCACCACCGTTGAGTCACGATGAGTCAGTGATAGTGGATTTGGACTTTCCTTGGAATTACATGTCCATGGTTGTTGTTAACTGCCATACAGTTGGTTCTGCCTCACAGTGATCCTGTATAGAGTTTTCATGGAACAGCTGGTGGTGGGTTTGAACCACTGACCTTGCAATTAGCAGTTCTGTGCTTATTTGATAGTGCCACACCAGGACATCAACCATTATACCTTCTTTGATTGCCTTCTTTTGGTCTTTAAATAATAGTTTCATTTTTAGCAAGTGTAAGGATTTTAAGCTCCTCAAGTCTTTCTTTTGTGACTGAAATGCAGCATTCTATTTTAAATGAGGCCCCAGATTTGACATGACATCGACCATTTTGCACAAAAATATATCCTCTCCCTTTGTCTCCTTTTCTTTTGAATAGCATCAGGTCGTATAACCTGCATCATTTAAACCCTTCCCTGTCTCGCAGAATCTCTGTTGGAATCTCTAAACAGAACAAAAACCACATTTTCATTATTGGATATTGAATAATAAGATGATTATTTAACATAAAGTATGACATGGTCTTTTGGAATTTATAGTTTCTGGAAATAAAAGCCACGCCAGGAAATAAAAACCTATCCATCCAACCCAACTCCATCGTGAAAAGCATAACAAATGTACAATGGTAAACTTTTTTTTTTTTTTAATTTTAATTTTGAAAAATGGAGTCCCAAGAAAACAATATGCACCAGGTGCGGAAGTTTCCAATAGGCTATATACAATCATTTACTCTCCAGTGATATTGTTACAGGCCTAATCAGCACACTATGCAATGTCTCTATGGGGACATGCATCTAAAGTTTCATTCTGAAAGGACAGAGACATATTATCTCTATTGTTGCTATAACAACTGCCAGGTCAGAACAGACAAGGGCTGGGTCACTGAAGCTCTGGAAATGCACACACTGGGGTATGGAAGAGTCTTGGGAGGGTCTCAGATAGGGGCAGGGCAGGATGGGGACTAACCACAAGGAGGACAGAGACAAATTATAATCCCTGCATTTAGCCATGGTTCATATTGAAGGGCACAGCTTCATGGAGGAGAGCTATGCTGAAGAGTTAAGGCCCTTTAAGATTAGTAGCCACCATTCTACTTGCAAATGGGTGGCTCTCCTGTCTTGGTTAGTTCTTTCAGGACAGTCTGTCCTGACTGTGATGATTAATGCTATGCATCCAGTTGGCTACGCTCTGATTCTCAGCTGTTGAGCAGGCAGCAGATTGGTTGATCTTTCATAATGTGATGTAATGTGATCTGATGGGATGAACCAATCCACTGAGACAGAAATTTCCTGAAAGGTGTGGTCCTGGGAAAGCTCACTTTCTCTCTTCCAACACCTGGTCGTTAGAGCTTGAAACAGGCATCTGCACAAATCCCCAACCTGCCACTTAACCTACAGATTTGGGGTTCATTTTGCAATCCAGTGAGCAGCCAGAGGTCACCATCTTACTGTCTTACCTACGGATTTGGGACTTGCCCGTCCTGGTGTGGCACTGTAGGCTAAGCACTGGACTGCTAACCACACAGTCGATGGTTCAACCCCACCAGCCGCTCCTCAGAAACCCTGTACGGGATCACTATGACTCTGAACAAACTCAACGGCACTCAACAACAGTAAGGACAACAGTCCCTACAATTACGTGAACAATTTCCTTGAAGTAAGTCTCTGTCTCTATGTTGTTGTTAAGTGCTGTCAAGTCAGTTCTGACTCATATGACCCTATACACAATAGAATGAAATACTGTCTAGTTCAGTGATAGCCTCACACTCATTGTACACTTGAACTCATTGTGGAAGTCACTGTGTCAAGCTATCTCATTAGGGGTCTTGCTCTTTTTTTTTTTCTTTTTTTTTTTGCAGACCCTTCAGTTTACCAAGCATGATGATGTCTTTTTCCAGAGAGTGGTCCCTCCTGAAAACAGGTCCAAAGTATGTGAGAGGAAGTCTTACCATGCTCGCTTCTAAGGAGCATTCTGGCTCTACTGCTTTCAAGGCAGATGTTCATGCTTCCTGCAGTCCATGGTACTTTCAACATTCTTCACCAACGCTCTAATTCCAAAGCATCAATTCTTCAGTCTTCCTTATTCAATGTCCAGGGTTTGCATGAGTATGAGGCGACTGAGAATACCATGGCTTGGGCCAGGTTCACCCCAGTGCTCAAAGTGACTTAGTTTTAAATTTGTGCTTTCTCTCCATTCCCCTTTTGTCCATATGCATCTGTCTCACTGGTTTTGGTTCTTTGGAGAGCCCAGATTTAGACGCTGACAGAGTGGCATGCGCTGGCTAAATTCCAGGGGCAGTGATTCTTGGGTATGAAGGGTAATGAAGGCTGAAGCAGACACAATAGGACTTAGACGTTGAAAAAAATGTCAATAGAAAAAGAAGTAAAAATCTTTAATGGCAAGAATGCAACATAATCTATAAAGCAAAATCGTTGCATCTCCTAATTATTTGCCTTTTGGGGACATGGTGTGAACTTGGCTTGGATGAACTTTCTTGAGTCTATAGCAGGCAAGTTAAATAATTTTACAGTATTCTAATAGATTCATAAAAATCTCTTCAGAACACTATCAACGCCCTCTAAGCCGGAGCTTGGTGTGGCAATTTTCTTCAAAAGAATTTCAATTACAGATATGATTTATGTGCTCCCAGAATATATATCATGAAATAATCAAATCTGTTCATCATTTACAGAATCACTTGTGTGTTTGATCCATACTCAGACAGAGCTAACAGAGGTTCTCGATCCCATTCCTGCATCCATACATATCAAGCTGGGGACCTAGATGCACTCTGACAAAGGAAATTGCAAAGATGAATATCACATTGCCATCTCAGCAGTCAAGGGCGAAGAGGTCAGGACCAGAGCTCAAACACTGTCCACATTTTACAATGACGTATCTATTGCTCACTGGCTCTCAATCAATGCCATTTAATCATTCTAACTTTAGAGGGTAAAAGCATCGGAAACTACGAAAAAAGAGGTTAAAATTATCGACCAATCCATAATTACTTTAAGTGGAAGCAAAATTGACATAGAACTCTTGATTAGCTATATTAACATTACTGTGCAATGAGGTAGAAAATTTAAATTTGTTCAAGATTTCAGAAACATAGTTTGGGACTCTAAATGATATATACATTTTCCTCCAGAGCTTTTGACTTTTCATAAAATCTTGCTAGGGCTCCCAGTAAAATCCAATAGTATTATTTTGTAGGTCTGGAGTCC
The DNA here is from genome assembly GCF_000296735.1 of Chrysochloris asiatica. NCBI lineage: Eukaryota > Metazoa > Chordata > Mammalia > Afrosoricida > Chrysochloridae > Chrysochloris > Chrysochloris asiatica. The sequence goes on along the minus strand of NW_006408876.1, from coordinate 1,080,772 downwards.
AAAAGTTCAAAATCAAAGTAATCTGGTAGGCCATGCTTTCTCTAAGGCTTTAGGGGAAGACCTTTGCCTGCTGCTAACTTCACATGGTTCCCGACAACCTTTGGCTTATAGACGCATGACTCCAGTCTCTGCCTTTGTCTTCACGTGACCTTGTCCTCTTTATGACTCTTCTCTTAATGCGTACACCAGTCATGTAGGATTAGGCTTTACCCTACACCTCATGTTAACTTCATTCATTATATCATCAAAGATCCCATTTTCAAAGAAGGCCACATTGGCAAGTATTGGTGGATAGGACTCAAACATATTTCTTTGGGAGATCCAAGCTAACCTGTAGCACTTGGTGAATATGAAGTTGAGTCTCAGATGGGTGTCAACAAGCTCCAAGTCCAGCAGTTGTTGCTATAGTTTAACATCAGGGAAGTATTTAAATCACTAATACACAGCAACATGTTAAGGCTGAAAGCATCTTCAATTTGCATGCAGGTGCATTTGCAGAAGTCCATACCTTACTTCCCCAATGAACTGATGCTAGTTCTCACGTTGGCTAAGGAGAGTTTGGGGTCTAGTAATGTACCACTGGAGTCCTGGTGTGGCACTGTGAGTTAATGTGCTCCACTGCAAGGTTGGTTTGAACTGCAAGGTTGGCCTCCTCTGAAACCCTACACAGGGTCACTATGAGTCCGAACACTGACTTAATGGCACTTAAAACCACAACAATGTACCATAGCTGTGAGATACAGACACCAGAAGTAAAGGGCAACATGTGAATTTCCTGCATTTAAAAGAATGCTGACTTATAGGTCATAATCAATAGGTATTGCTATTAGGTACCATCAAGTCAGTTCTGGTACTATGCGTAGCAGAATAAAACACTGCCCAGTCCTGCACCAATCTTATAATCATTGCTATACTTCAGCCTATTGCTCCTGCCCTTGTGCCAATCCATCTTCTGTCATGCTATCTGACAACACTCCGGTGCTCTTCATCATGTTTCAATATTCAATATTTTGGTGCAATCTGAGTTTTTCAGAAGGTTTTCAGTGACTAAATAGTTGGAAGCAGTCTGTCTCTCCTTCTTCCTAGTCTGTCATAGTCTGGAAGCTCTGCTGAAATCTGTCCAATACAGGTGACCCTGTTGATATTTAAAATGCTGGTGACATAGCTTCTAGAATCACAGCAATACATGCCACCACAGTACAACAAACTGAGAGACGAGTGGTGGAATCAGTAGGCACATTTCAGTGAACAGTAAACTCATTGTGATCACATTCAATGGACATTTTAGACTTTCATTATCGTTTGCACTTGCTCTGCTGGCAAAGGTTTAAAACACTATCTGGGATTGCACACTCTTGCCTACTTTAGCTGAACATCTGTTCCAAAATGCAGTAGACCTTAATTAAGATATAGTCTTTGCAACAATGTTGAAAAGGCCACAGGTCTACAACGTGGCATTACCCAGCCTTCGTTTAAATTACAACCATATCTGCAAGTATCTGAGTGTGTGTTAGAAAATTCCAACACCAGAACTCAGCAGCTCTGGACTCTAGTCTATCTCTGGCATGGTACTGTAGCATAAGCATTGGACTGCAAGATCTGTTTGATATGCAAAGCTAGCAGTTCAAAATCACAAGCTGTTCCTTGGAAACCCTACACAGGGTCACTATGAGTTGGAACCGACTCCATAGCAAATAACCTCCACCATCACCACTCCTTAGAAAGGAGCTCTGGTAGCACAGAGGATTATGAGCGGCACTGATAACTGCAAGTTCAAATCTACCAGTTGCTCCTTGAGCGAAAGATGAGGCTTTCTGTTCCCATAAAGAATGAGCCTCAGATGACTGCTCTACAGTGTCACTATGAGTAAGAACCAACTCGGTGGCACACAACCTCCACCACCACCATTCCTTGCAGTTCTAGGTTTCTGCTGAGAGAAGGTTCCCCTTTGGAGACAGTACAGCATCCTTCTTTTTTTATTATTATTAAAAAAAAAAGCTTTTATTTAGAATTGAGTGATAGTTTACAGGGCAGATCAGTTTCATACTCAATAGATCATATTTTGTTTCATTGCAGTGATTACAATCCCCTCCATGCACCACTGGTTAACAGTATTTACTTCTATTCCTTTTTTTTTTTTTTTTTTGATATATACACAAAGCACACACAAAATATATAGATTCGTCTAAATGTCCAAAGGGCACATTTGGCAAGCCAGCTTTTCTCAGTCCATGGGCTAGGGTCCTCAGCTGCTCTATCTCTCTCCATGCCAACGCCTCTGCCTCCGTCTCTGCTGTCTGCTCTTCTGGTTAGGATCCCACACTCTTCCCTCTTGATGGTCCTCAGGTCCTTTGTTCCTGGAATGAAAGACTACTCCGCTCCCCTTTTTGTTTCACATCTACTACATTTATAGTTGCAAGATCACAATTAGTCATGACAACAATAACTCACTACTGAATCAAAAGAATCCTATCCCCATCCTCCCCACCCCCTTTCACCAGACCTATCTAGACAAGAAAACTATTCTGTTTTCTTCTCATTCTGAAACTAAGCAGAATCTTCAAAGCTTGTAAACCAGCCATGTAGGGCCTTTATAACCCCCATTTTTAGTAGCCGATGTCTAAGTTGCCCAACCTATCAACCCTGTGTACTGAGGATGCCAGCTTGATCCTTGATGTGAAGAAGACTTCCTTCTCAGTTGGAATTTTGAGCAACTGCATCCATAAGCAGAGGTCCAGTTCATCAAAGTGTAAAAATACATGTTTGCTTCCTGTATCAAAACTTCTTCACCTTCATCTGGTCAAGTTCAGATCAGCAAGCCATCCAAGCTAAATCAAATGGATAACATCTGCAAGTTTGGGAGCTCTCACATGCCTCCCCAAACTTCAGACTAGCTGGCCACTTCACTCTCATTTCTAGCCCCCAGTGGCTAGGTCAGCGTCCATGGACTTGGGAGTTCACAGGTCCCCCAAAACTTCAGACCAGTCAGCCCTTCCTCTTCTCTTTTTCATCTCCAGGTCAACAGATGTCTATAGAACATGGCTAAATTCAGCCCAAGTCTTCATTGCTCCTTTTTCCTCACTTTCACTAACAAGTAGACCAGGGAGGTCACCAAAGAGCTCACAAACCTTACAACATGCATCTTAAACATCGACGTAATAAAACTAAATCAGAAAAAGCAGCTACAGTTCTTAGCTGAAAAACAGGTTGAGATTCTATCTGGAAGGGGAGATAATTATAGCTTCCTGGAGGGTATTATGACTTACAGTATGCCAAGGGGGTGTTTTCTTTGAGCTTTTGCTTACACATTCCATTCCTACCAGTGGCCACATTCCCACTGGCCACTATACACCAAAGTTAGTGGGGCGAGAGAATGTGAGTCCTTTTGAAGAGAACATCAGATGGATACATGCAACATTCAACAACTTGAGACCTGGATACAATGATGACCTTTTGGACAGGAGGTGGTCTTCTTTCTGCTTCAAATATCTGGACCAAAGAGCATAAGATGAAGTGCTTTCACAGGGAATGAACACCCCAGGGATGAAATCAACCACCCAACTGAATGCGTCTCCAGGAAAAGATATGGGGTCTGCAGAAGATGACTGTCTCTCTCCAGAACTGATGGAATGAAGGGACCTGTAGCACTTGAACCAGGGTCTTCTGACCCAAGGAGGCTGTGCCTGCCCAGCAGTTCTTTACCTTATCCTCGTCTGTTTTGAGAACCTGGTACCCCTGTGCAAAAAAAAAAAAAAAAAAAAAAAAAAACCCTGTATGAGGATTTCAGGAATCTTCCTTAAACAAATAAAATAAAAATGAGAACCTAAGACACATCCGAGGCTCAAGCAGCATTCTCTCCCAAGGATCCCCAAGCCCTCATCTTGCTATATGTCATACATCACAAAAGAAATGCACAGTAT
>NW_006408876.1:1069925-1076752 GCF_000296735.1 Chrysochloris asiatica | reverse complement strand
GCAGCTGGGTTTAATATTCCATTGCAATGGCCACCCAGAACTCAGACACTTTACTCACAGATACAGGGCTGACTAGGGAAGTTAGCAGGTTACAACGCAGGATCAGAAAATGCTCAGGGCACAGCTCTTCCAGTCAGGACAACCTCTCCTCAACTGAGACCACAGGAAGGCCACTCTCTGTCTGGCCAATGTTACAAAGCTCCATCAGGGCTGCAGCTAAATGCCCACAGGACACACTACTCCACCATAAGCCTCAACCTGAAGGCAGTTGGCTGTAGCTCCATGGGTCAGCAATCCCGGCCATCCACCTCCATCTAAGTGCCATGAGGCACCTACTCAGCAAGCAAGTCTTCTGCCCAAAGTCACTCAGCTTTACTTTCTCTGAGGTCTGGGAAATCCACCACTCTGTCTTGTGCTCTGGTTCTTGGTTCTACTGTTTCTTCTCCTCTGTCACTCCTCCAGTCTCACAACTTTCTGTCCCTAGGTCGAGGAGGTTCAATGGATAGGATCTTGGTGCACTCCACTCCTAGCTCTTCTTTGATGAAATTGAAATTCCCCCTCCTGCTTCTGAGATGGTAATATTGACCAATTCCCTTATTAGATTTCAATGTGTTTGCAATCACAATCTTGTTAACAATCATTCACAAGGGAATCCTATACTCCATCAGTATCTTCCCCCACCCATCAGAAAAATGTCACTTGATGGGAATTTACAAAGACTATAGACGCAAAGTCATTTGAACAGCAAAGATGGTGGTTCAAGCTCACCAGCTGCTCTTTGGAAATCCTATATAGGGTCATTATGGGTCAGATTCAACTCAGTGGCATGTAACAATAACAAAATATGTAGATAGAAGACACATTAAACAATTTACTACACTGTGCCATCTTTCATAAAAAACAAATCAAAACAAAACCTTTTTTTTCTTTGAGCATGCTGTTTGTATTTCTCAGGATTTGATTACTAAACAATCATTTAGATGACTAGAATTCTTATGAAAAACTCCTACTCTCCACTTAGACTACTCATAGATCCTTTGAGACCATGTTGTTAGGTGCCTGGGAGTCGGTTCTGACTCACAGCATCACAATTGCTATGCTTGAGCCCACTGTTGTAGCCTCTGTGTCAAAACATCTCTGCGATGGTCTTCCTCTTATTAGCTGAACTTCTACTTTATCAAGCATAATGTACTTTTTCAAGGAGCTCTGGTAGCATAGTGGTTACGAGTCGGGCTGCTAATCTCAAGGTCAGCAGTTCAAAACTACCAGCGGTTCCATGGGAGAAAGATGGGGCATTCTGCTCCCATAAAGATTTACAGCCTTGGAAACCCTGTGCGGGGTCACTATGAGTCAGAACCGACTCCACGGTATTTAACACCACCAACAACAATGTGCTTTTCCAAAGACTGGTCCATACTTATCACATGTCCAAAGAACTTGAGATAAAATGTCACCATCCCACTTCTAAGGAGTGTCCTGACTGTATTTTCAAGATATGTTTGTTGGTTCTTCTGGAAGTCCATGCTATGTTTAATATTCTTTGCCAACAACATAATTTAAAAGACTTCAGTTCCTCTTTGGTCATCCTTATTCATTCTTTAGCTCTCACACACATGTCAGTCAATTGAGAATACCATGACTTGGGTCAGGCACATCTTGTTCTTCCAAATGACATCTTTGATTTTTAGGACTTCATTGAGGTCTTTTGCAGTAGATTTGCCAATGTAATATATCATTTGACTGCTTAACTACTGATTCCTTGGGCACCGAGTGTGGGTCCAAGCAAAATGCGATCCTTGACAACTTCAATCTTTTGGTCCATTTATCACAATGTTGCTTATTAGTAGTCCAGTTGTGAGGATTTCTGTGTTCTTTATGTCGAGATGTAATCCATACTGAAGGCTGCAGTCTTTCATCTGCATCAGTAAGAGCTTCAAGTCTCCTTCACTTACTGCAAGCAAGGCTGGGACATTTGCACATCACAGGTTACTAATGAGTTTTCTTCAAATCCAGATGCCATTTGCTTTTTTCTATAGTTAGCTTCTAGGGTGATTCACTCAGCATAGAGACTGAATGAGTGTGGTGAATGGATACAACCCTGACACACACCTATCCTGATTTTAAATTTGGGAGCCATACTTATCAGGAATTATGAAAATAGTCACTTTATAATACCTCTTATCTTTATTATTATCACTGCAGAAGAATGTGTGAAATTAGAGTTTATACCATTTTAATAAACTGACCTCCCAAAGATTTTTACCACATAGAAATAAATCTATTCATAGTCATTAACTGAAAATGATAGACTGTACATCACAAGTAAATAATATATTCCTCTCTGTCAAACTATATATGATTATTCTGTTTGAATCCCACCTGTTCAGACTGGCAAGCAACATGATTGATTTCTGATCTCCTGAATATATTCAAATTAGAAAACTCAGTAGATGACAGATAATACGTCTTTCTTTGCAATAACACCTAGGATACATTAGAACCTAAGATTTTCATCCTTGTGAATGCTGGAGGTTTTCAGAATATGGTAGAATTTCAATTAAGTCATATACTATAGGAAGAAATAACTATTTTAAAATGTGTCAATATATAATGATAATATTGGAAAAAAATTAACCATCTCTAGTGAAATATATACACAAGATTTTCTTCCAGGTGTCTAATCTATGAATTTGACTTAAGTAATATTTTTTGTTGTTGCTAATTATGGACTAACATAACAAACACATGATAGCTGAACTTACATCTCCAAGGACACATGGATTAATTTAGGTGTTTAGCCCACGACATTTGCACCCAAGCTGAGCATATGAGCAGTAAATAGCCCAAGTGCCAGTCAGTAATTTTTTTTCCCCTCCCAGCAAAGCAAGAGTAATCTCTTGAGCAACTCTCCATGTACTTATCACCACTATTTGTTAGAATTTAAATTATACAGCAGACAGTCATGAAGAGGGGAGGGAAGACAAAGGTTGTACACATGATTTACGTACTGTTTAGGATAGCACTTTTTGTCACATATCCAAGTGTCAGGAAGCACGGCAATTGTTTGACACTATAAAGCCAGTGGAGTACAACAGTGATTCTTTGTTTAGGGTCAAGAAGACAGATTTACTTTGATTCAAATTAGGTTTTAATCAGACCCAAGAAAGATAACCAAGGCTTTTAAATACAACAAATGAAGTATCATGTGCGTAGGGATTAAAATTGGTTGACATGTTAAGATGCTGTCCAGCTGATTTTATGAAATCCTTGGGTAGCAAAAGCAATTTTCCACAGGCTGACAACCCTAAGGTGGGTGGTTCTAACCCATTTAATGAACCCACAAAAAAAGAATATTCTTCCACAAAGATCACAGCCACAAAACACTATGGAGAAAGTTCTATATTTAATGCATGGGGTCGCCATGAGTTGGTGGCAATGGGTTTGGTTTGGGCAAGGTTAAGGGGCCCTATACTACAAGTTGGAGTTCTGGTGTGGCACTGTTTTATAAAAAAGTAGATGGCTAACCACAAGGTTGATGGTTCAGACTCACCAGATGCTCCTCAAAAATCCTATACAAGGGTATGACGAATTAGAACGGACTCAATAGCATTTAACAACAACAAAAATTTCCATAGAGCCCTGCTATGGTGCTGTAGGATAAGCACTGGACAGATAACTGCAAGACTGGCAGTTCAAACCCACCAGGTGCTCCTCAGAAACCATACAGGGTTGCTATGAATCAGAATAGACTTGATGGTACTTGATAACAACAACCACCATATACTAAATGTTGAAGTATTGAAGGATGAGCAACAGAAGACATTACTATTCTTTGAACAGAAGGACAAAGAGGGGAACTAGTTGTATCCAAGTCTAACGAGAGCTGGAGACACCTACAGGGAGTAGACAAAATACCCCAGCCTCCCTAACCTCTCACCTTCTGATCTCCTTCCTTTGCCTCCTACTAGACAAACCCAGTAGGAAACCAAGGCAACTGGGCCTGTGATGCACTCTATGAGGTGGAAAGGGCAGAGAATAAACACAAGAAGCAAAGAGACCCATCATCAGCCTGATCTTCTACCAATTGTAGTTAGGTGCCATCATGTCTGTTCCAGCTCATAAAGACCCTATGTACAACAGAATGAAACAATGCTTGGTCCTGTGTCATCCTCACAATTTTTGTTATGCTTGAACCCATTGCTGCTGCCACTGTGTTAATCCATCTCCTTGAGGTATTCCTCTTTTTCGCTGGCCGTCCACTTTACCAAGGATGAAGTCCTCTGACAATATGTCTAAAGTGTGAGAGACAAGTCTGGCCATCCCGGTTTCCAAGAAGGGTGTGGTTGTACTTTTTCTAACACAGATTAGTTTTATTCTTCTGGAAATCCATGGTAATTTTATTATTATTCTTCAGCACCATAACTGAAATAGATCAAGTCTTTTAAGGTTTTCCTTATTCAGTAAACAACTTTCACATGCATGTGATATTAAAAACACCATCACTGGGTCAGGGGAACCATCACAGTGTGCAGCAGATTTGCCTAATGAAATACGTTGTTTTAAGCATCAGTTGTTGTTTCCATGAGTGTTGATAGTGGATCCAAGCAAAATGAAGTCTTTGACAACTTCAAACTTTTCTCCATTTATTTTTATGTTATTTATTGGTCCAGTTGTGAGGACTTTTGTTTTCTTTACAATGAGGTGCAACCCATACGGAAGGCTGTGGTCTTTGATCTTTATCAGTAAGTATTTCAAGACTTTTTAGCTAAAAGCAAGCAAGGCTGTATCATATGCATATCACAGATTGTTAATGAATCTTCCTCCATTCCTGATGCCATGTTCCTCTTCATATCATCCAGCTTCTCGGATTATTTGCTCAACATAGAGTGAATAAGTATGGTAAAAGAGTACAACCCTGGTGCACACCTTTCCTTATTTTAAACCATTCAGTACCTGCCCTTGTTCTCTTCTAACAACTGCTTCTTTGTCTCTGTAGAAGTTCCTCAAGAGCACAATTAAGTGTTCTGCAATACTCATTATTTGCAATGTTATCCATAGCTTGTCATGATCCACACAGTAAAAAGTCTTTGTAAACCAATAAAGCACAGATAAACATCTCCTACATAGTAGGACAATATTCCAGATTTATGTTCTTGATAAATAAACTCAACATCCTTTTCTATCACTAGGAGAAACACCACAGATTCTGCCAGTTGTTTGCTTTTCTGTTATTTTTTCATCAGTTGGTTCATTAGCTAGTTGTTTTTAAGTGTCATCAAGTGGGTTCCAACTCCTATAGACCCTGTGGAGGGTTTCTGAAGCTGTAAATCTTTGTGGGAGCAGACAGCCTCATCTTTCTACAGCATACCAGTTTGTTTGTTAGCTCAAATCACCAACCTTGTGGTTTACAGACAAGTGCTTATATTACAGAGCCATCATACTCCCCATTAGCTAGAACAGACTTGAAACAGCTAATTCCAAGTGGGACCTAGTGTCCCAGCCTTGAAGTCCAATCTCTGTCTTAACTCAAAAGGGACTAACTAACACCACACTAAACACCTTCTAAAACAAAAACATGATGTCACACATTTGTACCTTAATTAAATTATCTTCAATTAAACATTTTGAGCAGGATCTATTTCCCTCCTGGACCATATAAAACATTAGTATATAGGACAACTAAGATTTCTGTTTTATGATCTTCCAACCACTTCAAGCGAGTAATAATTGATATCCAAAATGACAGTTACTGACTCAATATTTTCAGTTTCTTTCTGAAATTGAATTCACTACTTCATTCATAAAGTGACTTTGTAAAGGTGGAGAGGAGAGGAACTGCTTTAAAAATACTCCCTAGTACACTGGGGTACAACTTTTTGGAAGGCCATCCATTGCCTGTCTGTTTATTTGAACTGTTCTTTTCTGTTTTTCTTCTTTTAAACTGGGAAGAGATGCAGGGAGTTTACCAAAAGAATACTCTTCTACGAGAATCCAGAAATTAACCCATTTACATACAGCCAACTGATTTTCAACAAAAAGCGTAAGTATATTTCATGGAAAGGAGATAGTCTCTTCAACAGATGGTGCAGGCAGAACTGGAAAGCGATATGTAAAGATTGAAACAAGATCTTTACTTCATACCTTATACAAAAAACAACTCAGCATGGATTAAAGACCTAATGTGAATCTCACAATTATAAAGTCCGTCAATGAAAAAAATCAGGGCAAAAATGAGGGCTCTAATACAGGACACACACAGACTACCAAACATTGTGAATATTCCACAAGCCAAAGAAGACAAAATAGATGATTAGGACATATTAAAATTTAAAAACTTATGTGCATCAAAAGACTTCACCAAAGAGTAAAAAGGAAGCTCACAGAACAGGAAAAAAATCTTTTTCAATGACATATAAGACAAGGAACTCATTTCTAAAATATATAGGAAACTACAACACCTCTTGAAATAGATCAAACATACAATCAAAATGTATTGATCATTACTGGTGATTGGAATGCAAAGGTTGGGAGCAAAGAGGAAGGATCAGTAGTTGGAGAATATGGGCTTGGTGATAAAAATGATGCTGGAGAATGCATGATAGAATTCTGCAAAACCAATGATTTCTTCATTTCAAATACCTTCTTTACACAGCATAAGAGATTATACACATGGACTTCACCAGATGCAATACATAGAAAGCAAATTGTTACATCTGTAGAAAGAGACAATGGGAAAGCTCCACATCATCAGTCAAAACAAGGCCAGGGGAGACTGGAACAGTCCATCAATTACTCATATGCAAATTCAAACTGAAGCTGAAGAAAAT
>NW_006408876.1:1067478-1068883 GCF_000296735.1 Chrysochloris asiatica | reverse complement strand
TTTTTTTTCAATACAGGAAAGGCCAGGACAGGGCTTCAGAGAGGGAAGGAGATTTTAAAAACAAAACAGGCCGAAAATTAAATTAAAGCCTGAGGTATAGCATAACAACCAATAGTGGCATCTTGAAATCTCTCAGGCAGCTTTGAAAGCAAGAAGCTAAAGAGAGGACATCAAAGTCATACTCATATTAGGCAGGTTTTTGGGTTTGTTTTTTTTCTTCTCTCCCTCCTCTCCCTTTTCTGTGATTATAGACTGCAGTATTCAGTCTAGTATTTGTTGTTGTTTTTGTTTGTTTGCTTTTCTTGTTTTTTTCCACTGGTGCTCTTTTGCTGTTTTATGCTCCCCCATCTACCTTTGGGGGACTCTCTCTCTCCCTATATTGCAAAAGAAGAGTCAGCAACCAATGCCATATAGCCAAGCTACAATCACATTCTATAAAACACCAAAACCAAGGCAGGAAACAATACCAACTGCCATATACCAGAGAGGCAGACAATACCCGTGAAAGTTACTCTGAGTTAAGCAATAAGAAGAGTGAAAAGGAAAGCCCACATCCTGATCACATCTACCTGGAAGCAATCAGAAAGCATAAAAAATATCAAAACATGTACTCAATTAAGTATTAAGGCCACAGATAAACACCAAACATGTTCAAAAAGCAAAAGCAGATGACTATATCAGCAAATGTCCAAAAACAAGATAAAATGCCTGAGACAAATGACCTAAAGGTAGACCTGGACTCCATTCTGGAAGGAGGGAAGGCTAATGCCTGAGAAGGAATTCAGAAAATGATTATAAAATGTTTCAAAACAATTTACAATGGAGTTGAGAAAAATAAGGAAGAAGTCAGGAAAGCACAACAGGAACAATCAAATAAGATAGATACAGCATTGGAAACAATTCAAAACCTACAGAAAGACGTCCAAATGATCAATAACAGAATGTCAGAAATAGACAATACTCTGAAAGGGCAAAATAGTAGAATAGAAGAGATGGAAGGCAGAACCAGTGATCTGGAAGACAAATCTCTCAATACCACTAACATAGAAGAGCAAATAGAAAAAAGGATAAAAAAATCTGAAGAAGGTCTAAGATGAAGAGGAATAACTTAAGAATTATCGGCATTCCAAAACAAGAACAATCACACAAATCCACAGAGGAAACTGTTGAAGAACTTCTGGAAGAAAATTTCTCTAACATCCTGAAAAGTGAAAAGATAAACTATCAAGAAGTTCAACAAACCCCAAGAAGGATAGACTCCAAAATAAAATCAACGGGACATATCATACTCAAGCTCTCCAAAACCAAAGATAAGGAGACACTTCTGAAAGCAGCTAGGGAAAACAGAAGTGTTACATACAAAGGCAAGCAAGTCAGATTAAGCTCCGATCTCTCAGCAGAAACC
>NW_006408876.1:1044627-1046675 GCF_000296735.1 Chrysochloris asiatica | reverse complement strand
CTTCTTTTGTTATGGGTCTGTATAGGTTTTCTACTTCACTCTGTGTAAGTTTAGGTAGGTCATGTTTTTCTAAAAATGTATCCAGCTCTTCTAAGTTTTTGAATTTTTGGAGTAAAACTCTTCATAGTGTTCTGTTATTATCCTTTTGATTTCATTTGGTTCCTTTGTGACATCGCCCATGTGGTTTCTAATATGAGTTATTTGTGCTTCCTCTTTTCTTTTATTAGGTTTGCCAATGGTTTGTCAATTTTATTTATCCTTTCAAAGAACCAGTTTCTTGTCCTGTTGATTCTTTGTATAGTTTTTCTGTTTTCCCTCTCATTTATTTCTGCTCATATCTTTATTATTTCTTTTCTTTTGTTGACTGTAGATTCCCTCTTTTGATCTTTTTCTAATTGTTGGAGATGCTGTGTTAATGTGTTAATTTTGGTTCTTTTTTCTTTTTGGATGTGTGCATTTATCACAATCAATTGTCCTCTCAGCATAGATTTCGCTGTGTCCCAAAGATTTTGGTATGTTGTGTTTTCATTCTCATTTGTTTCTAGGAACTTTATGAATTCATGTTTAATTTGTTCTTTTACCCAGTCGCTTTTCAGCAGGGTGTTATTTAGCTTCCATGTATTTGACTTTATTTCCTTGGTGTTTTTATTTTTGAATTCTAGTTTTATAGCATTGTGGTCTGTAAAGATGCTTTGTATTGTTTTGATGTTTGTACCTTTATGGAGGCTTGCTTTATGAACTAACATAGTCAATTCTGGAGAATGTTCCATTTGCACTGGAGAAAAGTGTATACTGTGCTGTTGTTGGGATGAATGCTTTCTGCACGTCTTCAAGGTCATGTTGGTTGATTGTGCGGTTTAGTTCCTCTATACCTTTGTCGAATTTCTTTTTGGTTGTTTTGTTCCTTTTCAAAAGTGGTGTATTATAATCTGTCACTATAATTGTAGATTTAGCTATTTCTTTCTTCAATTCTAGTAAGGTTTGCTTCATATATCTTGGTGTTTTTCATTGGGATCATAGATAATTAATATGATTATGTCATCTTGTTCAATTGACCTTTTGATCATGTGATAGTGTCCTTCTTTATCTCTTATGTTGGTTTTTGTCTTAAAGTTTACTTTTTCAAAGATTAGTATTGCCACTCCTGCTTGTATATGTTGCATTTAGCTGTGTATATTTTTTTCCATCCTTTAGCTTTTAGTCTGTTTTTGTCTTTGTGTGTAAGGTGTGTCTCTTTCAGGCAGCACATTGAAGGGTCTTGTTTTCTTATCCAATCTGCCACTATCTATCTCTTCACTGGTACATTCAATCCACTGACATTCAATGTAATTATCAATAGGTATGAATTAATTACTGCCATTATGTTAATTTTTGGTATTGCTGTTTGTTCCTTTGTTCTGCATGCCTTCTTGTGCTGAGTTTGTGGGAGGTTTTTTTTGTTTGTTTGTTTTGTTTTTTTGCTATTTCTTGTCAGTTTTTTCTTAGTTTTCATGTGTGCTTGTTCTGCTTGGAAGTTCATTTTCATGGTAAGTTGTGAAGTACTAACTTTCTTTGGGGTTACCTTATAGTCTATTAACTTTTCTCTCTATTTATAACAATCTATTGTATGCTGTAATATACATGACCTTCTCATCACCTGGATCTCTGTTCCTACATTTTTCCCTTCTTTGACATTGATATTATTTTGATCTTCATTTGACCTTCCAGCTCCTTTGAATTCATTGTTGTAGTTTTGTTCTGTTCTGGACTCTGCTATCCATTGTCTGAGTTTCAGGTGGTGTTACCACGCCTGTCAATCTCTGGTTGTTGTCTGTTCTTGTTGGTTTCCAGTCCTAAGAACTCCCTTTAGGATGTTTTGAAGTGCTGGATTGGCTTTGACAAAATTTCTTAGCTTCTGTTTATCCTGGAGTGTTTTGATTGTACCATCGTATTTGATTGACCGTTTTGCTGGATAGATGATTCTTGGTTGACAGATTTTTTTTCTTTTTTCTTTTAGGGTTTTGTATATGTCTCCCCATTGCCTTCTTGCCTGCATGGTTTCTGCTGAG
>NW_006408876.1:1040919-1043522 GCF_000296735.1 Chrysochloris asiatica | reverse complement strand
GGTGAAAGATTGTGTACTATTTTTGTATTCAAGGTCAGTGGACAGCATAATTCTTAAGATAGTTGCATCCTTTTATATTGGGGTTTTACAGATTGTTCATATGGTTTGTCTCTTAGGCCTGACAGGCATGCTTTTTTCTTGCTGAATATGCCAAGAGTAATGGGTCCTGCACAAGTTAATTTTAGGGCTGTGACCCAGATGCTGATGTCATAAGCAGCCACCAAAGAATTTGCCCTTGGGTCCCATAGGGTTCTTTCTCTTTGTGCTGTTGGAAAACTTTGGGCTCACCGCTGGACTTTTTTTTTGGGGGGGTGCACACATACCCACCTTTAGGTGTCTGGGCTGGGCAAAGAAGGCATGGCAGGGAAGAGGAGGAAAAAAATTGTAGAATCCCCCGCATCTCCTTTTTCAAATGTCACTGCTCTGCTTTTAGTATAAGTTTCCTGTGCTGGTCTGCCTGTAGCCCCTCCCTCTGAACTGTTCCCAGGCGGGATGGCGCAGAGGGAGTCCCGTGTCTAGAACAATTCCTAAATCTCAGTATTTTCCTTTATACCATGATTTTTTCCACTGGTGTGTGTGGGAAACTAACACCCTGCACGTTACACTAGACCCAGAGTTCTGGTGCTGTTCTGTGAAAGCAGCTTCTCTGGGTTTTCAGTTCTTCCTCCATGAATCCTGTCCTACCTGACTCTGCCTCAGACTCCGACAAAACCAGAAGTTGCAGCTGTAAATCTTTATGGGAGCAGAAAGCCTCATCTTTCTCCTGTGAAACAGCTGGAAGTTTCGAACTGCTGACCTTGAGGTTAGCAGCCCAATTTGTAACCACTAGGCTTCCAGAGCTCCTTTTAATATTTAAATTATTTACACATTTCTAAATACAAACAATTCATTCATTGTATAGGCAAACACTTCTTTCCTGCTTCTTGACGTGTAAGTGATTGGTGGGAAATCCTGTTACCAATTACTGACAGGCATTGATTTGAGAGTGATTCTCTCAACTTATTTCACTAGGTCTTTGACTCTGATCAAGCGGTTTCTGTGAATAGCTCATCAGTTTCACCACAGCAAGTGGGTTTCAGACCTTTAATCTGTACCTTAGAGATGTCTTCTGAATAAATTTACAGGGGGCAGAAAGGAATTCTGTATAAATCAGTGTTCAGAAAAGCCATGATTGATGTAAATGAATTCGCGAATAATCCCTTAAGAGATAGGGGACTTTTATGGGGTCTCTTGCTCCTGAGCCAATCCATTTTATCAATCTAGGAAGAAGTTTTCCAAGATAAGCATGACAGGAGGAATTGATATATAAAGTCACATTATGGATTCAGCTAAATGCAGCTTCTTCTTGCATCAAAAAGACGTGATGTTAAAAAGCACTAACATCTAGCTACATTATAGTAAAAAGGTAATCCTAGAATCAGAATTTTAAAAGATGGGAGGCAGGTTCACTTATGACACGGCATTTAAGATAAGGCAGACTCCTCTTATAATTCAAGAATCACCCTCTTAAATCAAAAGAACGACAGTCACTCGATGCATGGATATTCTTAGAAGCCTTTTAAATATTATTTTTCAAAGATACAAATATCAATATATTAGTGTTTAAAGAATCACTGAACCAGTCATTTGCAGAAGCTGGACCAGAGCTTAGGCATGGTGATTCTGAGTATTTCCAATTGCTTGCGTGTACCAGAGTTGCTTGTAGCATTTCATAACTACATGTATTCTGGGCCACAACATATATCTACAAAATCAGAGACCCCAGGGGCTAAGTTAGGCATCTGTATTTAGTACCAAGCATGCCCAATTACCCTTGTGAATAAGCTACATTTGAGAAGGACTGGGTACTATTTTCATTTAGATTTACATATATATTTATAGCTGATATACAATTTTATTCTGTATTTTAAGCCTAGACCAATTTTCAAAGTGGTATAATTTTATTAATGCTTACTGGGAGCCTGGTGATGCAGTGAGTTAAGAGTTGGACTTCTAACCTAAAAGTCTGTGGTTCAAGCCCAATAGCCATTCTTCAGGAGAATATGAGGTACTTTGCTTCCATAACTAGGTATAGCCTCGTACACCCTTTAGAGTAGTTCTACCCTATCCGATAGGGTCACCATAAGTCAGAGTTGACTCAATGGCACTGGGTTGGGATTGGTTTGGTTTGTGACACATACTTAGGGAAAGAATATAAGTTCATATTCTTTCTGATACAAGATAAATATTCTCATATTATATCCCTCAAGACTTAATTCTACCTATATTATTATATTCATCCTGGTTTGGCCAGGAGGACAAGCACTAGACTGCTAACTGTAAGATCAGTGGTTCAAATTCACCAGTGACTACTCAGAAACCTGATACAGGGTCACTATGAGCTGGAACCAACTTGATAGTATTTAACAACAAGTGGTGATGGTGATTACTGTAGAGGGGATTCAAACCCATGGCAACCCTTGTGGGCAACGCAGCATCCACTGTGTTCTGAAGGTTGCGGGGAGTTGGGTGCAGATCACTAAGGCCTGTCTCCCAGAGCACTGTCACCCTCCACCTTACCCAACATGACATCCTTCTCCAGCGACTTTTTCCTCCGGACAATA
>NW_006408876.1:1035030-1040734 GCF_000296735.1 Chrysochloris asiatica | reverse complement strand
TTATTGAAAATACCATGGCTTGGGTCAGGCGCACCTTAGTCCTCAAGCTGACATCTCTGCTCTTCAATACTTTAAAAAGTTCCTGTGCAGCAGATTTGATCAATGCAATGCATCGTCTGATCTCTTGACTGCTGCTTCCGCTAGTGTTGACAATTGATCCAAGAAGAATGAAGTCCTTGACAACTTCAATCTTTTCTCCATTGATAATAATGATGGCAATGTTTTTTTGTTCCTTCTTGGGGATTTGCCTGCTTCTCTAAAATAATGGATAATGTTATATGTAGGATAACACATGGCACGATGGAATACTAGTTATGTATTTTTTATTCATGTTTTTCAAAAGTGTTTGAATTTTATAATGAAACAGGAACAAAAAGAAACAACTGGAAAAGTACCATGGTATGGAACATAAAAGGAACCTACTGAGGCAGAGACAGTTTCTTTTTGGGCAAAACACATCAATCACTTTCAAGGTTTCCTGAATCCTTTAGCATTAAAATACATTAAAAGTTTGATTTCCCAGAACAGAAGTCCCAAGAAGAAACCTGGGTTGGATTTTATTTCCTTCAAGTGTACATTCTATCACTCTGTTAGGGAATTCTGTGGAAATGTGTGTGCTATGCATTTAATTCCTTCCTTTTAAATTGCTCTAAGGCGGTTGTCTTAAACAAGCAATCACACTACTCCTTGCCAATAAACATAACCATGGCTTGTTTCTCATGTCTGGGAATTCCCCATGGCAAATGTTCACCCAATTACACACTCTAATACTATACAAAGAAAAGTCACCTGTGAAGTATGTACATAAATTTCTTGACATAAAGTTTATTTTCACTGCATAAATGCTATTTCTTGAGCTAGAAATCATCTTTAGAGAATTAAATGTTTTTTTTTTTGTTTGTTTGTTTGTTTTTAAAAAAAGCATGGATGTAAATTAGATCAGATTACAAACTGCTGCTATTGCTATATCATGGAGTTCATTCTGACTCATAATGACCCTGTGTAGGTTTTGAGGCTGTAAATATTCACAGGAACAGAAAGTCTCATCTTTCTTCCATGGAGTGGCTGGACGACTCTAGCTATTGACCTTGTAACCCACTTGACTTCCAGGGTTCATTGGTCTATATACTACAGCATTTCAAAAAGTTCATGGGAAAATGGAATTAAAGGATATATTTAAACACATCTATGTCCCGTTGTGCTGTAGGATCAGCACTGGACTATAAACCACAAGGCTGGTGGTTCAGTTTCTCTTTGGAAGCCCTATACAGTGTTGCTACACGCCAGAACACATAAACAACAACAACAGGTATAAGGTCTAGAACTCATTGAAAGTACAAAAAAGTATATTTACAACAAGTTACATTTAATCTTAAAGCAAAAAAGGAAAGATTTATAGAAAAAGATTTTTAAGACAATGTCTTAAGAGAATGAATGCTGATAGCTAACACTTAAATGAGAAGTCCAGAACTCCTAATTGTGTGTATGTAGAACCTATAAATAGACCAAGAGGTAGTCATTAGGCCAAAATAAAGGGATAGTGAATGGTTTAAAGTCAGAAAAAATGGGGTACCAGGGTTGCATCGTTTTACCGTACTTATTCAATCTATAAACTGAGCAAAGAACTAGACTATAAGAAGGAGAGAATATGGCATCAGGATGGGAGGGAGACCTATTCACAATCTGCAATATACAGACAACAGCATTGCTTGCTGGAAGTGAAGAGGACTAGAAGCACTTACTGGTAATAATCAAACACTTAAGTATGAATTACAACTTAATGTAAATTTAAAAAAAAATGTCTCACAGCGGAACCAATAACCATAATCATGATAAATCAAAAAGAGAATGAAAATTGTCAAGAATTTCAATTTCCTTCAATCCACAATCCATGATTATGGAATCCGAGTTAAGAAGTCTAAGAATGGATTACACTGGGCAAATCTTCAATGTTGTTGCTGCTGTGTGCTACTGATTTCAACCTACTTCCAGAGACACTGTGGAACTACTCTAGAGGGTATTTAAGGCTGTGATCTTTATGGTAGTGCTTTGTCTCATGAAGTGATCACCGACATTTCAATTACTGACCAAACACTTAAGTATTGGGCCACCAGAGCTCCTTACATACATATGAGTGTTGCATTTGGGCCACCAGAGCTCCTTACATACATATGTGTGTTGCATTTGGGCCACCAGAGCTCCTTACATACTTATGTGTGTTGCATTTGGGCCACCAGAGCTCCTTACATACATATGTGTGTTGCATTTGAGCTCACTGTTGCTGCTGCTGCGTCAATCCATCTCATTGGAGGTCTTCCTCTTTTTCACTGATGTTCTACCTTTTTAAATATGATGTCCATCTGCAGGGACTGGTCCCTCCTGATAACATGTCCAAAGTATGAGAGACGACGTCTGGCCATCCTGGCTTCTAAAGGAGCATTCTGGTTGTATTTCTTCCAACTCTTCCAACTCAGATTTGTTTGTTCTTCTGGTAGTCCATGGTACATTCAATATTCTTAGTCAGCACCATAATTTAAAATGCATCAATTCTTCTACAGTCTATCCTATTCATTGAGCAACTTTCACAAGCATGGGAGGGGAGTGAAAATACCAGGGATTCGAGATTAAGTGCACTTCAAGTCTCAAAGTCACATCTTTTCTGTTTGAATTTGACAGGATCTTTGTTGTTAGGTTTTGGGGACCCTGAAGTCAGTTCTGACTCTATGGATAACAGAACAAAACACTGCCTCGTCCTGTACTACCCTCACAATTGTTGTTATGTGTCAGCCTACTGTTGCAGCTATATGTTTGTTATTGTTAGGTGTCCCTGCATCAGTTCTGACTCATAGTGACCTTAAGCATAAAAGAATGCAACACTGCCGAATTCTGCACCATCTTCAAAATTGTTAAGTGTGAGTCCATTGTTGCAGTGATATGTTGTTGTTCTTTGGTACCATCATGTCAGTTCTGAGTGACCTTACGTACAACAGAATAAAACACTGCCTGGTCCAACACCATCCTCACAATCGTTGTTAAACTTGAGCCCATGACTGCTGTAACTGTGCCAATCCAACTCATTGGGGGTCTTCCTAGGGAGATCCATGGCATTTTCAATCACCCCACACACAGGTAAAAGTAATACAATGAATAAGAAAGACCACAGAAGAATCGATGCATTTGAAATATGGTGTTGTTGAAGAGTAATGAAAACAAATCTATTATAAAGAATGGATAAATATGTGGATTAAAATGGCATATTCTGCATTCATCATGGTGGAGTCTCTGGGAGAGGGATTAATCTGAGGAGAGGTGGAAAAGGAATTTCGCTTTTATCTCTAATATTTTACTTAAAAAAGATGGACTGACGTTTTTAGAGCAAAATACTACAAATGATGCATAACAACATAAACTTGTGATTTTTTTTTTTCAGTTTAAAACACACGTAAAACACTCCATGTCACTGAATTCTGCATCATATTTTTAGAGCCTCTAGATTCATTCATAAGGAGCTGTGGCAGTGTAGCGGTTATGACCTCGGGCTGCTAACCTCAAGGTCAGCAGTTTCAAACTAGCAGCTGTTCCACAGGAGAAAGACAAGGCATTCTGCTCCCATAAAGATTTACAGCCTCGGAAACCCTATACAGGGTCACTATGAATCAGAACCAACTCCATGGCAAACCACCACCACCACTACCAGATTCATTTGTACTTGAAACTTATATTACACTAAAGAAAATTCTGAAAAATAAAAATAAAACAGAAAAGGGTAATGTTTTAGAGACATACTCTCTCTTATAGTACTCAAGAAAAATAATAATACCACCTATACTTGGTTTTAGAGTCCTGATGTGGCACTGAGGTTAATGTGCTGGACTGCAAGGTTGATTTGAACTGCAAGTTAGGTGGTTCAAGCTCACTAGCCACTCTGCAAACCCTGCAGAGGGTTGTTATGAGTCGGAGTCGACTTGATGGCACTTAACAGCATACTCTGTTTGGGAGTGCTTATATGGTAATGTAGGATAAGCACTAGACTTCTACCTCAGTTTGAAGCACAAGTTCGGTGGTTCAAACCCACCAGTCACTCTTTGTTGTTGTCATTGTCAGGTGCCATCGAGTCGTAACCGACTCATAGCGACCCCATGCACAGCAGAACGAAACAATGTTCGATCCTGGGCCAACCTCACTAACGCTGCCACACTTGAGTCCATCAATGATGCCACCTGGCTGATCCATCTCGTTGGGGGTCTTCCTCTTTTTCTCTGACTCTCCATCTTACCCAGCATGGCATCCTTCTCCAGTGACTGTTCCTTCTTGACAATATGTCCAAAGTATGAGAGACGAAGTTTGGCCACGTTGGCCTCCAAGGAGCACTCTGGCTGCACTTCTTCCAAAACAGATCTATTGGTTCTTTTGGCAGTCCATGGCACTGTTAGTATTCTCCTCCAACACCACAACTCAAAGGCATCAGTTCTTCTATGGTCTTCCTTATTCACCGTCCAGCTTTCACAATCATATGAGGTTATTGAAAATACCATGGCTTGGGTCAGGTGCACCTTAGTCCTCAAGCTGACATCTTTGCTCTTCAACACTTTAATATGTTCCTCTGCAACAGATTTGCCTAATGCAATGTGTCATCTAATCTCTTGACTGCTGTTTCAGCTAATGTTGATAGTTGATCCAAAAAGAATGAAGTCCTTGACAACTTCAATCTTTTCTCTGTTGATAAGAATGCTGTTTATTGGTCCAGTGGTGAGGATTTTTGTTTTCCTGACATTGAGATGCAATCCATACCAAAGGCTGTGGTCTTTAATCTTGATCAGATAATGTTTCAAGTTCTCTTCACTTTCAGCAAGCAAGGTTGTATCATCTGCATATTGCAGGTTGTTAGTGAGTCTTCCTCCAATCCTGACACCACGTTTTTCTTCATAGAACCCAGCTTCTCGTATTATTTGCCCAGCATAAAGGTTGAATTAGTATGGAGAAAGAACACAACCTTGTCGCGCACCTTTCCCAATTTTAAAACATTCAGTGTTCCCATGCTCTGTTTGAACAACTGCTTCTTGGTCCAGGTACAGATTTCTCAGAAGTATAATTAAGTGTTCTGGAACACTCATACTTCTCAATGTTGTCCATAGCTTGTCATGATCCTGCTTAGGATCCCTAAAATGGGTCACTATGAGTCGGAACTGACTCGATGACAATTAACAGCAAAAAACACTATGTCTGAAGTTTGATAGTAGAGTTTGAACATTTCAAGTAAGTAATCAAAAACTTTCAAGTTCTGAGGGCAAGAAATTAAAGCAAAGAATAATCTTTGAGTACCTTAAGAATGATTTTACTTATCATTTTACCTGGTTATCTATTTACCCACACCCAGGCCATTTCTAATTTCATAAATGGATGGAAAGATTGATAGATTTGAACAGATTCAATCTGTTCAGCTTATGGGCAAAGAATGCTCTTTGGAAACCATATACAGAGTCATTATGAATTGGAACCGACTCGATGGCATGTAAGAACAACAAACATTTTATATATATGTGCGTGTGTGTGTGTGTGTGTGTGTTGTTGTTAAGTGCTTTCGAGTCGATTCTGACCCTTAGCAACCCTGTGCAGGGTTTCCAAGGCTGTAAATCTTTACAGGAGTAGAAAGCCTCATCTTTCTCCCATGTAACAGCTGGTAGTTTCGAACTGCTGACCTTGT
>NW_006408876.1:1030134-1034930 GCF_000296735.1 Chrysochloris asiatica | reverse complement strand
ACCACACCAGGACTCCAGAAATAACTATAACAATCCATTAATATTAGGAGCATGGAATGTACTTATTATGAATCTAGGAAATTTTGAAGTTGTCTAAAATGAAATGCAACACATTAACATCAATATCCTATGCATTGATGAGTTGAAATGGACTGGTATTGGCCATTTTGATTATGACAATCATGAAGTTTACTATGCCAGAGTTGAAAAATTAAAGAGGAACAGTATCACATTCATTATCAAAAAGAACATTTCTAGAGACAGGGATAAGATTCTGATGATTCAGTGTGAGTAATTGTTATCATGACTAAATGCGACCATCACAATTGTAAAGGTAGAAGTTTTATAACTAAAACGGGGGAGCAGTTAATGTTACAGTGCAGAAACAGAGGATCCTAGGACCATCAAGAGAGAAGAGCACATGCGGAATGTGGGGCCCTATCCAGACAAGCAGAGATGTCAGAGATGAGGCCATGGAGAGAGGGAGCAGCTGAGGACTCTAGATTCATGAAAGAGAGAGACTGAGTGCTGGCGGCTAAGAGACAGGCTTGCAGAACATGCTCTTTGGTGGTGTAAATTATTATATATGCCTGAGTGGTTTTGTTTTTTTGTGTACATCAGGAGGTTGCGATCATTGTGATTAAATGATGGTGTAAAGCTGTTCTTCCATGTAAACTATCACTCAGTTCACAATAAAAACAAAAAACACAAGAAGAACATTTCTAGATCTATTTTGAAGTACAATGCTGTCTGTGACAGGATGATATCGATAAGCCTACAAGTTGCTGTTAATTGATGTCAAGTCAATTCCTACTCATGGTGACTCTACATAGGGTTTCTGAGGAGGAGCTGGTAAGCTAAACCAGTGAATAAAACTATTACTCTAATTCATGCACCAACCACTAACACTAGTCGTGATGAAATTGAAGAATTCTACCAACTCCTTCAGTTAGAAATTGATCAAATGTGCAATCCAGATGTATGGATAATTATTGGTGATTGGAATGCAAAGGTTGGAAACAAAGAGGAAGGATCAGTAGTTGGAAAATATGGCCTTGGTGATAAAAATAATGCTGGAGATGACTTGATAGAGTTTAGCCAAAACAATGATGTCTTCATTGCAAATACCTTTTTAAAATAACATAAATGACAACTATACACATAGAACTCACTATACACATAGATGGAATACACAGAAATCACACTGACAACATCTGTGGAAAGAGATGGTGGGAAAGCTCCATATCATCAGACAAAACAAGGCCAGGAGCAGATTGTGAAACAGATCATCAATTGCAAGTTCAGACTGAAGCTTGAGAAAATTCAAACAACTCTACAAGAACCAAAATATGGCCTGGAACATATCTCACCTGAATTTAGAGATCATCTCAAGAAAAGATTTGATGAATTAAACATTAATGACCAAAGATGTAGATGACATCAAGAATATCACATAGGAAGAAACTAAAAGATAACGAAGAAGACAAGAAAGAAGGAAAAGATCAAAATAGATGTCAGAAAAGACTCTGAAACTTGGTCTCTAGCATAGAGATGCTTAAAGCAAATGGAAGAAATGATGACATCAAAGAGTTGAACAGAAAATTTCAAAGGGCAGCTTGAGAAGACAAAGGCAAATATTATAATGAAATGTACAAAGACCAGGATTTAGTAAACCAAAAGGGAAGAACACACTTAGCATTTCTCAAGTTAAAAGAATTGAAGAAAAAATTCAAGTCTTAACTTGAAATATTGAAGGATTTTCCAGGGAAAATATTAATAATGCAGAATGCATTAAAATAAGATTAAAGGAATACAGAGTCACAGTACCAAAAAATAAATAATTGCTATTCAACACTTTCAAGAAATAGTATATGATCAAGAACCAATGATCCTGAAGGAAGAAATCCAAGGTGCATTGAAGGCATTGTCAAAGAACAAGTCATCAGAAATAGAAAGAATATAAATCTAAATCTTTCAACAAACTGATGCAGCACTGGAGGCACTCACTCATCTATGCAAAGAAATTTGGAAGACAACTACCTGGACAACTGACTGGAGGAGGTCTGTATTTGTGCCCATTCAAAAGAGAGGTGACCTAACAGAATGCAGAAATCATTGAACAACATCACTGAGAGCCCATGTGAATAAAATTTTACTGAAGGTAATACAGAAAATGGCTGTAACCACACATTGACAGGGAACGTCTAGAGGTTCAAGACAGATTCAAAAGAGGATGTAGAATGAGGGATATCATTGCTAACGTCAGATGCATCTTGGCTGAAAGCAGAGAATACCAGAAAGAAGTTAATCTGTGCTTTATTGACTGTGCAAAGGCCTTTGATTGTATGGATCATGGCAAGCTATGCACAAGATTGTGAAGTATGAGTATTCTGAAACACTTAATTGTGCTCATGAGGAACCTGTACATAGACCAAGAGGCAGTTATTTGAAGAGAACAAGAGGACACGGGGAATTTTAAAATTAGGGAAGATGTGTGCCACGACTGGCTTCTTTCACCTTAGTTGTTCAATCTGTATGCTGAGCAAATAATCTGAGAAGCTTGACTATAAGAAGAAAAATATGGCATCAGGATTGGAGGAATGCTCATTGATAACCTGTGATATGCAGGTGATAGAACCTTGTTTGTTGGAAGTGAACAGGACAAAATACTTACTGATGAAATCAAAGAACACAGCCTTTGGTATGGGTTGTGCCTCAGTGTACACTAAACAAGCATTTTCAGCACTGGACCAACATATAACATCAACATAAATGGAGACAAGGATGAAGATGCCAAAGATTTCATTCTGCTTAAACAAACTATCAATATTTATGGAAGCAGCAGTCAAGCCATATACTATGTCCTACATTAGGCAAATCTGCTCTCAAGACCTCTTTAAAGTGCTGAAGAGCAAAGATGTCAGTTTGACGACTAAGGTGCACCTAACCCAAGCCTTGGGATTTTCAATATCTTCATATCATTCATATGCATGTGAAATTTGGGCAGTGAGCAAGGAAGATCATAAGATATTTGATTCATTAGAGCTATAGTGTTGAAGAAGAATATTAAAAGCATGATGAACTACCAACTACCAAAAGAACAAACGAATCTGTGTAGTAGAAGTACAACCAGAATGCTTCTTAGAAACCAGGACAGCCAGATTTCCTTTCTCTCTCATACTTCACATATATTATCAAGAGAGACCAGTTTCTGGAGAAGGACATCATGCTTGCTAAAATGGAGGGTCAGTGAAACAGAAGAAGTTTCCCAACACAATGAATTTGCACAATGACAGACAACAGCAATGGGTTCAAGCATACCAAGGATTGTGAAGTTGGCACAGGAATGGGCAGTGTCCCTTCAGTTATGAATGGGGTTGCTACGATTTGGTACAATTTCATGGGACCTAACATCAATAACAATTCAGTCATTCAGTCTATGTCAGGCGCTAAATCTTGAAGCTGACCCAATAAAGAAGCATGGTCATACCTTATTTTATTATTGCTCTTACTAAGGGCCATCACATCCATTCTTACTCATATGGACCCCATCTATAGGATGGAGTAGAACTGCTCCAGAGGATTCCGTAAGCTCTCATCTTTACAGAGCTTTCTTCCATGGAGCAGCTGGGTAAATCTGAATTACCAATCTTTCAGTTAATAGCCAAGCACTTCAACTACCACAGCACTAGGGCTACTTTTGTATTGTATTGTACGAAAGGCCTTAAAAAGTTCTTGAAAAAATTACATTTGCTTCCTATTTACACAAACTTTTGAAGCCCCCTCATACTTGGTCAAAATTGTTCCTTAAGTAGATGTACCACTGTCTACTCATCTTGGGGTTTTTAATCGTAGTTCCTGGAGGGGAATATGGAATAGGGGCCAATATGGGCAGTGAGTACAGCGGGCATGAAGAATAATCCGGGGGTGGTGGTGTCTCCTCTCAGTTCTGGAGAAAATGGCTAAATAAAGTCATCTCAAACTCTTGGGAAAAGTTCACTGTGACTCGGGACGTTGAGGAGAGAGGCACAAAGGGAGTACTCTAAGACTGCAGACTGGTACATGCAAGGGCAGTCATACAGACTGAGGGGCATGAGTTCAAACTAAGACATGTTCAGATTATGGCCACCAGTAGGACTTCAGGAGTCCTGGTGTGACGCTGTAGGATAATGTGCTGGACCACAAGGTTGGTTTGAAGAGCAAGGTCTCGACGGTTGAAACTCACCAGCTGTTCCTTGGAAACCCTATGCAGGGCACTTAACAACAAGAAGAACCTCAAACAGGTCAGTCAGCTTCTCAAATCCTCAGTTTCTATGACTTCAATCCTTCTTATAGAGTTTGTTGTGAGAGGTCTAGGTCATACACATAAAATCCATAGAAAGCTTTTTGTAAATGTTAGCTCTCCTTTCTGCAAGAAGTAGAACAGAGGGCTAAGAGACCACGACCAATTCACAGAACTGGACGGGGTTCAGTAGCTCCACCACAAGAATTCCACTTGGCTGTTTGGGGACCAATATGTTGTTGTTGTTAAGTGTCATGGAGTTGGTTGACTCACAGCGATCCTATACAGGGTTTCCAAGGAGCTGCAGTTGGGTTTGATCTTCCAACCTTGTGGTTAGCAAGCTTAGGACTTAGTCCACACTAGGACTCAAGGACACGAATATGGTGGTGGGGGTGATGTGCTGTGTAGTAGATTCTGACTCACAGTGACCCTGTACAGGGTTTCCGAGGCTGTAAATCTTTACGGGAGCAGAAAGCCTCATCTTTCTCCCGCGGAACAGCTGGTAGTTTCGAAC
>NW_006408876.1:1028418-1030034 GCF_000296735.1 Chrysochloris asiatica | reverse complement strand
CCTCTCTTCCAATGAATCTAGAGTCCTCAGCTGCTCCCTTTCTCCATGTCCTCATCTGTGTCCCTCTCTGGTGTCTCTGCTTCTCTGGATAAGGTCTCACATTCTGCTTGTGCTCTTCTCCCTTAATGGTCCTAGGGTCATCTGTTTCTGGACTGTAAGATTAACTACTCCCTCGTTTTTGTTACAAAACTTCTACCTTTACAACTATGACAGTCGTAATTAGTCAGGATAACAATTACTCACTATTGAATCATAAGAATTTTATCCCCATCTCTTTTCACCAGATTCATCTAGACAAGATGTCTCCCTAGTTTTTGATGCCAAAAGCATCACTCTCCATATTGCAGCAAGTGGAGAATTGTTGCTCACAATGTCTTTTCAAAATGCAATAAAGGTAAGGGGCAATGAGTTTTTGGTTAGTTTGTTTTCAAGTTAAGCAATGTACCTTAAATGTAAACCAGAGAAACAAATGTGAAATAAATTGCTTCAAAACCAATATTTGAGTCTCACCTACAAGAATAAAGAATCTCATGCTTCTGATGCCCAGATGACATGAAATTGTTTGTGACAGAAAATATGTTTGTTTTTAAAAATACGGTTTTACACGTAGCACCTTACAAGAATATAAATTGGTTGCAAAATCAAATGACACAGGTAAAACATTGCAAAGGAGGCTGAGGAGGGGTGAAAAAAAAAAAAAAAAAGAACTTGGCTTTTATCTCTGATATTTTACTTTACAAAAGATGAACTGAAGTTATTACAGCAAAATGTTGCAAATGATGGAAAACAAGCGTAGGTATATGGAGTATTTAGTAAAGATGCAGAGAAGTGGTACCCTGAGGAACTTTACCGTAGGATGCTGCTGTACTTTTCCATCCTGAACTTGTACCCACGACTTGATAGTTTGGGCTAGTGAATAGCCCTGCTTCCCCCAGAAATTTTTGTGTTTTGTGGAATTGATTTTCCGGCCATCTCTTGCATTTCAGCCTCTATATCACCTTTCTCTGAAGGATGTCCTCTATCCAATAAGACTTGATTACTGGTGTGACACTGTGGGTTAATGTGTTGGACTGCAAAGTTGGTGGTTCAAGTTCACCTCCCACTCCTAGGAAACCCTATACAGGGCCACTTTGGGTTGGAACCAACTCGACTGCACTTAACAACAACAAGGAGACTATTCACTTCTTTATTAGACTGTAAATTTTCTTCCTGAGTCAATTGTTTTTAGCAAAACTGCAATTTCAGAATTATTATTAAATAGCGTCACTGCTACAAGCAATACCTAGAGCTCTTGAGACAGGAGGTGGGAAGCTGAATAGTCAATGTGTGAGGTCTCAGGAGCCAGGCTGCCAGGGATGGAGCCTTGTCCTGCTACACCCATCCTGGGAAGCTGTGAGCACATTATTCAAACTCTATGTAGAGTTGATGGTGATGACACAAATGGGTTAACACTTTGGGGACCTTTATTTGTTGATGGGGCACAACTAAAAGTGAGTAGAAATAACTATTTTTGTTGTTGTTAAGTGCTGTCGAGTCAGTTCCAACCCATAGCGACCCTGTATAGGGTTTCCGAGGAGCAGCTGGTGAGCTTGAACCACTGACCTTGCAGTTCAAAT
>NW_006408876.1:1017606-1028318 GCF_000296735.1 Chrysochloris asiatica | reverse complement strand
ACCACACCAGGACTCCAGAAATAACTATAACAATCCATTAATATTAGGAGCATGGAATGTACTTATTATGAATCTAGGAAATTTTGAAGTTGTCTAAAATGAAATGCAACACATTAACATCAATATCCTATGCATTGATGAGTTGAAATGGACTGGTATTGGCCATTTTGATTATGACAATCATGAAGTTTACTATGCCAGAGTTGAAAAATTAAAGAGGAACAGTATCACATTCATTATCAAAAAGAACATTTCTAGAGACAGGGATAAGATTCTGATGATTCAGTGTGAGTAATTGTTATCATGACTAAATGCGACCATCACAATTGTAAAGGTAGAAGTTTTATAACTAAAACGGGGGAGCAGTTAATGTTACAGTGCAGAAACAGAGGATCCTAGGACCATCAAGAGAGAAGAGCACATGCGGAATGTGGGGCCCTATCCAGACAAGCAGAGATGTCAGAGATGAGGCCATGGAGAGAGGGAGCAGCTGAGGACTCTAGATTCATGAAAGAGAGAGACTGAGTGCTGGCGGCTAAGAGACAGGCTTGCAGAACATGCTCTTTGGTGGTGTAAATTATTATATATGCCTGAGTGGTTTTGTTTTTTTGTGTACATCAGGAGGTTGCGATCATTGTGATTAAATGATGGTGTAAAGCTGTTCTTCCATGTAAACTATCACTCAGTTCACAATAAAAACAAAAAACACAAGAAGAACATTTCTAGATCTATTTTGAAGTACAATGCTGTCTGTGACAGGATGATATCGATAAGCCTACAAGTTGCTGTTAATTGATGTCAAGTCAATTCCTACTCATGGTGACTCTACATAGGGTTTCTGAGGAGGAGCTGGTAAGCTAAACCAGTGAATAAAACTATTACTCTAATTCATGCACCAACCACTAACACTAGTCGTGATGAAATTGAAGAATTCTACCAACTCCTTCAGTTAGAAATTGATCAAATGTGCAATCCAGATGTATGGATAATTATTGGTGATTGGAATGCAAAGGTTGGAAACAAAGAGGAAGGATCAGTAGTTGGAAAATATGGCCTTGGTGATAAAAATAATGCTGGAGATGACTTGATAGAGTTTAGCCAAAACAATGATGTCTTCATTGCAAATACCTTTTTAAAATAACATAAATGACAACTATACACATAGAACTCACTATACACATAGATGGAATACACAGAAATCACACTGACAACATCTGTGGAAAGAGATGGTGGGAAAGCTCCATATCATCAGACAAAACAAGGCCAGGATAACTACTATGTAACTACTAGGTAACTACTATGCTACCAGAGCTCCTTTAGGAGACCAATATAGGAGTTCATTA
The DNA here is from genome assembly GCF_000296735.1 of Chrysochloris asiatica. NCBI lineage: Eukaryota > Metazoa > Chordata > Mammalia > Afrosoricida > Chrysochloridae > Chrysochloris > Chrysochloris asiatica. The sequence continues at coordinate 1,026,975 of NW_006408876.1, read as the reverse complement.
TCATGCAAATATGTTGTCTAAGGTTAAGAATTTGCATTGCTTATCTTTAAAAAAAAAAAATTACCTGAAAGTGGGGAGGAAAGAAAGGAAGTGTGTGATTTACAAAGAAAGATGATTTGCTTTAAATTTGGGAGTTTCTCCATCAGTCCCTCACAGGATGGCTCTCAGGACAACGGCCATAGTTAAAACCTTAAAGACTGTTTTCAAAACCCTGGAAGAAAATCAATCAGACCTAAATTGCTACCATGTCCTTTTAGTCCTAGCCAGGGGAAATTCATATTTCTAAGACAGTCTTATTGGTGACTGACAAATTACCCTAGCAACTGAAACAGCAAAGTGGAAAGGATTGCCATGTGCCACCCTGGATCTATATGGCTTTTGAGTTTATCAGAGTAACACAACTCAGGCAGGTTTGCAAGCCAGCCAGCTAAGGCTAAGCAAGTAGCATGGACTTCAATTCTGTTTTGTTTGAATTTTATTTAAACAAATACTTCAGATTCTAAAAGCCACAAAGAATTAGCCCTGGGCTCAATCACCCATAATGCACTATCCACACAAAAGCCAAGCACTGAACTTTACCATGGGAAAGAAATGCATTCAAGTTTCTCTTCCTCTAACTCTTTTATGAATGTAGCTATATTACAAGAGACAAATTATATGTAAAATTGAATATCTAAAAGAGCAACAAACAGTGTATTATAAAGTTGAACATTCTCACATGACTTCTCCTTCCATAATTGTCTGGGCGTCTTCTCATGCAGGAGCTAAGCATTATTGTTTAAATGTTTATAGGCTTATACCACCGTGGTACTGTACTTGAAGTTGTGAAAAATGACTCATAAGATGGTCCATCTTCAGGAATGAGGGGGTCCAGGAAGTTGCCAATTGAAATTGTTGGCTAGTTTAAAGATATAAACTCATGGGGAAGGGGTGGGAGAAGGGGGGAAGAAACCTGTTCAAGGACTAAGAACTTTAAATAAGAATACTACCATCAAGGGGCAGTAGAAGGCTTGGGGAAAAATTGTTAATCCCATAGTACTCAGTCAATGAGGAACCGGGGGAGGGGCTTTCTTGAATGGGGAGAATAAAATTCTTAATGAAACGTTTGAACAGCACATCTGCTCGCGTCTTCTGGGTTTGGCACCTGATTTTGCAAAATCAAATTTAAAAGCCCCACCTACTCTTTCCAAAATGAGTACAGATTGGATTTCTGAGTGTTTGTCGGTAAGAACTCATAATTCATTGGTGACCTCATAAAGGATAATGCGGTTCACCTCAGTTCTCCCTCCAAAGACCCATCAGGGTATGGTCCTAGTCAGGGGTTTCCATTGACCTGCTAGTACCCAAGAGGGAGGGACCAAGGCAGTGTCCAGGGTATCAACAATGTTTCTCACAAAGCAACATTTTCAAACAGTAACCACATTGGAAAATTAAATAGCCTTTTGTGGTTGCCAGTGGGCATTCCATAACTAAAATGTACTAAGTACGTTGTAGTTCTGGTTAGCAGGAATACTGCTGATCAATTGGAGATCCTAGCTCTGGTAGAGAAGAGGTTACGAATCGGGCTGTGAACCCACAAGGTCAGCAGTTCGAAACTACCAGCTGCTCCGTGGGAGAAACATGAGGCTTTCTGCTCCCATAAAGATTTACAGCCTTGGAAACCCTGTACAGGGTTGCTATGAGTTGGAACCGACTCCACGGCCCATAACAACAACAACAACAGAAGTCTGAAGTACCTGCCAAATCATGATGTGTGGAGTGCTTGTACAGTTTACCTGGTCAATGTATACTCTGCGCATTGTAACATTACTAATTATCCTCAGGGGTTCATTACAAGTCATGGTTAGATGTTTGATTCACGTCAATACTTCATTCCCTGATCCTGTGAGTGAACAGAGAGCTTATGGTGGTATTTTTCAGGCTGTTCATCCATAATTGATGTCCTAATTGGCAGAAGAGTAGTTGATATCTGTTGAGAGATATCATGGTTCTCCAATGGCTCAAGTTTCCACCTTTTGCATTTAACATCTATTCTTTCTCAGAATTACTCCTGTTCTGTTAGCACTTAAGTCTTGCAGCCATTTCCAGACAATCAGAGGGGACAAACTTTTCTTTCCTCTAGTTTGTTGTGACTGTGTTTGGTGTATGTGCACGTGATGGCAAGCATGTTCATATGTGTTTATATGTACAGACACATGGATGTGTGCATGACTGCCCATGTATACTGACATGGGAGGTACCTAGAATTTTGTTGACAATGACTTTTCTATCTAAAGTCTTAATTCCCACCCAATTATTGGGTCATTGTTTTTGTTAAGTGCCGTTGAGTCAGTTCCGACCCATAGAAACCTATATAGGGTTTCCAAGGAGCAGCTGGTGAGCTTTAACTGCCAATTTTGCAGTTCAAATGGATTTTCAGTCTGGCGCATTAGCCCACGGCGCCATACCAGGACTCCTAGTGATTGGGTAGTCATGGTGGCTGTGTGCCGTGGAGTCGATTCCGACTCATAGTGACCCTGTACAGGGTTTGTGAGGTTGTACATCTTTGGGGGAGCAGAATGCCTCATCTTTCTACCACTCACGGTGTGAACCTTGCGGTTTGTAGTCCGATTCGCAACCACTACGGTACCAAAATGTACACAGGACTATAAGGGTAGGATTGGTTAATTTTGTCCTTTAGCTAGGTTTGAAAAGGGGCCTCCTCAGAAGTAATGACAGATGATCCCAGGACCATCAAGAAGAAAGAGCATGAGATGCCTACCTAGAAAAATGGTGATGGCAGAGGTAACCACTGAGGTGGTGGCATGGCGAGACAGAGCAGCTGGGGCTCTTGGCCCATGGACTGAGGCAGAGGTCAAGTAAACCACATGGCTAAGAAGCCAATGTCAAGAGGAAGCATGCCTGCAGTATGGCAGACAAGAGGTGTTCCTGACTGAAGAACTGCTGTGTTCTGAGTTGGTTTTGAACTTGAATTGTACCCTGTTCGTTTCCCTAAAAGACCCCACCATGTTCTGAGTTCTGCATGGCCATTGCAATGGATTATCGAGCCCAGATGTGAAGCAGAGAGTGCTGTGGTAGGGATGGTTGGTGTCAGATTAGGGTAAAGAAGGTTGTAGGGTAGAGGCATGTCTGACCTCTGCTTCATAGGAATCGGTCTTGGGCCTTCCAACCTAAAGGGCTTATCCTCCAGCACTGAATTAGACAATAATCTAAGTATGTTGTTATCCACAGGGTTTTCATTGGCTGATTTTCAGAAGTAGACTGTCAGTCTTTTCTTCCTCGTCTGTCTTAGTTGGGAAGTCCACTGAAACCTGACCACCATGGGTCACTATGCTGGTATTGGGAATACTGGTGGCATAGCTTTCAGCACTCCAGCAAGCAAGTACACAAGCCACACCAGAGAGGTGGTAGACTATTGTCTATTTCAGATAGGGTGAAATCTGGGTATTGAAATTACTGCAAATGATAAAGTTTTACTAACGCTGTTGTTGCTAAGATATTAATAACTATTGCCTGTATCACACAAAAGAAAAAAACAAAATCTTTTGTTTTGCTTGTAAGTATTAGCAGGTGATTCTTAGAAAATAGTTCCCCTTTAAGGGTCCTTCTACCAGCTGCTCTTGGAAACCCTGTACAGGTTTGCTATGAGTTAGAAGTGACTCACTGGCACACGACAGCAAAAAGAGCATAGAGCAGAAATCATGTAGTGAACATTAACAGCAAACCACATCTTAGCATTAACATTTACTTCCTTATAGGCAATGGTTTTTAAATCGTCTGCAAGGTCAGCTAAAAAGGTTAGTAATGGTGTTTATATGCCATGGAGTCGGCTCCTACTCATAGCGATCCTGACAGGGTTTCCGATGCTGTAAATCTTCATGGGAGCAAAAACCGTCATCTTTCTCCCAAGGAACTGCTGATAGTTTTGAACCACGGACAGTGAGATTAGCAGCCCAACTATTCATAACCACTATGCTACCAGAGCTCCTTTACTCCAATGTTCATGTTATGTTTATTCATGAGTCCCTCAAGGGAGTAGTTTAAGAAACTGGTGGTCCACATCATGGAGTCCTATGAAGCAATAAAGACAAGTGAGTGATTGTAAACAAGTAACACCTTTGTGGAATCTCACAGCAATTATGCTGAATTAAATAAGAAACTATTTCAAAAGGGCATACAAATCAGACTTCCTTCCATTCATACAACAACATTCCTGATGTGTCACAGTGATAGAGCTGGTGGACAGGTTATGGGATGCCTTAGAGATGGATTTTGGGATGGCAGTGGCTCTACCACAGTGGTTTGGGGAAGCCTGGTAGGGATGATGTAATTCTGCAGTTGGACCATGGTGGTAGTTGCACAAAACTACACTTACGATCAAGCTGGGCTAAACACACACACACACATACAGAGCAGTGCATGTGTATCCGGACACACACACACACAGAGGAGTGCATGTGTATCTGGACACACACACACACACAAAGAGGAGTGCATGTATATCCGGACAAGCTTTGTTAACTGCACCAATGGCAACACACAATTTTGGATCCTGGATGATGGTGATATCAATGTTACCAGTGGAGAAAACAACTGATTGGACTTCTCTGTGTTCTTTTTTTTTTTCTATTTTTGTAACTTCCCATTTATCTATAATGATTTAGAAATAAATAGCTAACATTTTAAAAAGATTACACAGATACCTTCTGATACCTCTTTGCTTTCTTTTCCTTAAACAATTTTTTTTGTCCTGTACACAACATGCCACTCAGTTATCTCATTGCAATAACTTAATTACAATTAGAAGAAAGCAGAGAAATAGAAAGGTAGGCAGGTAGAAGGAAGGAACAGACAAAAATAGTTTTCATTTCTAACTGTATCCTTCCTCTTCCTCATTCTTACCAAGCAGAGGTCAGCTGCTTCTACCCAGGACTCTTTGCTCCTTTGCTCCATGAATGAAGAAGCTATTCCTGGAGCACAATGTACCATTCTCACTGCCCCCCACCAATCCTAAACAAGGATTTATGGTGCTACTGAAGGAAACATGTCCATTTAATCTCCACTTTCCTGCGCATCTGGACCTGGCCTCATCTCCATTACCATATTGCTTGGGGGCAATTTAGAAAGGTATTATGGCTTACATTATTAGAGCAAAGGACTAGTCTTAATGCATTCCAGGTGAGCCCAAGACACTGCATGCAACACAATTCATTTGCTCTCTGTGAGCACATCCCTTCCAGCTCCTTCCTGCCAATTTACAGGGGAGCATCAGGCACAATCTGCTTACACGGGTCCCCTTCCCCACACACATCCCTGACTCTTGGAAACTGACTTCTTGTCGTTATAGCTCTTTGTGGTTTTCCATATTTATTTTGATTTAAAAAGTCACACTTTTTAATTAAAAAAAAAAAACTTTCTTCCAAACATTTAATATCTGGTTATTGAAACAGAAAATATGAATCTGTTCCCCTACCTTCCCTACATTTATGCCAGTTGTTATCTGCCTAGGGGTCTTCCTTCCACAAAAGGTATGGGGATTTGCTTGTGAGGTCACATCTGACCATCAGATGGCAAACTGTATGTATACAATCACTTTAAACGTCTATGAAAATAAATATCCACTATTTTCATACGATATTAAAAGCACATCATTCCAGAAATCATCTTCAACATGCTTAGTAGCATTCCACTCCGTCTCTGAGTGGAATGAACGGTTTGCATTTTCCGACTATCTTAAAGGTTGATGGTTCACAAACCATACAGTTGTCCTGCGAAAGAAAGGCCTGGCAAAATCTATTTCCACAAAGTTTACAGACAAGGAATCCTAAGGGGCAGCAATACCCCACCACACACATGGGGTTGCATGAGTTGGAATCCACTGGACAGCACTAGGTTTGTTTTTGTTTTTAAGATCCATATATCTATTCTTCATCCTAAATGTACCTTGGAACCCACTGTCCTGAATTGTCTTAGGTGGGGCTCTGTGTTGTCTTTTGGCCTGGTGCTAAGAAGAGCTAGGTACCTGGAGGATGAGTAACTCTGCTCATCCCTGATACTCCACTGTCTGTGAGGAACACGGAGTCAGTCCAGGACCTCTCTAAGCTCCGTCTCCTCATTTGTACTGAGATTATCCCCTCATGGCTGGCTTCACAGGGGAAGATGATGCTACTGGACAGAGCCCCACACTCAAGAGCCGCTCACTTAGTTTAGCCATCTGCTATCCTCCTCATGAAACTCTTGATCATTCTATCTTTGAACTCTTGTTTTGCAAGTGAGGTCCAATGAAACCACAGATACTGATGCAAAATAGGCCAGATTTGCTCCTTGATGCCCACTCACATAGTGTATCTGCGCTGCCCTGATGAACTCATGTGCTGTGAGAGTTCAGCAAGATTCAAGGTCTGTCTAAGGTGAGCTGATTAGGCCAGTGACCATGTAACCAACAGTGCTAGCAGCCCAAAGAGCCAACAGTTTTCCTTGAACCAGAACTTGCGTGAATTGCAGAAGGCAGGCAATGTCATTCTAAGAAACATGAGCCACCGTGAAGCCCTACCACATCCTTTCTATTGTGTGACCTCCCTACATTAGCCAACTTCTTGTGGTTTGATGTTATCTATGTTTGACTCATAGCAACCCCATGTGACAGAGTAGAACTGTCACATAAGGTTTTTTAGGCTGCAGTCTTTATGGGAGAACATTTACTTACTCCTGGAGTAATGCTGTAGGATCAGCACTGGACTGCTAACCACAAGGTTGGTGGTTCAAATTCACCAGCCAGTCCTTGGAAACCCTATACAGGGTCACTATGAGTTAGAGCCAACTGGACGACACTTACCAACAACATTTACTCATGGTTGAAATGACAGACTAGGCAGAAAAGGAAAACTATGGAGGGCCGCAAACCAATTCTTTCTGGCTCAATCATGGCAGACATTGTGAAGCCATAATGGATCTAGATTAGTAAAAATAACAACCAGAATGGGAAAATTGTTGTTGGACACTCAGCTAGAAATTTACTCTCCCTCATAGCTAACAAGGGCATCAGCATGTATGCTGCATACAAATCAATTCATACTCATACTCTCCCTCATAAATGTACTCTACCTCATAGCTAACAAGGGCATCAGCATGTATGCTGCATACAAATCAATTCCCTTAACCTGTGATGGTGGTGTGCCTTTGAGTATGTTCCTACTCATACCAAGCCTGTATAGTCTTTCTGAGGCTAGAAATCTTTACGGGAGCAGAAAGTTTTATCTTTCTTACATGGAACAACTGGTAGATTCAAACTACTGACTTTGGGGTTAATGGCCCAGCTCACAATCCATTACACTACCCAGGCTCCTGTCTTAACCAGTAGCAATAAAATTAACATGGCCCGGCTCAAAGCAGACTGCAGACTATGTTGTTCTGAAGATGTGTCACTTCCCACAGTTTTAGCAATAATTCAATCTCCTGCATCAGGCTGCTGAAAAGTCTTACAATGTTTCTCCAGAGTCTCCAATTCTAAGACTTTGACCTGTTATTTTTCCTGTTCCAGTTATTGTTCTTATATACTCACATTATACCAATCTGGGTATGTTCTACTTTTTTTTTTTTTTTTAATGTTTTATTGTGAATTATGTGATAGTTTACATGGGATAACATTAGCTTTATATTCACCCTACTGTATATCGTTTCATTGCCATAGTTACAATCCCCTCCATGCATCATCAACCAACCAAAGGGTATATCCTGCTAGCCTGCCCACCGGTTGTCAGCACGCAGACCCTCTCCCTCTCTGAATCTAAAGATTCCAGCCACTCCATCTCTCCAGGTCATCGTCTCTGCCTCCATCTCTGACATCATTGCTTCTCTGGGTAGGGTCCCGCACTCAGCTCTTCTCCCTTGATGATCCCGGGGCCTCCGCTCCTGGACTGCAAAGTCAATCACTCCCCTCCTTTTGCTACAAAACGTCTGCCTTTACATTTCCAACCCTCACAATCAGTCCTGATTATGTTCCACTTTTACTGCAGCAATCTTGACTTGAACTGAACTATGGCAACTCGTGGATTCTATTTCCTTACAGTCCATTCTTACTCATCAGTGAGTCAAAGGTGGACAACGTTAGTAGAGTGTGTGTATTTCAAGAAGGAAGCTAATGGAGGTATCAGTTATATCACTAAATCATCCTGGTATATATTAAAGAGGCCGAACGCACATTCGTATTTAAAGCATGACAAATCATTTTTACAAAGCAATGATGACATCATTAGTAATTTAATATATCTAGGTGCACACATCCTGGTGTGGTGCTGTAGAAGCACTGGAGTGCTAGCCACAAAGTGGCCAGTTCAAACCCACCTGCTGCTCATCAGAGACCCTACACAGTGTTGCTATGAGTCAGAGCAGACTCAACGGCACTTAATAACAATGGTAATTCCAACCCTCTTTTTATACCCTTTCTTCAGTTTTAAATTCTGCTCATGCTATTTGCTTCACCAAACTAGTTTTCCACTCCTTAATTAAGTCCACTGCCATATTTCATTCACTTGAGCTTTCTGCTAAATGTAACATTATTTTCATTTATAAATTGTTCCCTGGTGTGTTACTCTTGGTTTCTAATTGGGGACAATTATAAAAAGATAAATCATAGCTCATCAGGGGCAGTTGTCATTAGCCTGTCCCTGGTCGGCTACTGATGTCGACATGTTTGTTTAGAGCAACATGGCAAAGCAGAGCAGAAAGTGGAGCTTGATGAGAAAGCTTTGAAAATTCACAGTCAGCAAGAGCATCCTTCAATTTTAATTTGTTGATTTAATCTGGCTAGAGAGGAATTGGCAAACTCTTCATCACCTAATGTGCTTAATGGTCTAAGCGAAATGAGTTGGTGGTGTTGGTTTAATTCCTACTGGACCCATTTCCAAGCTGCAGAAGTCCCTGATAAATTGTTTAAATGAGCTCTTCTCACAGAAAATGCACCACTAGATTTTGGTATTTGGTACAATATTCTTAAAAACATCTGGAGGGTAATGTGCTACCAAGTGGGTTAGCACAACCCTGTAAACCATCACTAACAACCTATAATAAAATGATAACCCAATTACACGAGAAGTTTGCTTCACTTTCTTTTTTCTCTTCAGCAAGAGACAACAAATACAAGTGTCATTTTTGTAATTTATTTTTTCCTCTTTTGTTCTGTTTGTAATAGGTGGGGGTGATTTATAGTTTCCCACTGGAAAAATGTTGTTGTTGATAGGTGCCATCAAATTGGTACTGACTCATGAAGATCCTATACATAACAGAACAAACACTGCCCGATCATGGTACAACCTCACAATTGTTGCCACGCTTGAGCCCACTGATGCTGCCACTTGGCCAATCCATCTC
>NW_006408876.1:1013118-1016908 GCF_000296735.1 Chrysochloris asiatica | reverse complement strand
AAAAAAAAAAAAAAAAGGCCTGAAAGAGTCAAATGTTGGAATGAGCCATAAAGTGGTGGTGGTTATGTGCCGTGGAGTCAGTTCCAACTCACAGTGACCCTGTACAGAGTTTCTGAGGCTGCAAATCTTTACAGGAGCAGAAAGCCTCATCTTTCTCCCTCAGAACAGCTGACAGTTTTGAACTGCTGACTGTGAGATTAGCAGCCTGACTCATAACCACTAGAGATCCTGGGGCATAAAGTAGAATTAGCTGAAATACCCAGAGTCTGGGAAGATGTATATTGCATAGATGATTAAGAGTTTTAAAAATCACAGGGTAGGTGCAAGAAAACTTGGAGTTAAAAAATTAAAGACTAAAGGTCAAAAGAAGCCTAAAGAACACCCCTTTTCTGGTTTTAGTTCACCCACAACAATGGAAAAAAATTAGAAAAGTAAAATCCTGTCAAGGTTAGAATTGTATGTAATGAATCCACTGTCCACAGTCATTGCTCCATTTCCCCACATGATGGTGGGAGCAGCTGGACTCAGAGTTCCACATTAGACAACCAAGGACACATGTATTTGTGTCTCTGTTCTCCTTCATATGTGCAGCCTTGCATCTGTAGACATGTGCACACATGGAACAAGAACAACTGCTTTTTTGTTTGTTTGTTTGTTTAACCTAACTATCAGTCAGGACAGTATTTTATGTAAGGGACAAGAGAGGTAAAATGCTGGCTTATCATGGCTGAGATAAGCACTGGGCTGTTAATCAAAGTCAGTGGTTCAAATCACCAGTCCCTCCTGAGAGACCTAATACAGGGTTGCCATGAGTTGGAACCCACTCAATGACATGTAGTAACAACCACAACAATAATGAAAAGTGAACTTGACTTTCATCACTGTTGTTAGTTGCCTCGAGTCCATTCCTATTCATGGAAGCCATGTCAGATAATGGCAAATATACGCAAGACTGGTACTAGATGTGTTTCTCTTTTCTCATTTTCAGTCACAGTCTAAAACTCCAGCATGTAAAAGGGGCTGGACACCATAATGGACGGGCCAAAGAAATACTTCATCACAATGGGAGAAAATGATAAATACACATATTACCTATTGCAAATGGGGCAGCCGAATCTCTTGATATATAGCATAGCAGCCATTCTTTACTGAACTGGTCAGTTAGTAGAACACTTTCATGGGATTTCTTCTGTGTGTCCTAAGTCCTCTGTAAAACAACAATTGTCTTATTTCTCTAGTGCTGCTATAATAAAACACAAGCGGATGCTTTTTAACAAACTAATGTCTTCCTTCACAGTTTAGGAGGTTTGACGCCCAGTTTCAGAGGAAGGCTTTCTCTCTGTGTTGACCCTGGGGAAAGGTCCTTGTCTCTGTTCAGCATCCGTAGGTCCACCATTCCTTGGACAGTTCCAGGTGTCTTGGTATCAATTTTTCTCTGCATCCAGGAACTTCACAGTGCGAGGACCCCTGCTTTAAATGATGCACTCCACTCCTGGCTCTTCTTTCTGGATGGTAAGAGGGCCTATGAGCTCTGTTTGCTTGTTTAATATCTTTTATATCTCAAAAGAGTTGCTAGTCCTGGTTTGGCACTGTGGGTAATGCGCTGGACTGCAAAGTCGGTTTGAACAGCAAGGTCGTCAGTTCAGATCCTTGGAAACACAACAGAAGGTTGCTATGGGTCTGAACCTACTCGAAGGCATTCAACAGCAACAACAACAACAACAACAACAACAACAACAACATCTCAAAAGAGGCTAACTTAAGATACAACCGAAGCCTGTTGATTGCATCTGGCCCCATCATAATGTTGTTGTTGTTAAGAGCCATCGAGTCAGTTCCAACCCATAATGACCCTGGATGGGGTTTGCAAGGAGCAGCTGGTGAGCTTGAACCGCCGACCCTGTGGTTCAAACCGACGTTGCAGTCTAGTGCCTTAACCCATAGTGTGGATTTACAACATATAGGATAATTACATCAGATGAAAACTGACTAAATCAGATTACACCCCGAGGTAATTATGGGATTCCACAACTCACAGACCACTGAGACTCACTGTCCAGTTCGTTGATACATATTTTGGGGGGACACTATTCAATGCATGACATCAATATACTGCTTTCTTGCCAGGACCCTGTTCTTCAAATTGATGTGACCGGTGACAAAAGGATCTTAGAGAGGAAACACAGTTAAAACCATCATAAACCCATGGAAACATCAGAACATCTGCACATAGCTGTTGAAGTATCATTTCCCTACAGCTCAAATGCAGCAGCTGCTCCTGGATAGACAAGTCTTATCTACCTAATTGAACCGGACACAGCAGGCCACCCATATGTGTGGGAGAAGACATTTCACCATACACCCTTGACTGGTTCATGGTCTGCTTAGAACAGGCCAATGTGGTTAAGTGATGCTATACATACATACACACACACACACACACACACACACACACATATATACATATATACTTTGCGACACCAGGTCTTAATGCCTTCAGGCTTGATGCTCCTTCTTGACATTCACAGACTATATCAGATGTTTGACTTGTGATAAGCTATAGCCACACAAAGAGCGAGGGGTCACCTGGAGCCTTCCTTCTGAGCACAGCTGCTCGAGTGACTGAATGGAACAGAAAAACTATCCACGTGAGCCCTGCATGAATTTTGATTCACAGATCATGAGCAAATAACATCACTAGTGTTAAAAGTGTTAAGATTTATGGTAGTTTGCTAAAGACCAAGAGATCATCGAACCACTGTGCTGCTCAGAAGCCAACAATAGAAACAGATGCCATGATTGACTTAAGACATTTACAAGGCTTAATACACGTCTGCATTTTAATTTGAAGAGGAAGGTGCTTGCCGAATTTCAGTGTCAATCATTCCACTATCTGGTTCATGTTATCTGGATAACTTTAAACATCTATTCCCTTTAGATTTTAAATGCAATGCAGAATTCACATTAGATAGAGTCCCTATTTGGTATAGCTGGTGCTGAGGTTACAACTAACAAGTCAAACATTTACGGCTTGTTATTAGCAGTTGGGCTGCCAACCACAAGGTCAGCAGTTCGAAACTACAACTGGTTCCGCGGTAGAAAGATGAGGCGTTCTGCTCCAGTAAAGATTTACAGTCTTGGAAACCATGTGCAGGGTCACTATGAGTCAGAACCGACTCCACAAGTACTTAACAACAACAACCTTGAGGACTAGTAAAGTTTGAAATGTAAACAATGTGTATAACTATAAATCAGTAGCTGGTAACATTCGAAGTGTTACAAGTAATCAAAAGAAGGCAGAGGACTTCTTGTACACAAGGATTAGGGTTACAAATAAAGTAGCCTTCACCAGGGAAGACATCTTTGCTTGTGATCAGAGAAACAAGAGATAAAGCTGAGTAGGAACTCCATAGGAAGATTGGCATGGTAGATTTCTAATGTAACATAAAGATGAAAGAAGACACAAAATCAATGGCATGTTTAACAACGTAACAAGGTGTTCTTGGCTCTGTATAATGAGATCCGGGGTGAAAGAGGAGAGTTGGAGTGGCTATTTCAACTGAACAGTGACATTTGGAGATCTACTAGCAAAAGCAAACAAACAAAAAGTACAGTAAAATGTATGATCTACAGATAGCTATGTATCTTACATGTATCTATATTGTTATATGCCTTTAGGTCAGTCCTAACTCATAGTAGCATAGTGGTTACGAATCAGGCTGTGAACCACAAGGTCAGCAGTTTAAAACTACCAGCTGTTCCACTGGAGAAAGATGAGGCTTTCTGCTCC
>NW_006408876.1:1010065-1011861 GCF_000296735.1 Chrysochloris asiatica | reverse complement strand
GAAGAAGAAGAAGAAGAAGAAGAAGAGATATGCTGATGTTTACCCAAAGGAAATCTCAAGTTACATCATCTTGAATGGCGATTTTTAAAGAAAGACCGATACAACAAAATGCAGACTGCGGTGTGGAACTACCTCAACTCTGATTCCATTATTGCTGGAGTGTAAAATTGTGCAGCCACTCTGAAAAAAAGTCTGGCAATTTCTTATGAAATGAAATATGCACCTACCCAGTGACCCAAAGAGTCTAATCTCAGAAATGTCCCCACGGGAAATGCAGAATATAAACAAACATACTCTTGATTTTTAGTTTACTTTAAATATTATTTCTCTTATTGGGAGCACATTTATACAATGTATCATACATTTGAAATAATTTATATTTCATTTAAAAAACCTGTTTATTGTGAATTAAATGAAGGTTTACAGAGTAGATCATCAGCTGTACCTTCAACAAATCATTCACTTTGTTTCATCACTGCTACGACAGTGATCTTGCTTCCTCCTGTGGTTATTCTTTCCATTCCTCCTTCTTTCCCAGGACTTGATAACTTCAGTCTTTTTTCCATTAATCAGTATTTCTTGATCCAGTTGTGGGGCTTTCTGTGCTTTTTACGTTGAGTTTTATCCATACTGAAGGCTGTATTGTTGATTAGGAGGCAGTCATTAGAACAGAACAAGGGAATACTGAGTGGTTTCAATCAGGAACAGTGTGTGTTAGGGTTGGATCCTTTCACCATACTTATTGATTCTGTATGAGCTGAATGAAGAAGCAAAGATTATTACTTTATATGCAAAATGTGTTTGATTGTTTGCAGATCCAAATAGGAACCAACCAAATTATACCAAATAATGCTTAGAAACTAACATCACACTAACTGGCTGCTGTGATGCCTATTGTAGTTCTGGGGGAAGAACCTTGGAGGCATCAGCCTTGCTGTTTGAGGTAAGCGTGGTCTCAGTAGCACCGTAGAACCAACGCTGACCTCTAGGTTTGTTTCCTGTTTAGTTTCATAAAAGTGGGAATCCTCTTCAGATTTCTTTCTTTTACTGAAAGGAAGAACAGGCTGACCTGAGATATCACGGATTCAGTTACTGACCACCATAATAAAGAAGATGTCTTAAGAAGGCATCACAGGTTTTTTTTTTTTTTTCCAGTTTTCCAGTGCATATAAAAGCTATATTTACTCTGTGGAGTTCTGGTGTGGGCTGTAGTGAGTCTGCCTTTAACTTATCTGAGTGTTTTTGTGTTGTGCCTTATCATACAAAGAACCTATACAATTCAACCCAGCTGCCATGAAGTCAGTTCTAGCTCATGGTTTTCCTGTAAGTTTCAGGGTACCATTGTACCCCATGTGGGTCTCAATGGCTGTAACCTTTATGGCACAGGTCTGGGTGGATGCAACCAGCCAACCTGTACAATGGTAACCAAGCTCTTAAGAGTTTATGTGTCACTCAAGGACTCCTAAAGAAGCTAAAATCACTAGTCCTTGGGTGGTACAAACAGTTAAGCACTGAACTACTAGTCAGAAACTTGGTGACACAAACTCACCCTGAGACTACTCAGCAGACAGGTCTGGTGAAATGCTTCCAAAAGGGAACAACTTTCCAAACGTTGTGGAGTTGTTTTATTTTGCACACATGGGGTTACTATCAGTTAGAATTGACTTGATAGCAACTGAAAAATGGGATAAATCAATGTAAATATCTCCCCATAAACAGTTTGATTGATGGTCCAAATGGGGAAATTTCTTAACAGTTGTTGTGAAGTGCTGTTGAATCGTTTCCAACTAATAGCA
>NW_006408876.1:1001709-1009445 GCF_000296735.1 Chrysochloris asiatica | reverse complement strand
GGTACCAACTCGATGGCACCTAACAATAACAACAACATAGGATTTCCAAGGAGTGACTGGTGGTTTTGAACTGTTGACCTTGCAAACCAATCTGACCTTGTGGTCCAGTGCATTACCCTGCAGCAGCAGCCCAGGACTCCTTTTTATTAGCAGAGATAGGTAACTATTAGGAGTGAGTGGCGGTTGTTATCAATAATGATGCAATGACCAATGGCATAAAGTAGAACTGCTCTGGATTTACAGAATTATTAAAATATTCAAATAACAAAATAGTTTAGATGGTGACTTGCTCTATCTAAACATTTTTCTTCTTCTCATCTACTTCGTCTGTTTGTTAATGGCAAAGCACATTAGATAGTAAGTTGGCATGCATTCTAACTGATGAAGAACTTTGTTCACTGCATTAAAGTTCCCCATGACAAATGTTCTATCTTATCTCAAACTTAAACATCAGATGTGTATGTTTCTATCTGTCTCATGCCCAATTTTTCCATCTGGAGTCAAGGGAAAACAGTAGGGCTTTAACTAAGGTATGCTTTGATCCTAGTTTGTGTGTTTTTAAAACCTCTTTAAAAAGACAGACAATCTACTTTGAAATTATTCAATACCTAGGAAATGTTCTAAGCAACTAACATTTTGCATTTCTATGTTCTCATGCATGATTATTGGAAGATAGCTGGTTGGCTGCTGAAAATCCCTAAATGAGAAGTACTAGGAAATCATCTAGTCTTATATTCAGAAATGGAGACGACTAAGATATATTTTTATTCCTAAATCCTATCTGAAAACGCTCACAGTGCAGGCATTATGAAATATATGTATCAAAAGTCAATGCTAGAATGGCATGAGTTAGGTGGCCAATAATTTTAGTGTTCCATGTTTTTGACAAAGTAAGCCTATGTGGGAAAAATATATTGTGAAAATAGATAAGATTTCCCCCAAAAACATCAATTTGACTTCTAGATAACATGGGTAATTATTCCTAAAGTTCTATTACTTATACAATTAACAAAGTATCCTTTAAGTTTTTTATATGCTGAGTATATCTATATGTGAACTTAAATTTTAATATAATTGTGCATAGAACGGGTATAGAGAGAAAATATTTGTTCTTTGGCACCTGGTTTTGTTCAAGAGAAGATATAAATTATAGAAAGACAGAGCTTCTGATTTAGGAAAGATTTAGGATTTAGGGCAGATACAAAGATTTATTTTATTTGGTTGGTTCCGACTCATAGCAACCCTGTACAGGGGAAGCTGTAAATCTTTACGGGAGCAGAAAGCTTCATCTTTCTCTTGAGGAACAGCTGGTAGTTTCGAACTGCTGACCTTGAGGTTCGCAGCCCGCTTCATAACCACTACACTACTAGAGCTCCTTTATTATTATTAAGGACAGGTATAAACTACAGAAAGACAGAGCTCCTGTTTTAGGGAAATGTGTTTTAATTCTTCCAAAAAACTGAAAACTTGTTGAATTACTATTAAATTAAATTTATTATTATTTTTTTTAATTATTATTTTTTTAAATAATAATCGGTTCCGACTTGATGGCACATGACAACAACAAATTTTTTTTAAGAATAGTAGTTTTGGTGTGAGATGAAGTTAAAGAGTTGGCTGCTGAAAACACCAGATTTTCAAACATCTGTCTCAGAATGATGTTTGCTCATTAATCTGTGTTAGTTACTGAGATAGCCTGGACTCCTGTGTGGCTCTATAGGACAAACACTGGGCTGTGAACCACAAGGTCAGCAATTCAAACCCACCAGCTGCTCCTTGGAAACCTTATAATAAACAATATTCTTATCAATGAAGAAAAGATGGAGGTTGTCAAGGACTTCATCCTTCTTGGATCAACTATCAACACTCATGGAAGCAGCAGTCAAGAGATCAAATGACGTATTAGATGTTGAAGAGCAAAGATGTTGAAGACCTTTTTAAAGTGTTGAAGAGCAAAGATGTCAGCTTGAGGTCTAAGGTGTGCCTGACCCAAGCCATGTATTTTCAATAACCTCAAATGAAAGCTGGACAGTGAATAAGGAAGACTGTAGAAGAATTGATGCTTTTGAGTTATGGTGTTGGAGGAGAATATTGAAGGTGCCATGGGCTGCCAAAAGAACCAACACATCTATGTTGGAAGAAGTGCAGCCAGAGTGCTCCTTGGAGGCCAAAATGACCAAACTTTGTCTCTCATACTTCGGACATATTGTCAGCAGGGACCACACCCTGGAGAAGGATATCATGTTTGGTAAGGTAGAGGGTCAGAGAAAGAGGAAGACCCCAATGAGGAGGATTTGCCAAGTGGCAGCATTGATGGACTCAAGTGTGGCAATAGTAGTGCGGTGGGCCCAGGATCAGGCAGTGTTTCGTTCTGCTGTGCATAAGGTTGCTATGGGTCGGTACTAACTAGATGGCACCTAACAACAATAACATAAGTCAGAACTGACTTGACAGGCACTTAATAACAACAAAAACTGAAATATTTATCATAGTATTAGTATCAAATACAACACCAATATTATAGAATAAAGGAACTCTGGTAGTGTAGTAGTTATGAATCGGACTGCTAACCTCAAGGTCAGCAGTTCAAAACTACCAGCTGTTCCATAGGAGAAAGATCAAGCTTTCTGCTCCCAGCCTCAGAAACCCTAAGCAGGTCGCTATAAGTTGGAACCGATGTGATAGGTAATTAACAACAACAACTGAAATGTTTATCACAGTATTAATATCAAATATACTACCAATATTGTAGAATGAGTCTTACAACGATGTATAGTTTTGCCATACGTAATTTCTTCTGCATTGAACAAGTTTGATCTAAATGTCAGTAAATCATTTACTAAATGTTCATAACTCATGTTTACAATTTTAAAAAAAATGGGAACTGCTCAAACTTCCAACATGGGGATTCTCTCACTTGGTGATTGGGAGGAGGCTGCTGGTTACAACTTCAGTTCCATTACTGTGTCTGGAAGAAAGCCTATCAGCCAAACTGTCTTCTCCCATAATCATCAGTTAATGTGATTATTAACAAGATATTTCTTCCAATATGTGCTTCCATTAGTATAATTCTGGGCCCTAATTACCCAAAATCTTTTCATCTTTAAATATCTGACATAGAAATTGCAGCAGCAAATCAACTGGTGGAGTTTTCTAATCTAATTTTTCTCCATATTTGGCAGATGAGATTCCTTTTTGTGCCTTTTAACCCAGCTTCGGTTTATGTCTTCTTAATTTTTCTTTATATTAAAAGCGATGCTTATGTTTTTAAAAGTAATGTCAATTTAGAAAGTTTGTAAAATTTAAAACAGAAGTCATTTATAAAGGTGCACAAACCATGTGAGAGCCACACCTGACTTGCTCTGGTGTCACCAGGGGGAAAGGAAATCCTCCTCAAAATCAGTCCAAAGCCAATTCCTGTGATGCAGAGGTCAGACACGCTTCCTCCCTACAACCTTCCTTATCCCAGTCTGACACCAAGCATTCCTCCCACAGCACTCTCTGCTTCATATCTGGGTTCAATAATCCATTGCAATGGCTACACAGAACTCAGAACAATCCTCACGACTTTGGGGTTTATTAGGAAAGTTAACAGAGTACAATTCAGTATCAAAACCAATTCAGGACGCAGCAATTTTCCAGTCAGGAACGCGTCTTGTCTGCCATATTGCAGGCACGTCTCACTCTTGTCTTTGGCCTCTCAGCCATGTTGTCCCTTGGCCTCTGCCCTGCTTGGACAAGTGTTGCAAAGCTCTTTTAGCCAGTCTGTGGAAGCCCAAAGAGTACATTCTTCAAGCCAGTCTCCTGCTCCATAGACACTTGGTCCATGAGCCTAGAACCTACAGCTGCTGTATCCCTCCATGCCGCTACCTCTGCTGTCACCTCTGCCATCGCTGTTTCTCTAGGTAAGAATCTCATGTGTCACTCATGCTCTTTCTTCTTGATGGTCCTGGGATCTCCGGTCTCTGCTTCTGAGAGGGCTCCTTTTGAACCTAGCTGGAGAGCAAAACTAACCAGTCCCAGCCTTAGAGTCTTGTGTACTTTATTTGCATGGTCCCACCCAATCACTTGGTGGGAATTAAGAAGGTTTTGAACAGAGAAGCCATATCAAGTACATTTTGTTGTTGTTAGGTGCCATCGAGACAGTACCGACTCATAGCGACCTTATGCACAATAGAAGGAAACACTGCCTGGTCCTGGGACAACCTCACAATTGTTGTCACGCTTGAGCCAACTGATGCAGCCACTTTGCCAATCCATCTCATCGGGGGTCTTCCTCTCCTTCTCTGACCCTCCACCTTACTAAACATGACATCCTTCTCCAACAACTGGTCCCTCCTGACAATATGTCCGAAGTATGAGAGACGAAGTTTGGCCATCCTGGCCTCCAAGGAGCACTCTGACTGCACTTCTTCCAACACAGATTTGTTGGTTCTTTTGGCAGTCCATGGTAATTTTAATATTCTCCTCCAACACCATAACTCAAATGCATCAATTCTTCTATGGTCTTCCTTATTCACTGTCCAACTTTCGCAGGCATTATGAGGTTAGAACACCATAAATTATGCAAGTCAAAGAAAACTTTTGTGAACATTTCATTGCATATCTGTTAATACATGCTTCTTTTTCAATTTTATTATTTTACAAAAGCAACAGCATGCTACTTTTATATTTACATCAACCACTAGGAAGATGGTGTAGTACCATGCAATGCTTCCTGGCTGGGTTCCACATGAGTCAAAACAGACTCAAAGACAGCTAACAACTTTTGTATTTAACACTTAACATGACTTTTTCAGCATTTCTCCCTTTCCCCCACCCCCAAGTTTCAGATATTCATTATTCAGTGTAAATCTCAACAACATACATCAACATGATTTCATGCATTTAGGGAAAAAGGATATCCTGGTTAAGTGGGAAATTGTGCAGATGGCTTCTGGAAGACCTTCATTTGATTCTAAGCAGCTAAGGGAAAACATTTCATTTAGAAGCCAGGGCCTGTTTTCTTCAGTTTGCTGTTATTCACATTCACTGAGCAGAACTTGTATTGATCACTGGGACCCAGTTTGTTCTATGGTTCTGGGTTACGCTTTCTGTCCCAACTGACATCTGTTTATGGTGAAGGCCTTGAGTCTGCAAGGAAAAATCCAAGTTTGACTAGGACTCGATATGCTGTGTTTGTGAGGGGGTCCCAAAGCACCTTTTCCTACCTTGATCTGCTGAAGAAACAATATGTTGTTGTTGTTGTTGTTAGGTGCCATCGGTCGAATCAGTATGGACTCATAGTGACCCTATGCACAACAGAATGAAACACTGTCCCATCCTGCGCCATCCTCACAATCGTTGCTACATTTTAGCCCATTGTGGCTGTTCCTGCACTAGTCCATCTTGCTGGGAGTCTCTCTCTTTTGCTTTACAAAATGGGTTGATATGCACCAGTGTATAATGTTTCTTCACAAGATATACTGGTGCATATCCAGCATTATGTAAATGCTACACTATATCACTGAACAATGCTAATGTTAAGAGCTGTAGAGTAGGTTCCGACTCAGAGCGACCCTGTGCAGGGTTTCTGAAGCTAAAATCTTTACAGGAGCAAAAAGTCTCATCGTTTTCTTTCAGAGTGGGTGGTGAGTCCAAATGGCCAACTGTAGAGTTCACAGTCCAGTGCTTACTCTACAGAGTCACCAGGCTCCCTACGTATTGAACTGTTACCTCATTTTTTATTGTTTTAGTTTTTCCAACTTATTTAGATGATATTAGGTGTTGTAATAAATAGCTCTGTAAAATACTATTTCATTTAACTAGATTCTCAGATGTAGCAGGATTAAGAAAAAGAATGAAACTTCTTTGGTGTTCTTGGATCCATTTTCAGAAATTCCCTTCCAGAAATACTGCTTTCAAGTAGTGTGGCAAAAGTCCAAGTAGGAATTACATACAGCTTTTACCGATAGATTTAATACTACAGTAGAATACAAAAGGAACACTCTCAGTGAGACAGCTCCTTAATACTGCATAGGATATACAGCTATAAGGAGCCCTGGTGGTGCAGTGTTTGAGCAGCTTGGTTGCTAGCCAATAAGTTGGTGGTTTGAACCTACCAGGCACTCCATAGGAGAACGATGAATCGGCAGTTTGCTTCTGTAAAGACCTACAGCCTTGGAATCCTTAAGGAACAGTTTTCTTCTACCCTATAGGAGCCCTGGTGTGGTACTGCAGGATAATGCACTGCACCGCAAGGTCAGTTTGAACTGCAAGGTCGGTGGTTCAAACTCACCAGCCACTCCACCGAAATTCTATACAGGTCCACTAGGAATGAGAACCAATTTGACAGCACTTCAAAACAACAACACAACACAGGTTCCCTATGATTCTGGATGGATTCAGCCACATTGGTTATATATCTGTATAAAATGAATACGTTACATGAAGAAGGTTAAATCCAGGCAGATTAGAATGTTGAAAAGCATTCTGCCGTCGATAAGGCACCTCATGAATCTTCTTGTTACCTCTAGATTTCTCAAGAGAACTATAAAAGGAGTATTTTCAAATATCAAAATCCCCATGTAGTTATTTATATTTGGTTTCATTTGTTTTGTACTGATCCAGATACAAGTTAATGGACTTTTGAGACTTGCCTCATTTCCTGATTTACAGTCACACTTCCTGGTGAACATTTGACACAGTGCCATTAATTTTTCCATCCTTACAGCTGCCATCCTTTAAACACACATCACATTTGAATCTGGATTTTATGACAGTTAAACAAGCTTCCTAATACCATCTATTTTTGTTTGTTTGTTTGTTATTGTTTTGTTTTACAGTGGCTCAAATTCTGTTTCTCTTAGTGGTGAGACACTCATGCAATAATCTGTCCTATCTTCCAAGAAGTAACCATGCCAAAGGTAACATATCTCTCCAAAAAGGATGCACTCTGTATGCACACTAGTACTTCTGTCTCATCAAACATGGAGCTAGACTAAGAGGATATCATTAAAATAATCTGCGAAAGGATTTTTGTTTACAAGCTCATTTTGTGTGTAAATGTATACAGACATAGGTACAGAGATAGACAAAGAGGCAGAGATACAGACACAGCATATGTTGTTGTTGTTAAATGTGACAGAGTCAGTTCTGACTTGTAGCTCTATAGGGTTTCTGAGGAATAGCAGGTGAGTTTGAACAAACTATCTTGCTGGTTCAAACCGACTTTGTGATCCAGTGTTTATCCTACAGCACCACACCAGGACTTCATAGGTATATGGGGGTAAGTCAAAAAGAACTGCTAAAATATCACAGACCTTTGTTGTTGTTGTTAGGTACCATGAAGTCGGTACCAAGTCATAGCGACCCTATGCACAACAGAAAAAAACACTGACTGCTCCTGGGTTCATTTTCCGGTACTGTGTCTGACAGTGTTTCTCTGCTATTCCTAAGGTTCTCAGTGACTAAACATTTGGAAATAGTTCATCAGTCCTTCCTCCTAGTCTGTCTTCATTTGGAAGCTCATCTGAAACCTGTTCACCATGGGTGAGCCTGCTGGTTATTTAAAATACCGGTGGCATAGCTTTCAGAATCACAGCAAGTCACAAGCCACCACAGTATGACAAAATGACAGACCTTTACTAAGCCAAAATATCAAAATATGAAGGATTGCTTCTGAATATATCTTTCATCTAGGTCTATACACTTAAGAAGGTGGTGTTCCCATCTTTTTAACTCCTCTACAAAAAAAT
>NW_006408876.1:998711-1001139 GCF_000296735.1 Chrysochloris asiatica | reverse complement strand
ACTTTTTCCTAATAAGCCCCTGTGACTACCCTTTAAGAAAATCTATCAAGATGACCCCTTTGTACTTGAAAAATAAACAAAACAATAGTCAGCATAACCTGAGCTAACTCTGCCTTGAATTCATCTCTGAGGTTTTCCTAACCTTCCCTTACAATGTCTGATTCATCGAAACCACTGTTGCTTTATGTGGGGCAACATGCCCATAAACTTGTGTTTTGTTAAAAATTGGATATTAGCCCTGACTGCAATATTTGATTTTTATTATGAAGTCATTCTAATGAAACAAGGACTCCTAATGTGGCACTGGAGGATAGCATGGGACTGTGAACCACAATACTAGCAGGCAGTTCAAACCCACAAGCTGCTCCTTGGAAACCCTATACAGGGTCACTATGAGTCGGAAATGACTTGATGGCACTTTAACAACAACAGCGAGACAGAGTTCAGGGTATCACTGAGAAACTTTCCTGTAGCCATCCACTAACTGCAGGGACATGTTGAAACATGTTTTGTTTAGACTAAACCAGTACATGTGTGAACTGGAACAGCCACATTAATACTTTTTGACTTATCCTGGTACAGAATATACATATATATGTAGATGTTTTAATACTGTATGTTTCATGTTTCTTCTCCCCAGTGACATGACAGTACCAACATTAATGGGTGACCTAACAGAGAAAGAGGAGGCTTTCTGTTCCTGTAAAGAACAGGGTCACTCCAACTGGGTTAGAGCAGACTTAGTTGCAGTGGGGAGATAACAGAAGGTAGTCATCTGATAAACATTATTTCTTTTCCTTTAATTCATTTATTAGATACTAATATCAATTGTTTATTGGCTGCTTAACAAAGGCATACAAACAAAGACACTTCCCCTCCCCCACCCCACCCCCAAAAAGAGTCAATTCAGAAACACTAACTAGAGAGAAGATAATCTGTCTAGACTGGCCCTGACTTAATGTTAGGATTCAGGAGAATTGAGACTCATAGAAGTAAGTAAGAGACAACTCAGAGACTGAATGAATCCACTGTGGAGTAGTGTGGACCCAGCAAAGTAAATTGCTGGCCCAACACTTAGTGACCATATAGGTTAGAGATGAAGTGCCCTGTAGGGTTCAGTGAAAGAAGTCTTCAGAGAAGCAAACATCTTTCTCCCACTCGATAACTGGTGGATTCACACCACTGACCTTTTGGTTAGCAGCCCAACACTTATCTGTGACCTACCGGGCTCCTTTCCTTTTAAGGAATAAAATATAAACACAACCCACTATTGCTGGGTTAATTCCAACCCAAAATGAGCCTAAAGGATGCAGAAGAACAGTCCATAAAGTTTTTTAGAGGCTGGAATCATGCAGAAGATTGTAACCTGTCAATGTTCTCTGCCAATAGCACATTACCCCAACCACAAAAGATACTGCTCTTGCGTTTTCCAGTATCCAAGGAGATATGGAGCAGTTCTTAATCCATAAACTGGTCCTTCCCATCTATTCCCATTTAGCATGGACAAAGAAACATGTAACATTCAAGGATCCCTGGCGGGAGGGAGAAGTGGGCACATTTATAGGGTAAAGACAATGTGGTGACAACCATCCCTAATGCAACCTTCAGCTGTCATTCCAGAGATGTGAGGTAATCACTTAATTTGTTGCACTGACTTCTTTGTATCATAGCAAAACTGGTATGGTATTATTATCAATATTATTATTTATTCCTTATTTCTCTGTAAAATGATTGATTGCTCAGTTATTAGTGATCTGTTTCCTTTATTAGACGGTTGTTGTTGCTGCTAAGTGCCACTGAGTTGGGTCTGACTCAGAGCAATCCTGCATCGGTTTTCCAAGGAGTGGGTGGTGGATGTGAACTACTGACCTTGGGGTTCCAACTAACCTTGAGGTCCATTGCCTATCTTATAGTGCTACACCAGCACTCTTTTATTAGAATTGTTGTTGTTGCTAAGTGCCATCGAGTCAGTTTAGACCCATAGTGTCCCTGTATAGGGTTTCCGAGGAGTGACTGGTGAGCTTGAACAGTCAACCTTGTGGTTCTAACCAACTTTGTAGTCCAGCGCATTAACTGACAGCACCACACCAGAAGTCTAGAACCTCCTTAAAACTGAAGGCAGCCAGAATCCGGTTTTGGCGGGCAGCAGAGACAGCCAAGTAGGAAAGGCTCCATGAGGGAGGAATTGAAAATCCAGAGAAGCTGCGCTCATGGAACAACACCAGAGATCTGGATCTAGAATAAGTATAGGGTGTCAGTTTCCCACAAGTCCAAGTAGAAAAATCACGATATAAAGTTTACTTTATTTATATAAAGATTCCTAACACTGCGAGTTAGGAATCACTCAAGACCAGACTCCCTCTGAGGCCACCCAGTCCAGGTGGAGTTCAGAGGGCAGGGCTACAGCTAGACTGAGACAGTGAACCAG
>NW_006408876.1:979447-982463 GCF_000296735.1 Chrysochloris asiatica | reverse complement strand
AGGATGGAGACAGAGATGATGACATGGACAGATGGAGCAGCAGGGACACTGGACTCAGGGAAGGAGAGGGGCTGTGTGCTGGTGGCCAGGGGGTGGGCCTGTGGGGTATACCCTTTAGTTATTTGATGATGCATGGATGGGATTGTAATCATTGCAATGAAATTTAATACGATAGGATGAGTGTAAAGCTGATGTTCTCCTATGTAAACCTCATAATTAAAAAAAAAAAAAAAACAGTGAAGGCAGCCAATACTGTGCTCTCTGCTATAATTTTAATATCTGCAATAAAGCCTGGCACACACACTTAGAAGTTTTCCTTGAAATAAGACAGGTTTCACTGACTCCTAGGCATATAGCACCATTCCAATGAAGTCACCATTTTTATAGCTACTAGATGTAGGACAAGCACTGAACTGCAAGGTCAGTTTGAACCACAAGGTTGGTGGTTCAAATTCACCAGTCACTCCTTGGAAATCCTATATAGGATTGCTCTGAGTCAGAACTGGCTCAACAGCACTTAACAACAACAATATAGCTGCCAGATAGTACTGTCTACTACAGTTTTGTTATTGTTGTTGTTGTTAAGTGCTGAGAAGTCAGTTCAAACAGATTGTGACTCTGTATAGGGTTTCCAGAGAGCAGCTGGAGGGCTTGAACTGCTGACCTTCCCACAGAGCCACAGCACTCCCCATTACAGTTATATATGAATATATCTTAAAAGACTCCTTCTTGGTACAGAACTGAGTGATAGAGTAGAGTGATAGAACATGGAAGCACAGACTTGGCAAGGACTGGTTTTTACACTGAAATTAACACCATCTTCTCATGTCCAAGGATTCTGCCTTATGTAGATCCTGGTTCCAACAGCTCTCTTTACCTATGTATCACTTACATACTATGGACTGCTTCTTGCATTTCTGTGACTTGTATTCTAAAAAATCACTAGCGAGGCTCTTTCCTTCAGTCACTCAACGTGTCAAACGTGCCTCTGTCCAAGGTGCTACTGAAGTACAATCTGGTGTGGCACTGTAGGATCAGCCATGGATTACCAACAGCAGGGTCAGTAATTCAAACCCCTCAGTTGTTACTCAGAAACCCTATACAGGGTAAATATGAGTCAGAACTGACTTGGAGTCCTGGTATGGCACTGAGGGTTAATATGCTGGAACACAGAGTTGGTTTGAACTGCAAGGTTGGTGGTTCAAGGTCATCAGCTACTCTTCAGAAATCCAACTGACTCGACAGCACTTAATAACAACAACAGCCATTGTAAAATCTACACAAGATGTTCTTCTGCATGGGACCTAAAAATTCCTGGGACTAGACTGTTAAGACACATGTTACTCTCCTTGGTATACTACCACTGATGGAGTCAGTTGATAACATTCAAGTCTCTTAAAAATGACTGACGCTGTTGGATGGAGTTCTACCTCAACCATCACATTCCTGTACCCAATAAGCTAGCACAAGGAAAGGTAAGCCAGTGTATCCATAGGCTTGTTCCACTCTTGCCAAGTTCTCAGTGGGCTTCTGTTCACAAGAGTATCTGGGAGGAGGGTGACTTCAGATTTAACAGTACTTCCCAAAGCAGACATTATCTGGGCAGGTTCTTTCACCTTTCAGGAGAGAAAATGCCAATCATCTATCAATAGGAGAGTGAAGGTTGTTCATTCTTCTGATTACAATATTAATGCACATCACTGTTGAAAATTAAAGCGAGAATACTCTTATATGACCAATATATTATGAACATAAAGTTTTAGTAACATCAAAATTAACCAGAGATATTCTGATATTTTTATATCCGTATGATAATTAGTATATATGGACCTGTATACCATTATTGTTAATATTTTAAACATTATTGCTAATATTTTCTTCTACCATCAATGTAAATATTAATCATTATAGAATACTGTAACTGATGCATTTTAATTTTTTTAACTATATAAGCACTAAACCTCAAGGTTGGTTTGAATTGAGAGGTCGGTAGTTCAAACACACCAGCTGCTCCTCGGAAACCCTATGCTGGCTCGCTCTGCATTGGAACAAACTCAACGGCACTCAACAATAACAGTATATCTATTGCTGGAGATTTATGTCTAAATAAACTGTGTTTTTTACTCTCTCTACAGGAATGATCTCTGCAAATTAAACAAGAGATTGTGAGTATTTTAAAGAGTTTAATCCCTATTGTCATTTTTTTAAAAGAAAAACTGAAACAATTTTTCCTCCTTGTCTTCAGGTTTTGAGTGTTATGAGATCACTACCTAAG
The DNA here is from genome assembly GCF_000296735.1 of Chrysochloris asiatica. Taxonomy (NCBI): domain Eukaryota; kingdom Metazoa; phylum Chordata; class Mammalia; order Afrosoricida; family Chrysochloridae; genus Chrysochloris; species Chrysochloris asiatica. Next base: position 980,188 of record NW_006408876.1, on the reverse strand, counting down.
GTCATATTTAATACTGTTGTTGTTGTTATGTGCCAACAAGTCAGTTAAAACTCACAGTTCCCTCCTATGGCAGAATAGAACCACCCCTTTGAGTTTCGTATCCTATAATCTTTGAAGTTATCAAAGACTTCATTTTAACTGGATCAACCATCAACACTAATGGAAGCATCAGTCAAGAAAGCAAACAATGTATTTCATTAGGCAAATCTGCTACATAAGACTTTTTAAAGTGTTGAAGAGTAAAGATGTCAGTTTAAGGACTAAGGTGTGCTTCAGCCAAGTCATATGTAGCAAAGATTGTAAGGTTGGCACAGGAATGGGCAGTGTTTCATTCCTTTATCCATAAGGTGACTATGAGTTTGTACCAACTTGACGTCACTGAACAACAACAAATCTTTATGGAAGCAGATCGTCTGGTCTTTTCTCCTATGGAGCAGCCAAGTGGGCTCCAACTACCAATTTTTCATGTCCCAAGCAAGTGCTTAACTACTGCACCACCAAGGACCCACAACTAATATCACAACACATGTATGTATCACTGTTAGGACAACAGAAGTGCCACATTGTCTTTTAATTTTGTTTCATTCCTTTATAAGATGTTTTACTCTCTATTACATGAGCACATCTTGTAACTACTGACCCTTTCCTTGGTAAAACTGCCTTGGCACACTTTTCCACTTGGAGGTTTGTATTTTTCGGTTTTTCTTGGTAAATAATCCTTCACTGGAGTCCTGCTGTGGC
>NW_006408876.1:976564-978902 GCF_000296735.1 Chrysochloris asiatica | reverse complement strand
AGTCAGAACCAACTCGATGGGACTTAACACCAATAACAACAACTCATTGTTTCAGATTATCTTATAGGGTAGAAATCAGAATGCAACATTGGAGTAGTATCAAAGAAATAGGAGTCCCTTATAATGGAAAATACGGCATGTTAACAAAAAAAAGAGGAAAACCCAATGAGACATTAAAACTAGAGCAGAGTCTCTCTCACAACACAGACTGGGACTGTACTGTTGTCATTGTTCGGTGCCATCGAGCTGATACTAACCTTAGTGACCCTATGCATAGCAGAACAAAACACTGCCCAGTCCTGGGCCAACTTCACAATTGTTACTTTGAGCTCATCACTGCTACCACTATGCTAATCCATCTCATTGAGAGTCTTCTCCTTTTTCTCTGACCTTCTAACTTACCAAACATGATATTCTTCTCCAGGGACTGGTCTCTCCTGACAATATGTCTGACAAAGTCTAGTCATCCTGGCTTTCAGGTTGCAAGTTGACTGTACTTCTTCCAACACAGATTGGTTTCTTCTTTTGGCAGTCCATGGTACTTTCAATATTCTCCTCCAACACCATAGCTCAAATGCATCAATTCTTCTATGATTTTCCTTATTCACTTTCCACCTTTCACATGTATACGAGGCTATTGAAAATACCATGGCTTGGGTCGCGTGAACCTTAGTCCTCAAACTGACCTCTTTGCTCTTCAACACTTTAAAGAGTTTTTTTGTGCAGCAGATTTGCCTAATGCAATACATTGTTTAGATTCCTTGACTGTTGCTTCAATAAGTGTTGATGGTTGATCAGAGCAAAATAAAGTAATTGACAACTTCAAACTTTTCTCTATTTATATGGATGCTATTTACTGGTCCAGTGGTGAAGGTTTATTTGTTTGTTTGTTTTTTTTATGTTGAGGTGCCACCCATAGCGAAGGCTATGGTCTTTGATCTTCATCAGTAAGTATTTTAAGTCCTCTTCGCCTGTATGCATGATACATAGGTTAAATATAATAATTACAACCTTGAATCCTATAGGCTTCTAACCTGGCCAAAAGGAAAAAAGGGTGTGGGGACTTTGTACAAAAGCCATACTTCACAACCATATCTCACATACAACAGGGGAATGCAAGATTTATAGGCATTGCATCCCCCATTATGCATCCCCCATTATGCATCCCCATTAATGTGCAGTCAAATCCTGATGTGGCACTACAGGATAATGCACTGCATCACAAGGTCAATTTGAACTGCAAGTTTGGCAGTTCAAGCCCACCAATTGCTCCTTGGAAACCCTACCAGTGTCACATTATGAATTGGAAGCGACTCAATGACAACAGCAACAATATTGTACAGTGGAGTATTTGTGTAACACTGTAGAATAGGCTCAGGATTGCAAGGTCAGTTTGAACCACATGTTAAGTGGTTCAAATTCACCATTCGTTCCTTGGAAACCCTATACAGGGTTTCTGAGTCAGAACCAATTCGAGGGCACTTAACAACAGCAATTACTGTGTAGTAGAACCACAGTTGGAATCAGAGCTTCTGCAAACATACCAACTATTGTATAATTCTCCTCCCACATATGTTACCCCAAGACAGACATGTCTCTCATTTCTTAAAAAAATTCCACTGCATTTATGTTAGGAACGGTAGTGCTACAATAGCTCCAGGTAAAGTTCTAAGGCTACATTAAGCATTATAGAAGATACATTTAACATGATCTTGTGTCCTTATATTTCACACATGAAAATCTAAGATGGATCTGTTTGCCTAAATCCTTTAATAGGACTATTTTTAATTTGAAATAGAAAACCAATGAAGATTTATTCAGCATGAACAATAACATATTCTTTCATGTCTAAAAAAAAAAAGAGCAATGACATAGCCTTCTACTTAGCATTATCCTTTAGTTATTTATACCCCAATAAATATAACTGGCAAGCACAGAATTCAAAAATTGCTTTCTATGTTGTTCACAACAATTGTTATGTTTTCTATGGTAATTACTGGGATAATCCTGGGCATGACTCTAGATGTTAGGCAAACATGCTTCAGTAAGAAATTTTAAAAATAATGGATTAGCACGTTTTAATGATGTTATGTGTTTGCATGGAGAAGAATTACTATATTCCTCTGGGCTACATATCCAGTGCTGGCATAGACAGGCTATGGAGCATCAATAAAAAGAGCAAATGAAATTCAATATTTGCTTCTTTTTATCTTAGTCTTTCAACGATTATGGCTGATACAGTTTTACTGCAAGTCTCTGAATTAATGAAGAGAATATATTGGTAAACAGAAATGCATTTCATGATCTGCCAGGAGAAACTGACTCATATGGAAAAAAA
>NW_006408876.1:971724-976110 GCF_000296735.1 Chrysochloris asiatica | reverse complement strand
CTGGTGTAGTATTGTAGGATAAGCATGCACCTGCTAACTACAAGATCGGCAGTTCAAAGTCACCAGCTGCTCCTTGGAAACCCTATATGGGGTCATTAAGAGTCGGAATAGACTCAAGTACGCTTAAGAACAACATCTATAGCACAGTGGGTTATGCATTGGGTTGCTAACTGCAAGGTCAGCAGTTTAAATCCACTCGCCACCCATTAGGAGGAAGATGAAGCTTTTTGCTCCTGTAAAGACTTATAGCCTCAAAACTCCATACAGGGTCACTCTGAGTCAGAGCTGACTCAGTGGCACACAGCAGTCACACCTATCTCTATATTATACACACACACAAAATCACTAACAAAAAGCTTGGAGAAAAGTCTATGATTGTTCAGTCTTTTAATTCCATCTTCCCACAAAATGTGTGCGTGTGAGAAACCAGAAATATTGATACTCAGAAAAAAGCTGGGGAGTGCCTTCTTCTCTCAAATAATCCTCTTTCTATAGGTCAGCTGTGCTACAACTTATAGGCCTTGTTTTGGGTTCCACTACTGAATGTCAGTCTCTATCATATCTGATTTCTTAAACAAAGGCAAATGGCATCAGAGTGACACTGAGATTCCCAGCGTGCTGAGAACATGAGGATGTCCGGCACAGCCTAGTACATGAACCCCAGTCCGTTGACCTGTAACTCAATGAAGTGCAAACAAATACCAGATGTGATATCTAATCTGCATATAAAATCCTTCATTTACATAATAGTTGGAAGAATTATCATGTTTGAAACACATGTATGTATCTATATGATTCAGATGATTGGTTTGAAATACATCATAATATGTGCATTTACCTTGACCAACTTCAGGTTGAAGCTAGACATTTCTAGAGAACAATCTAACATCATATCAACAGAAGTGATGAGTTCTTGTTGTGTTCCAGGCACTGTACATTTGTAACCCAGGTTATCTGGGTCTTTAACCACCATGAGCAGCAGGTAGCATCTTTGCCCATCTAACACGCTAGAAAATCAAAAGCCACCCAGTTAGAAAGTGGCAATGGAAACTGAGGTTTCTGACCAGAGCTCAGTGACTTGAAACCTGCCATCCCTCCACTATTCCTCTTTCTTAAAATACGATTTCTAACTTAGAAGTAAGGACTTGACCAAAAAATCATGACCAACATCTTCTGCTTGTGGTGCTGACAGCTGGTAGCATAATGACAGAGATGGAGACTGATCTTTCACACTGCAGACCTCGATGTCCATGGTCAGTCACATCAGCAAATACAGTACTTGTTGTTAAGTGTCATCGGGTCAGTTCCTACCATAGCAACATTGTATAAAGTTTCTAAGGAATGGCTGTTGGGTTTGAACTGCCAACCTTGCAGTTAGCAGCCTAGTGCTTCTCCAACAATGCCACAGCAGTACTCCTGTTGTTGTTAATTGCTGTTGAGTCTGTACTGACTCACAGTTACATTATGCAAAACAGAACAAAGCACTGCCCAATCCAGCACCAACCTGAAGATGACGATAGCTGCCACACTTGAGCTCACTGCTGTTGCCACTGTGCCAATCCATCACAGTAGGGGTCTTCCTCGTTTTCTCTGACCCTCCACTTGTCCTTCTCCAGGGACTAGTCCCTCCTGCTAATATGTCCGAAGTATGAGAAATGAAGTCTGGTTTCTGAGGAGCACTCTAGCTATACTTCTTCCAATGCAAATGTGTTTGTTCTTTTGACAGTCAAGGTACTTTAATGTTTTGTAAAACATTTGTTTAGTAGGTTTAGGAAGGATACATAGTGTTTGGTTCTTTAAATCATTCAAACACTGATTGCCTTAATTATGCAGTATTGTTATAATGTTGTTGTCATTAAGTACCATCGAGTCAATTCCGACCCTTAGCAACCCTATATAGGGTTTCCAAGGAGTAGCTGGTGAGCTTGAACCACCGACCTTGAAGTTCAAATGACTTTGCAGTCTGATGCATTAGCCAACAGTGACACAATAGCAATCACAAAATGGAAGTCTTGTGCAAACAGAAATCTATACTCTTAAAGTCTGAATCCAGGCTGCCAGCCCTGGGGAAAGGTCCCTGACTTCTTTGCACCTCCGTGGATCTGACATTTCTTGGAGCTCTCCATATATCTTAGTATCAATCTTTCCCTGGGTCTAGGAGGTCCTCAGCACAGGGACGCTGGTTCCAAAATCGGCACTTTCTGAATGGCATTGGGTCCTTCTCTTTCTTTTTATCTTTTATAAGAAAAACTGATACAGGGAAATATAATGAGGGCTGTGATCTCAGAGAGGGAATTGCAGCCCACCCAATCCCCTTTTAACAGATTGTCTGATCACATTAGATGACATTATGGGATATGACTTCATCATTACATCATGTCCCAGTAAAAATGGACACATGTATTTCAGGGACACAATTCAATCCATGAGACAGATTCTAAGACACAACAAGTGGATCACTGAAAAATGAAACTGAAGCTGATTACAGTAGCAATTTTATTCTGATTGAGAGTGGTATGAGGAACTTGGTATGATTTTCTTAATTTGTTGCCAGGAAGCAGTAAGGTGCAAAGGACTTTTTCTGTTTTGGCAGTTAGAATCCTCTAAACTCTCCTAAACCTTTTGTTTACGTTTAGTTTATCACAGTACATGGATTAAGCTTAAGGTCTTCCTAATGCTAATGAAAATCATTTCCCCAAATCTTGTATATTTTGTGCGATTTCAGTGGCAAAGGGTAGCCTTTGCCGTCTCTTTACAGAGACAGCTTAGAAAGTTCTGTGGGCATCCTTCCTCCTTTCTCCCTTTCAGTTTTTGATGTTGGTTTAAAAATCAATCATTTTTGTCATTCTGGAATGGATCATACATCTTGGTGATAAAATGAGCACCTAAAAAAAAAAATGCCTCTTTTAGTCTACATAATGGTAACAGAGCCTTATCAGTGAAGGTTTGTTCTGTTTGGAATGAAAACATCTTATACAATAAGAGTCTAGCATTTTGCTTTCTATCCAAACCAAGAATGCTGGCTCAGACGTCTTTGAGAAAGAACTCAAGATTACTTATGCTATTAAATTCTGTCAGCATAAATCTCCTCCATTGGCAATGGGAATTTAGTTAGTTTTAGAAAGGGGAAAAAATAAAATAAAATAAACCTTTCATAAACCAGGAGAACTGGTGCTATTAAATTCACATAATTAAAGGTGATGGGATTTTTATCCCTTATTATAAATAAGGGGAGTGCATTGGCTACATAGAACAATCAATGGACTGCTAAACACAAGATCAGTGGGTCGAGCCCACCAACTGCTGCAAGGGAGAAATCTCCCGCAGAGATTTAAAGCCTCAGAAACCCTATACGGGGTCACTGTGAACTGACTCGATGGCATGTAACAACATTATGAATTAGTCTTTGCACTTACAGAATCTACAGTGCTCCAGATTCTATTTCAGCCTTTACTCATGTGGACAAACATTCACTTCTTATCATCACTCACTTAAGATCTAACTCAATCATCTGGGCAGTATATTTTAATGGGCTCTGTGCCATGTGGATATGCCCCAAGGGGAGAAGGACTGTGTCTGGTTTTCTTTGCTGTATCAGGGAGTGAGTGTGGGTTCTACCTGTAAAGAAAATGTTCACTTCATCCTTCCTGCCATGCAAAACAGGGTGTGGGAAGCACACCATAGAGGAGTTCAGTAGGGACTCCTTCCCATTTTATATAATTTTCTACTTAGAGCAAGATGAAGTTACACAGAGATTTCTGGTCTCATGCCAGGTGTCGACACAGGTGTGGAATTGTAGCAGAATTTCTATCCACTATCATGCTGGACAGGTGAGCAAAACAATTTCTTCTCATGCACAAACTTGTGGAATGTACACTCCAACAATATCCCACTGCCTGGCAAGACAAGCTCAAATATGTTCTATAAAATGTTTACCAGAAGTTTTATTTTCCAAAACACAGCTACAATTCAAAACCAAACGAACTGGGGCCATCAAGGGAGAAGAGCAGAGTGTGGGACCCTATCCAGAGAAGCAACGATACCAGAGATGGAGGCAGAGATGATGATGTGGAAAGATGGAGCGGCTGGGGACTCTAGACTCAAGGAGGGAGAGGGGCTGTGTGCTGGCAGTCGGAGAGACTGGCATGCAGGGTACCCTTTGGTTGTTTAAATGTTTATATAATCTTGAGTGCTTTGGTGTCCATCCAAAGAAAACAACAGAGGGATTGGAAGCAAGTGCTGTTGAATGATGATGCATGGAGGGGATTATAATCATTGCAGAGAAATGAAATACTTATAGGATGAATGTAAAGCTGATGTTCTCCATGTACACTATCATTCAATTCACAATAAAAACTTAAATAATAGATAGATAGATAGATAGAT
>NW_006408876.1:966293-970831 GCF_000296735.1 Chrysochloris asiatica | reverse complement strand
TAGATAGGTAGGTAGATAGATAGGTAGGTAGGTAGGTAGGTAGATAGATAGATAGATAGATAGATAGATAGATAGATAGATAGAGCTCTGAAAAGGAATAAAACAAACAAACAAACAAAAAAAAGCCTAACCAACTGCCTATGAGTTGATTCTAACTCAGAGTGACCATAAAGGAAAATGGAGGATTTCTGAGGTTGTAAATCTTTACTAAGGAACGAGACTACTTGATCTTCGTCCTGCAGAAAGGCTGGTGGATTCTTACTGCAGACCTTTTGGGTAGAAGCCACGCATGGTATGGCAGTTTTTTGTAGTTTTAATGAAGTTCGGATCAAGTAAGCAGGATGGGTCCTAATCTAAAATGACTGGAAGAAGAGACAAGCCAAGTCAGAAGCTGGTCATAAGAACTGAAGTCATCAAGAGGAGAGAAGAGATACAGCCTGACACACAGAGAGAAGACAGAAGCAGACATTGGAATGATTCATCCAAAAGCCAGGAGACAACAACTAGGGGCAGAAAGGGGGTCTCTTCCTTCCACTTCCAGAGAGAGCATGATGCTACTGTCACTTTGATTTTGAATTTACAGCCTCCAGAACTGTGAAGCAATAAGTATCTGTTGTTTCTAAGGACTATCAGAAAAAGATTCAAGGCATTTCAATTATAGTGTTGCCAAAAATATTGAAAGGACCACGAACTGCCAGAAAAACAACCTGTGTTGGAAGAAATACAGCCAGAATGCTCTTTAGAAGCTAGATGATGAGACTTTTATATGTCGTACTAAGGAGCTCTGGTAGCGGGTGGTTACGAATTGGGCTGCGAACCTTAAGGTCAGCAGTTCGAAACTGTCAGCTGTTCTGCGGGAAAACGATGAGGCTTTCTGCTCCCATAAAGATTTACAGCCTCGGAAACCCTGTACAGGATCACTATGAGTTGGAACTGACTCCACGGCACATAACAACAACAACAACAACAACTTTGGACATATTGTCAAGGTGAAATGACACATGGGCAGCAACACTGGATTCAAATAGAACAATTGTGAGGATAGGGCAGGCCCAGGTGATATTTTATTCTGCTGTGCATAGGGCCACTATGAATTGGACTTGACTTGACAGCATCTAACAATAACAGTGGTTTTAAATCACTTAGTTTATAGTACATTGTTATTACAACTACAGGAAATGATTATGTAACTCTTTTACAAGAACCGGAGATGTTCTGCTAAGCACAGCGTTGCTACCAATTGGAACCAACTCGACAGCACCGGATAACAACAAAAAACACTGCTGGTCCATTGTTCTTTTTCTTTGGTACCTGGTACTTAGGTGATATAAAGCCACATGGGCTGAACACCAATGGGACTGATAAACTGTCATAGAGAAAAATAGGATAGGAGGTAAGCAGAGAATGACCAATGCCACAGTGGCTTCATGCTTCCTCAGAGGGTCTTTGAGATTTGGCTGTATCAGTGTGGAATAGACACCCTTATCCTCACTATAATTCAGTGACATCTAAACATGCTTCTACAAGTTTTGCCTCCTCATACCACCAAAACCAAAACCAACCCATTGCCACCCAGTTGATTCTGGCACATAGTGACCCAAAAAGACAGAGGAGAATTGGCCCATTTGGGTTTCCAAGGCTATCACAATTACAGCAACACACTGCCAGGTCTTTCTCCCACAGAGTAGCTGGTGGGTTTGAACTGCCAAACTTTGGGTTAGCAGCCAAGCACTAAACCACTGCACCATGAGTTCTCCTTCCTCCTACCAAATAGAGGCACATTTTCTGACTAAATACCAAGGATTCAAGAGAGTGAAGCTCCAAAGTAAACTCAAGGTTGCTCACTCCCTATTTTCAGTGACCCAGTGCTTGTAGAACTCGGAGTTGTCTCCTCTCCTTAAGGAGCAGCCGAGTCTCCTAACTTTGACCCAGTGCAAATCACTAATATCCATCATCTATCTCCTCCTCACTAGAATCCAGATTGGGTCTCCTCTGTCCTGACCTATTCATCACCACTCATTTCTCAGAGGGGAGCTGGAGACAGGTTGTTATTGTTGTTAAGTATCATTGAGTTGGTTCTGGTCCAGAGTTACCCTGTATAGGGTTTGCAAGGAGTGTCTAGTGAGCTTGAGCCACCAACCTTGCTGCTTAGAAGTCAAAGCTCATTATCAGTGACTACGTAATTTCATTTTAGGATATTGCTGTTGCTAAGAGCCATTGAGTTGGATCTGACTCATAGCAGCCCTGTATAGGGTTTCCAAAGAGCTCCTGGTGGGTTTAAACCACTGACCTCGTGGTTAGCAGTCTAGTGCTTATCTAACGGTGCCACACCAGGACTCCTCATCTTAGACTAGCATAGATGAACAGATGGAAGAAGTAGTGTCTTCAATTTTCTGTCTCCAGACTATGATAGATGCTATGATAAGAAGAAATGTAAAAAAGAAAACAGAAGCAAAAGAAAATTTTTAAACATTAAAAAGTAAAGTTAGAAATATAAATGAAAAATATATTCCATTACTGAGGTGGTGGAAAGTAACTGACTTTTACATTACATAATGTTTTGTTTAAATAATTACAGTTGCCAACAAAGAAATGAGCTGCTACAATCCCAATCTGTGTTCCTCAACATCAGTCAGTAGCAAATAAACAACACAGCCTAAAAAACTCGGGTAAAGGACAGCAGCGTTAACCATCCAGAAACTCTCCTCCCCAGGAGGACTTGCCTTAGATGCTCTGCCATCCTGCATTTGTAAACCACTCAGCCTGGGTGAAGGATGCAGACCATCCATCAATCTTAGTCCTACATTTAAAACTCATTAAAAATCTGTTTGCCATCCCTCTCAAAGATTAATCGCACAAGTCCAACATAATAGCTTTGCCAATTTAAATGCTCCTGCTCTAGCATTTCATTTCTAGTATGTATACTGTAATTATATTATATTGCTCCTGGCCAAGTTAGAAAATGTCTTCAAACAATAATCCTATTATGGCATTAAGACTATTCCTCATGTTAATTATGTACACAATTTGAAAATGTATTTACAAGTGTCTACAGAAGTTAAGAGGAGTTAAGTGGTTATCTATCTATCTATCTATCTATCTATCTATCTATCTATCTATCTATCTATCTATCTATCTATCATCTATCTATCTATCTATCTATCTCCTACCTGCTATTTATCAACTCTCCACTCCCCCAAAACAAAAACAAAACTATTGTCCTGAATTAACTCTGACTCAAAGCAATCCTACATCTTTCCTCTTAGGACAGAGATGTAAATCTTTGCAGAAGCCAATGCCACGCCTTTCTTCCATGAAGCAGCTGGCAAGCTTGAACCATCGACCTTGAGTTAGCAGCCAAATGCTTAACCTACTGTGTCTCCAGGACTCCATCCATCCATCCATCCATCCACCCATCCATCCATCCATCCACCCATCTCTAAAATTGCCTAATTATGCATCTATTCTTTATCTGACAGGGGGATAATTATTTATTCAGTTGGTATTCCAGCTTTGATTTTTGTATTACTTTTATTATTTTGCCCTTTTTAAGTTATGATGGTGAAAATGTACATAAAACATATGCCATCGCAACCATTTCTACATCGACACTCCAGTGACATTAATTGCATTCTTCAAGTTCAGGTAGAATGTTCTAAGGATCGTCTGCTAAATCATTCCACCCCCAAGAACATAAACATAGTGCTCTCCTAGCAAAAGTTCTACGTCCTCACTCCCTTCTCATAATCTTTGGTTTCTCTATATTTACTTATTTTATATGCTCAGATTATGTAATAGTTGTCCCTTGACAAATGTTTCTTTTTTTTTTTTTGGCTCAGCATGACAGTTTTCAAGATCCATCCGTGTTGTGGCATGCACCAGGACTTTATTTTTCTTTATGGCTGAGTAGCATTCCACTGTGTGTATTGTTGTAGCTGTTCAGTGCTTTCAAGTTGGTTCTGAGGCACAGCAACTGTGTATAGGGTTTCCAAGGAGCTGCTCAGTTTGAACTACCATCCTTGTGGTTCAAACTGACCTTGCGGTCCAGTGCATCATCCTGCAGCGCTCCCCCAGGACTCCACTGTGTATACAGACTTTGTGTTCATCCATTTGTCCTCCTTTTGACATCTCAGTTGTCCTCCTTTTGGCTTCTGTAAACAAGGGTGCAGTGCAAACTGTGTACAACCACATCTAAACAACCTTTCATTTCTGTTAGTAACAAAACCAGGTACACCAGAGCCCTCAGTTTTTTGCTTTCTCAGGTATGTAAAGATGTATGCAGTAAGAACAAACTTCTATCGATGTGTTTGAGCAATTACTGGTTTGTATTCAATCTGACTATGTTAGATTATGAAAGCACACAAGGTGGGTTAATGAGGAGCAAAACGGGGTGGAAGAAAGAAAAGGCATCTAGATCAAGCCATATCCCTCACTAAGTAAATTTTTTTTTTAATTGGAAAATTTAATTTTTTTAATGTTTTATTGTGAATTATAAGATAGTTTACATGGGAGAACTTTAGTTTTACATTCATTCCATC
>NW_006408876.1:951614-958808 GCF_000296735.1 Chrysochloris asiatica | reverse complement strand
TGTGGCCCTAATAAGTAATTAAGTATGTGTTTTGGTATTTTTTTATGTTTTCTGATTACCTCCAGGAAGATGTGATCACGATGTGGTCTTCCCTTTACACTCTCCTTATTGCTTAACTCAGAGTAACTTTTTTGGGCCTCAGTTGGGCCTGGGCCTCGGTGGTGGGCCATTTGGGCCTCGGGAGGGTGGGTTGAGCCTCAGGCGGGCGGTTTGGGCCTCTGGGGGCCTGGGTGTCAGTGACCAGACTGCAGGAGGGTTGGGCCTCGGGCAGGTGGTTTGGGCCTCGGACTGGTGGTTTGGGCCTCAGTTTGGCGGTTTGGGCCTCAGGGGGCCTGGGTACCAGCAGCTGGGCATTGGGAGGCTTGGGCCTCAGCTGGCGGGTTGGGCGGATTGGGCCTTGGGGGGACTGTGCCTCGGGGACCGGGCTGAGGGCGGGTTGGGTCTCAGGGGCACTGGGCCTTGACGATCGGGCTATGCGGCGGGTTGAGCCTCAGGAGCCCAGAGCCTCAGCAATCTGGCTACCCGGAGGGTTGGGCCTTGGGATCCCTGGACCTCGGCGGCAACTGGGCTGTGGACCGCCTGGGCCGTGAGGCGGGTAGGCGATTTGGGCCTTGGTTGGGTCTGCGGCTTTGTGACCAGTCTGTGTGGGGGTTGGGCCTCAGGGCAGGCCTTGGCCTCAGTGGGAGTGTCTGGGCATTGGGAGGGCCTTGGCCTCAGTGGGCGGGCCTGTTCCTTGAGCATTCCTGAGCCTTGGCGGCTTGGCAGAGGGCTGGTCTGGGCTGGGGCAGTAGAGGGCTGGAGGTGGTGGCTGCAGGAAAGTAGTGTCTGTATTTGATGATGTAAAAAATGCCTCTCTCAGTCTCTCTGTACCGTGGGTACCCCAAATTTCCTGATATCCGCACTGATATCCCTCTCTATTTGTTTGGCTTTGTTAGTTTATGCTTCCTTTTCTCTGGAAATGCAACCTTCTAAGTGGGATTGCTCTAGCCCTGCATTCCAAGGTCTGCAGGGGCAGAGGCACTCGCTGGCACAGGCGCGGAAGCAGGAGCTGTGTGCAGGCAGGCAAAAGCTCAAAATGCCTGTAATTCCTCAGCAATTTGATCTTTTGAAAAAACGAGTTCAGAATGTTGAAATTTAAGATCTTATGTTTGTTCAAAGGCTGTTTGTCTGCTAGACAGAAGTTTCCTATGTGCGATTCCGGCCCTTTTCCCCAAGACTGCCCTAAGTGAGCTGCCTGGTCAGGGAAGCGCCGGAAGTCCTCCACTAAGTAAAATTTTAGGGATAGTTAGTGATGGCTTTGATGCAAGTATTCAAGCGAGGTGTGAATATTTGCTTTAAATTCAAAACCACACAAAAGAGAAAATGCTTTCTTTAGTGACCTTGAACACCAGTTGCTGTTGTTGAGTGCTACTGAGTGGATTCCCATTTATAGTGACCCTATTGAACAGCTGAACACTGCCCCACAGGTTTTCCCCTAAGCTGGAATCTGTAAAGGAGAAGATGAGCAGTTAATTTATCCTGCAGAATGGATGTTGTGTTCAAACTGCTGACCATTTGGTTAGCAATTGAGTGCTTTAACCACTGAGCCTCCAGAGATCCGGTTAGTACAGGTCATTGTAGTTAAGTGGTATTAAGTGGGTTCTGACTCACAGTGACCCCAAAAAGTCTGGTGGATTAGAACCACCGATTTCACAGTTAGCAGTCCATTTCATGGTTATACTACAGCACCACAACTGGACATGTTGTTGTTGTTAAGTGCTATCGAGTCAGTTATGACATGCAACAATCCTGTCTAGGGTTTCTGAGCAGTTGCTGGTGGGTTTGAGCTGCCGACCTTGTGGTTTACAGTCAGTGCTTACCCTGCAGTGCTTAGCCTACTGGGATATGTGCCACACCATATCCCAGCACAGGCTGTTGTGTTGTTGTTAAGTTCCATCGAGTTGATTCAGACTCACAGCGACCCTTTATAGGGTTTCCAAGGAATGGCTGGTGGGTTTGAATACCGACCTTATAGTTCAAGCTGACCTGTGGTCCAGTGTTCATCCTACAGCACCATACCCAGATCCTCAAATGACCTCTCCCTGCATTGCTTGCTCCTTCTTGCTTAAAAGATATTTCTCTTTTCTTTGTAACTATCACAACTGTTTTCGGTCTTTCTGAAGACATATTGTTCTTAAATTATTATGTTAGAAATGACTGTTCACACTTTCAGAGTTACTATTCCTGTTCTCATTTAACTGTATAATTCTTCACAGTAAAGTGCAAGGGGAACATTGCTCCCAAATGTTCAGTCTTTCACCACGTTTACTTATCCAGAGTTTTTCATCAAACACAACCACAACTGGACTGCTGTAGTTGGCATGCTTTTCTTGTTCCTGTTGTCACTTTCATGAACGGAGGCCAGTTAATGGTTGCTCTCAATAGAGTGGATGGATATGCCTATTCGGCAAATGGTAGAACATCTGGAATATCATAAATACAGCAATGGTGCAGCTGAGCCTTTATATACCATTGGCATCCAAATTTTGAAATGCAAGGCTTAAGTGGACACACAAAAAATGAGATTATTTTCCTGTCGCCTTTGTTTTTGCCAAACTAACTCAAATAAAGATCACTTTTGACTGTGTTGTGATTCCCGGTCTGCAATGAATCCAGCAGCAGCAATGGAAAAAGTCATGTTTACAGCGACATATCTGCTTCGCCTTTCAAAATGGCTGAGACCTTGAAAATATTAAAACCTGTTAAGGCAATAAAGTCAATGTAGCAGGTAGGTTCGGACTGACCTCTCCATAAACACTGGGGAAAAGATGACCAAATCCATCTGGAGTTGGTTGTTATTTCTTGGAATTCCAGTATAAACATGTGGAGGCTACTAGGGCGCACGCAGTTTCCTCAGCAGGGCGCAGGTGAAGACAAAATCAACTTCAATCCACAAGGTGCGGTTGTCATTTTTGCAAAATCTTCAGAATGTCCCACATAAAAAACAGACTCAATGCAACTTTTATTTAACACCAAGTACACACACACACACACACACACAGAGAGAGAGAGAGAAAGAGAGAGAGAGAGAGAGAGAGAGAGGGAGAAGAGACTATTGTCTCTAACAGCCATTCACCTTGAAGAGGGCTCATTAGGAAGAGGTATTGATCACCACCAATTTCTAGCCTTTTTATTGGTATTCTGGGACTCATCTATCAATTTACTAATGAGTTTCTTCTGATCCAATTTCTTTAAAAAAATATGGAAAACCAGACTTGCTAGTGGTTTCCAAATTCTATGATCAAATCTATAGTAGAATATGATGGACTACATTTAGAGGAAAGTCTATAAAACGAACTGAGCTTCTGTTAAGGGTGATGGGATCAAAACTTCATTGCTGAAACACATATCTATCTCTTCCACAGGCCCCTGAGAGACTGAAGACGTTACCAGTGTTCCCCAGGTCCACATCACCCACATCAGTACTGGAACTGCTGAAGTCACTTGTCCCCTAGTCTGCTGTCCCTCCCAAGTCAACTCTGTATTATCAACCCATTTTCTAGGTAAATGCTGTTCTATGTCACAAAGAGGTTTCCAAGCATTCATGCACTGTACCAGAAAAGCTATGTAGGCACACTTCACAATGAAAGGAAACCTCTCTACCTACTTTTCCAGTGGGCCAGGTATCCTGGATGTGGTCTATAGAAGGGCCAGGACACAGAGCCCAGGACAGAGATCCTCGTGATCAAGCCCCGTGGGACTGATCACAGGGATTAGGTACAGAAATCACTGAAGCTGTACAGGGTTGAGCCCATGTCGTTGCTTGCAGGAGACTCACAATCAGGCCATGGGTATGCAGGGCACTCACTCAAAGATGGTAGCCACTTCCTTGGATGACACAGACATTTAAAGTGCTTGACTACCAACTAAAAGACTGGGGGTTTGAGTCCACCCAGATGTACTTTGAAAGAAACATCAGTCACTGAAAACCGGAGGTAGCAGAGTTCTACTCTGACACACATGGGGTCACCACGAAGCTGAACAGAGTGGATGGTAACTAGTAACTCAACGCCATGGAACCAACACAGACTTGATCAGGATGCTGGTGTCCCAGAATCTGTGGCACTGGGTCCTCCCGTGATTGGTACCTCAACTTCAGACATAACAGGTCAGCTCCACGGTTTCTTTCTTCACTTCCCATTGTCCTTGTCCTGGCTGGTTTCACTTGACCTGGCTCTATTTGGAATGAGCTAGCCTTAAGATTCCCCTCTCTCCTCCTTCCAAGGTGGGGTCAGGCTTTATTCAAAGCTGAGGGGACCACTGTCATCTGTGAAAGTCTAGGGGCTGTGAGGGTAAGTGTCTAAATTCCTAATCTCTCAGTAGGTCAGAAGCCTGGCCCTACCCAGACTATTCAATGAATAGAGACAATTTGCGATTGCATTTGTTTTCTCTTTGTGTGTTAAAATAAATAAGCACACTAAATAAACACATATGATTTCACTAAAATGAAAAAAAAAATGGTGATTTGGGTTCCTGTGAGTATTTTTACTTTTATGGACAGTTTAATGTTATTTGAAGAGCAATTACCATGGATTTATTCAAGGGGATAAGAGGGAAAGCTTTAAAATAAATTCTGACTAATTTGCTCCATTGTGTGGTTACTGACATTCCTGTTTTTTCTCAGGCATGAAGAACTATTTAAAATTTTAATAAATATCTTTGAGCACCTAAAGTGAATGCAGTACATTTAAGAGAGATAAAGAAGAACTAAAACAAATGTCCCACCATTTAATTTAGTTAAAAAAAAATCTAAAACAAAAATCAGTTATGTTTTAGTTATACTGTATTATTCTTTGTCCTTTTACTAAAGCATTTGTAAGTTTTTCCTTCTTTTTTTTTTTTTTTTTTAATCTAAATTAGGGAGTTACAATTATAACAACAAGAAATGTGAGCTTGAGTCCTGGGTCTCAGAACTACACTGAGAAGGAAAAGGCTGAAGGGAGAAGAAGGAAGGTACAATTGAACAATAAAAGAAAACTATACTATTGTAATATTTCCAGGGAGCTGGGTTTCCTGAAATCAGAGCTGTTCCCAAATCCATGGGAGCACAGGAACCTAAGGATGAATATTATCTTTTAGATTCAGAGACTCTCAGTATTATTCTGGAGTCCTGGTGTGGCACTGTGGGTTAATGCACCAGACTGCAAAGCCGTTTGAACTGCAAGGTTGGTGGTTCAAGCTTACCAGCTACTTCTTGGAAACCCTATACAGGGTTGCTATGGGTTGGAACCGACTCAACAGCACTTAACAACAAGTATTATTCTGACCAACAAAAATGAATGTGAGAAGACAAAATTTTTTTTTTTTAAGTTTTTATTAATTGAGTGATAGCTTACATGGGAGAATATTGGTTTTACACTCGTCATTTCATTGCAATGATTACAATCTCCTCCCTACTCATCATTCAACAGTATTTGCTTATATTCCCTCTGGTTTTTTTTTTTTTAGTTTTTTTTTTTTTTTTCAATGGGGGATGAACAGAAAAACACTCAGGAATACATAATCATTTAAACAACCAAAGGGCACTTTCTGCAAGCCTGCCTCCTGGCCGCCAGCACACAGCCTTTCTCTTTCCATGAGTCTAGAGTCCTCACATGCTCTATCTCTCCATGTCCTCATCTCTGCCTCCTTCTCAGGTATGGTTGCTTCTCTGCATAGGGTACTACATTCTGCTCGTGCTCTTCTTCCTTGATGATCCTAGGAGCCTTTGTTCCCAAAAGTAACTTAAAAATATATTTTTATGATCATAGAATTGAAAATTATTCAAGATGAATACTGAAGCCACTGGTGCCACATTTAAGGAGTCCTGGTTGGACAGGGGGAGACGCACTCAGCTTCTAGGCCAAACGTTGGCCAATTTGATTTAATTGATTCCAAAAAGGTTTGATTCTCATCACTCTTCTTTCTTCAACACATGGAGAGACCAATAGCTACACCTTAGATGGCTACTCGTGAGCACTCATAAGCTTTTGAGGTCCCAGATGCTACTCAGAAAGTAAGATGTAAAACATTATCTTTGTGGACTATGTCATGCTAATTCATCATGGTGTCCCTTGAAACTATGGCCCAGAGGTCCCTAAGCCCAATAAATCATTGTCTTAAGATGTTTGATAATATCTGAGAAGGTTTCAGAATCCTGGTGTGGCATCATGGGGTAATGCCTCAGATTGCAAAGCCATTTGAGTTGCAAGGTTGGCATTTCATGCTCACCAGCTGCTCCTCGGAAACCCTATACAGGGTCACTATGGGTTCGAACCGACTCAATGACACTTAACAACAACAGCAACAAGGTTTCATCATTTTGCTCATTGTCTGCTCCACCACATTCGTAGGTGTGTTTACAAGAAAGGTAAATACACATATGCAAATGTCCTCTTTCAAACTCATATATTTGCGGCTTCCTCCCTGTGTTTCTGTGCATGTATCTACCTGTACATCACTGTTGGTCCAAGTTGTGTATTTATCACTATTTACCTCTATCCCCTTCAGTCCTTGGATATTTCCTCGTGTTTTCACCTGTCTTCATCATTCTTCTGCCAACCTTCCTTTTCTTGTATATTGCTCATCCCTCTTCCTGTATATTGTCCTCCCTGTCATCCAAGTTAATATGCATCTACCCTCTAGCCAACAAATTACTCTCCCTTCCCTCCCACCCCTGGTAACCATCAAAGAATGTTTCTTTAAACATGAAAACCATTTCTTGAGTTTTTATAATAGTGGATTCATCCAATATTTGTCCTTTTGTGATTGACTAATTTCACTCAGCATAATGTCCTCCAGGAGTCCTGGTGTGGCTCTGTGGGTTAATGCGCCAGACTGCAAAACCATTTGAACTGCAAGGTCGGCAGTTCAAGCTCATCAGCTGCTCCTTGGAAACCCTATACAAGGTCGTTATGGGTCGAAATCGACTTGATGGCACTTGACAACAACAACAATGCCCTCCAGGTTCATCCATGTTCTGAGGTGATTCACAGATCCATTATTCATTATTCCTCAACACTGTGCAGTAACACTGTGTGCATCCACCAAAGTGTGTTTATCCATTCTTTCGTTGATGGGCATTTACGCTGTCTCCAACTTTTTGCTATAGGGCTATGACAAACATCAGTGTGCATATATCTACTTGTGTCCTGGCTCTTTTTTTTTTTTTTTTTT
>NW_006408876.1:933348-951514 GCF_000296735.1 Chrysochloris asiatica | reverse complement strand
TTTTTTTTTAATGTTTTATTGTGAATTATGTGATATTTTATATGGGAGAACATTAGCTTTACATTCATCCTATCATACATTGTTTCATTGCCTGTACATCGTTACTATCCCCTCCATGCATCATCAACCCTGCAAGCCTGACCTCTGGTCGTCAGCACACAGCCCATCTCCCTAATCTGGGTCTAGAGTCCCTAGCTGCTGCATCTCTCCACATCACTGTCTTTGCTTCCATCTCTGGCATCACTGCTTCTCTGGGTAGGGTCCCGCTCTCCGCTCTTCTCTCTTGATGGTTCCAGGGACCTCTCCACTCCTGGACTGCAAAGTCAATCACTCCCCTCTTTTTTCTACAAAACGTCTACCTTTACATTTCCAACCCTCACAGTCAGTCCTGATAGCAATTATTCACTATTGTATCACAAGAGACCTATCCGCATCTCCTTTCATCGGCCCTGCCCAGATTGGATACTACTCACTGGAGAGTCTACTTTCCTCAGCACCCTCTAGATGGCTCTTGGTTCTTGTAGATACAGACCAAGTAAAAGGATTGCTGGGTTACACATTATATTTATTCCCAACTTTCTGCATAAACACCAGTATTGTTTTTCAGAGTGGTTGAACCATTTTTTAGTATCACCAGTAATGTAGTAGGGTCCCTACCTGGTTCTCTTTTGTAGTCTCTATTTTATAGATTCTTTCTGTTTGCTCTCATAACTTAAGTGCTTAGAGGTTGCTAATCTGTTTGCTGGAAATGCTTGACTTCCTCATAGTAATACTCTCCTTGTCACTTGAAATATTTAACTATAAGTTCAATTACAGTGTGTGTGTGTTTTCTTTCTCTTTCCTTTTTCCCTGTGGAGTTTTTCCATGATCTGCATATGGTAGGGTTCCTTAGTGAAGAATCAGTTTTGTCTTTGGTGGAGATCTTAGAATTTCTGGGCAGCCAACAGTTTTACCTCATCAGCGTGGGTTTCTGCACAACATGCTGCTAGTTGCCACTGAGTTTCCGTCTATTCATGACAACTGACAGATGTACAATGGGTACGCATGTTAGACATGAAATGTGTCTGCATCTGTACCATCTTCACAATTGTTAGTATGCCCACATTCATGGTTGCAGCCAGTGTATATTGTGAATTCCTTCCAAACTATGGGCTCATCTTGCAGCGTAATATCAGACAAGAGTTTACTGTGATCCATAAGGTTTTCACTGACTAATTTTTCAGAAGCAGATTGCCAGGACTTTCTTCCTCTTCTTTCTTAGTCTAGAAACTCCACTGAAACCTGGGTGACCCTGCTGGTATTTGAAATACCAGTGGTATGTCTTGAAGGACTGCAGCTATACACCAGCTATCACAGTACAACAAACTGAAAAATGAGTGGTGGTTTATACAATATTGTTGTTGTTATAGGTCATTGATTTGGTTCTGACTCAGTATCCCAGTGTTCCACCATCCTCACAATCATTGCCAAGTTTGAGCTCATTTTTGAAGCCAATGTGTCAGTTCATTTCATCGAGGATCTCTCTCTCTCTCTCTCTTTTTTTCCTGTTTACGCTCTATTTTACCAAGCATGGTGCCATGGTGTCCTTCTTCAAGGACTGGTCCCTCCAGGTGCCATGTCCATAGTAAATGAGACACAGTCTTCCCATCAATATTCTAAGGAATATTCTAGTTGGACTTGTTACAAGACAGATGTATTCATTTTTCAGGCACCCATGGGCTAGTTAATATTCTTTGCCAGCATAATCCAAAGGCAATGATTCTTCAGTCTCCTTCATTCATTGCCCAGATTTTGCAAGGAGCAGGTGAACCTTATTCCTCAAACACACGTCATTCATACATTTGTTGTTGTTGTTAGGTGCCATCGAGTTGGTACCAACTCATAGCGACCCTATGCACAACAGAACGAAACACTGCCTGGTTCTGGGCCAACCTCACAATTGTTGCCATGCTTGAGCCCATTGATGCTGCCACCTTGCCAATCAATCCCCTTGGAGGTCCTCTTTTTTTTCTCTGACCCTCCACCTTACCAAACATGATATCCTTCTCCAGGGACTGGTCCCTCTTGACAATACGTCTTAAGTATGAGAGATGATACTGGCCTCCAAGGAACACTCTGGCTGTACCTCTTCCAACACAGATCTGCTTGTTCTTTCGGCAGCCCATGGAACTTTCAATATTCTCCTCCGACACCATGACTCAAATGCATCAATTCTTCTACAATCTTCCTTATTCACTGTCCAACTTTTGCATGCATATGAGGTTAATGAAAACACCATGGCTTGGGTCAAACGTACCTTAGTCCTCAAGCTGACACTTTTGTTCTTCAACACTTTAAAAAGGTCTTGTGCAGCAGATCTGCCTAATGCAATACGTTGTTTGATTTCTTGACTCCTGCTTCTATGAGTACTGATGGTTGATCCAAGAAAAATGAAGCATATAAATTTATTCAATATACAGAGTATAAATTCATTCAACATACAGCGTATAAATTCAGTAGCAAATGTTAAGCAAATCTGAAGTATGGATTTCTCAAGGCTGTGGATGGTTTCCCAACCAAAAGCCATCAAGATGATGGACTTCTCTACTGATAGCAAGTCAGTTACCAGAGTTTCTAGCTCTTTCCATACTATAGGCATCCTTTCTGTTTCCAGGAATGTTGCATAGGCTCCATTCTAGTCCCTCCTTATCCTGTCTGAAATTCTGTCTGTATCTCTGGATGGGTCTTTTGCATCTGGTGCTCTTCCCTCTTGGACTACGTCTGGATCTATAACCATGAGTTTAATTACACTGACTTTGAGTTCTCTATTTCCCGTGACTAGGTATTTCCCTTTCTTTCCTGGGAGTCCAGCTAAGTATTAAAATTTGCTTTGGTTCTATGTATTGATGATTTCAAAGTTTCTTGTGTGTAGGAAGCAAGTCAGCCTACATCAGCACAATTGGTCATGTTGTTGGAAGTTGGAGGAATCAATATTGAAGTAAGCACACTCAACCTAGGCTCCATTTAATTCACTTTCAGCACAGTAAGGTACAAAGCTGCTGCATTTATTTGAGCAACAGAACACAGAAACCTTGATTCAGTTTAAGAGAAGCTCGTCAATCAACTGACACGCTTTGTGGCAAATACAAATTATCACATCATGGTTGCTGCAAGACCAGAAAATCCATAGCCCCACACTGAAGTCCAGTTCTTTGTAAAATTCTCCACTGCTGTGGTTCTCACTCATGATTTTTTTCAACAGGTTTCTTTTTCTTTTTTTGCCTTACAGAATTCTAAAATTTTCAAGGTTAACAATTTTCCATTCATGGGTATGCTTTAAACAATGTTCCTTTTTCAAGGTGAAATCCACCCATCAAGGATGACTTCTCCCTTCTTCCACCAGCCATCCCCACCTCAGTTGGGATTACTGTTGTTCACTGTCATTGGGACTCTGGCTGATGATGCACCCCTAACTCATGTGGACCCCACATACAACAACAATTGAAAGAAACACTGCCCAGTCCTGCATCATCCCTATGAGAGCTTGCAGAAGAAACTGCATTGACCCATTGGGTTTTGACTGGCTTACTTGGGCATTTCCATTGGCTGGGCTTTGGAAACAGCTGCCAGGTCTTTCTAGTCTGCCTTAGTCTAAGAGCTACACTGAAGCCTGTTAATCATAGCTACATGCAACCCTCCCCTGACAGATGAGGTACACTGGCCAGGATACGGATTAAGGCCTTATTGAAGGTGAGACTTCACCCACTGTATCCCCACTGCCCCCACAATCAGAGATTAAGAACTCTCCATTCCAAAGCTTTCCAGACTTGCCTCCTGCCTTCTCCTATGCCATTACTCCTCCTCTCCCCTCACCCACTTTCCTGGTTCAAGCTTTCTACCTCAGATCCTGTAGTCTTTGCAGCTTTCCTACTTGCTCTGTCTCACTATTTGAACACTATTCCAGAAAAGTAGTGAAATTACTGAAGGAGTCTATGGGCAAAATACCAAATGACGCAGAAAGCACCAAAAGAAGACAGAAGAAATATAGAGTCATGGTACCCAACAGAATGGTCAATGTTCAACCATTTCAACAGTTAGCACATGATCAAAACTGATGGTACTAAACGAATAAGTCCAAGCTGCACTGAAGGCACTGATGAAAAATAAAGACTACAGGAAATGAAATAATACAAATCAAAATCTTTCAACAAACGGATGTAGTACACTGGAGCCTCCATTCCCCAAAAATCTTCAAGACAACTACCTGGCCAAACAAACTGGAAAACATCCATGCTAGTGTCCATCGCAAAGACAGGTGACACAACAGAATGGGAAAACTATAGAAAAATATCATTAATGTCAAAGCAAGTAAAATGCTGCTAAAGGTGACCCAAAAAAGGCAGAAGCAGCACATTGACCGACAATGCCAGAAATTCAAGTTAGATTCAGAAAAGGACATAGAATGAGGGATATCATCGCTGATGTCAGATGGACTTTTTCCAAAAGCAAAAACAAACGATGTTTGTTTGTGCTTGATTATGTAAAGGATTTCGACTGTGTGAATCATGACAAGCTATGGTCAACATAGCGAAGAATTGTGTTTTAAGAACACTGACTTGTGCTCATGAGGAACCTGTATATAGATCAAGAGGCAGTTGTTTGAACAGAATAAGGGGATGCAGAATGTTTAAAAAAAAAAAGAAGAAGAAAGGTGTGTGCTAGTGTTGTATTCTTTTACCATACTTATTCAATCTGAGTGTTGAGCAAATAATCCGAGAAGCTGGATTATATCTGAAGAGCGTGGCATCAGGATTGGAGAAAGACTCTATAACAAACTATATTATGCATAGGATACAATCTTGCTTGCTGGAAGTGAAGGAGTCAAAATCCTTACTCATGAAGACCAAAGATTACAACCTCAAGGAGCTCTTGTAGTGTAGTGGTTACGAATTGGGCTGCGAACCGCAAGGTCAGCAGTTCGAAACTACCAGCTGTTCTGCGCAAGAAAGATGAGGCTTTCTGCTTCCGTAAAGATTTACAGCCTTGGAAACCCTGTAAAGTGTCGCTATGAGTCGGAACAGACTCCTCGGCACATAACAACAACAACAGTATGGACTGCACCTCAATGTAGATAATAACAAAAATCCTCACAACTGGAACAATAAATAGCATTGTGATAAATGGAGAAAAGACTGAACTTGTCAAAGAGTTCATTTTGCTTGGATCCATAATCAGAACTCACAGAAGCAATAGACAAGAAAATAAATGATAGATTGCACTGAACAAATCTGTTGCACAAGACCTCTTTAAAGTGGTCAAGAGCTAAGAAGTCAGTATGAGGATGAAGGTGTAATCGATCCAAGCAAGCCCTGGTAACAGCCTTGTTTGTAAGTGAAAGTTGGGCAATGAATAAGGAAGACCAAGAATGGATGCATTTGAGTTATTATGCTGTGGAAGAATATTAAAAATACCAGGGGCTGCCAGAAGACCAAACAAATGTGTATTTGATGAAGTATAGTGAGAACGCTAATTAGGATGGCAAGACTTCATCACTCATACTTTGGACATGGTTTGGCAAAGTGGAAGGTCAGCCCAGAAGAGGAAGACCCCCAGTGAGATGAACTGGTACAGTGGCAGCAACAATGAGCTTAAGCTTAACAATGTTTGTGAGGATGGCAAAGGACGGGGCAGTGTTTCCTTCTGTTGTGCTTTAAGGTTGCTATGAGTTGGCGCCAACTCGATGGAACCTAACACCACCACCAACAATATTGATTATAACTCAACGTCAAGAAAACAGAAATCTTCATAACTGGATCAATAAATAACATCATATTAAATGGAGAAAAGATTGAGGTTACCAAAGATTTCATTTTACTTGCATCTATAACCTACATTCATGGAAGCAGCAGTCAAGAAATTAAAGGACCTATTGCATAATACAAATTTGCTGCAAAAGACCTCTTTAAACTGTTTAAGAGCAAAGATACTAGTTTGAGACTAAGAACTGCCTGACCTAATCCACAGTATTTTTAACCACTTCACACGCATGGGAAAGCTAGATCATGAATAAGGAAGACCACAGAAGACTCGAAGTATTTGAATGATGGTGTTGGCAAAGAATAAATCCTGGGTAGCCAGAGGAACATACTAATCTCTTTTGGAAGAAAGATTCTTATGAGCAACATGAGATTGCTCCTCAGAAGCAATGTTGGCAATGCTTCTCGCTTGTTCTTTCCACATGTTGTCAGGAGGGAGCAGTCCCTGGAGAAGGACATGGTGTTTGGTAAAGTGGAGTGTCAGTGACAAAAAGGAAGACCCCCAATGAGATGGAGTGACATAGCAATGTGCTCAAACATACCAACAGTTGTGAGGCTAGCGTAGGACTTGGCAGTGTTCCATTCTGTTGTGCCTAGGGTCACTATAAGTTAGAACCAATTTGATGACACCTAACAACAGTAACAGTTTTCTGGTATTGCGGGATGACTTTGTAAACACCTGTGGTGAATATTTGTTTCTTTAATCTATTAAATGCTGAGAGCCTTCCAATGCGGTAGATATTCTATCCCAAGAATCTGAGACTTGGTTGAATCAAATGAGATACCTAAATTAAATAAAGAGCATGAGCGAGGCCAGGTTATACTCAGATATTTCAGACTCCAAATGCTTCCATTTTATCTATGTTTTGAAACAAAGTCTACGATGAGAATGTGTTTTCTAGATTTTAATTTCATTTTCTACACTCATTTTCTGATCTCATTTTAATATCTAGCTTATAAGGTTGGTTTGAACTGCAAGGTTAATGGTTCAAACTCACCAGCTGCTCCTCAGAAACCCTATGCGAAGTTGCTATGAGTCAGAACTAATTCGATGACAGTTAACAACAACAGTCTAAGAAAACAAATGAAATTGAACGCATTTTCTACTGCATTAAGAAAAGTTTCTTCCAACTTTTTTCTTCCTTGAATAAGGATAAATAAGAACTGATTATACTCAGAATGCACTTTTTTTTTGTCTTATTCTTACTTCATAGTTAGTGGTGCTATCCGTACAGTAAGTCATAAATTCCAGGAATAGTATTCTGCTTTTGATGTAAGTATTTACTGACAGTAAATGCTAAACAAATCAGGAGAACATGGTACTAATGAGTGTGTCCCTCCGTATCTGACAGATGCATATTGACTCAGACTTTTTAAAGCTCAGACAGGTCATTCTAGAAAGGCAAAAAAAAAAATTTAAAAAAAACTGGTCTATTAAATGTCATGCCAAAATCATTCTGAGAAAAATTGATAATGGGGAACTTCCTGTCATGGTAAAGACTTAATTTCCAAGGAAGAGCTATCAAGGCTAGTAATAACAATCACCATCCATAGAATAGAATCAGGTTTAATATTAGATTAGTTCCCAAATGAAAGCAGAAAGTCCTGGTCTCTCTTAATATTAAAATTGTTAAAGTGAATACATCTATGGGAGGCTTCTTTTTTTTGTTTTTTTTCTTTTTCTTTTTTGATGATTCAGGTTAACAGACCCATGTGTACTCCCTGTCTACTTACATAAAACAATCACCCTTTATTTTCAGAAGCAAAAATGATAACATCCAAAGATGTCCCAGAGAGTAGCGTCATATCTTGCGCTGAAAATTGAGCGCAAACTTGTCACTGAATAAAGCTATCCTTTTCTAAGTGGAAAATTCAGAAAGAAACCTTTATTAAACACAAATATCTCGATATGAAGCTATTGTTCCTGGACGTATACAGGTCTGTACACATCTGAAGATGGTGTTTCCATCTCTCTAACCTTTCCTAAAGAATTCTGCACTCTTAGATTTACACCCCAGCAAAATTGCAGTTTTGGCGTCCTCGAGGGACTCACATTGTGCTCTGTGCCCTTTAAGTTTGTAGAACAGAATTAAGTCTGAGGAGGCAAGATCAGAGCTGTAGGGTGGATATGTAAAGTTTCCCAATGAAACGTTTCATTGGACAGCCCTGGCCACCTTCACAAGTAAGCAGATACATGGTCATGATGGGGAACAAAGAAAGAAAGAAAGAAAGAAAAAATCCTTGGTGCAAATTTCCTGGCCTTTTTCTCATCAATGCAGTCTTCAATTTTCTTAAAGTTTCTTCCTAGTAAGCCCCCATACTCATCATGTGTCCTCTGAGAAAATGTTACTCCTTTATTGTCCCCCAAATCAGTTGCCATAAGCTTCTGAGCTGACATCTCTGCCTGGAAGTTAATTAACCCAGCAAATCCCTTTAGAACCCACTCTTTTGATTGGTTCTTTTTTGTAAAGGTACCCTAACAAGACAAAGATAAATGTATTACTACTGGGAGATGCCGTCTGCAGCCATTCACTGATCTTAGGGATATGTTTAAAAGATATTTTTCTTGGGATAAACTCATGTGTGTATGACCTAGAACCCCAGTAGGAACACTTTTTCCTTACACTCATACTTGATCATTTTGTTGTTTAGGTCAGTTTCTCATACAATCCACAACACAATGAATGAACTTACATGAACAGCTCCAACAAGAGTTAACTCTTACTTCAAAGTTAATGGGTTAATCACCAGTTTCTTTCCATAGAATTCTCTCCTGTTTTGCCAAGTGTGTTCTTGATACTGCTATCCCCCAGGTTGAAACCATTTTACCATTTTTTTTTTATATATAAGTGAAGAAAATTGTTCCCTCTTATTACTCTTCTCCTGAAATTTTATTGCTCCAGATAAACTTCAGATTAATTTTCTTTCCCAGATTGTTGTCTCAACTCCAATGAATTGTTTGTGTTTTATACCCTGTAATTCAATCTAACAGAATATCTGGGGTGAATTGATCTCTTCCATGTTCAGTAATTTATGTAAAGTCTCTCAACCGGTTAAAACTTTAACTTTATATTTCTAACCATTTCTATAAGTTTCTACATTTAGATATCAAGCAGTTTTGTCTGCAGCAACTTTCAAGAACATCAGTGTTGCTGGTACTGAATTTGAGATCTTGTACTGCTAAATTTTCAAACAGGTTTTTATGGGGAGGCCTGCTATTGATTTTTACATTACAGTGCATTTTCTAATTTGGAAAAAGATGTACAGTATGAAAGTTTTTGGCTGACCAGCAATTATAGATAGTTGATTATAGATAGTCAAATGGATAAAACTGCAATGCTTCCGAGTCTCATTTCAGAGGAGAGACATTTGCTGATTAAATTTCAACACTGTTACCTGTGCTCAAAATGTAGTGACAGACCAGGACCATCAACAGAAAATACAAAACACATTGCCAGACCTCAGGAGATAAAGTAATGGGGTTCATTTTACAGCAGGATCCTTGGAGTACAGGGCTTAAGGGGAATGGATGGTAATCACATTCTCACAGATTTTCTGGCACCCCACAGCGGAACGCCAATGGAGTGGGGACAAATGCAAAATCAATAAGAAGCAGTCGTGACTTGTACCATCTTCTAGCCTACTGCTGGCACTGACTGTCCATGGAGTTTATTGTAAGTAATCAGTTTTGCCTAGACACGCAATAAAGACATAAGCAAAACCTGTCATCTCAAGGACATAGGCGCAGTTGGGGAGAGGATACTGAGTTCTGCTTGAGTGGCGTCCAGGGGAAAGGAGGGAGCCCTGAGCAGATATGTGCTCAGTGCTGCTGGTAAGAAATGATTGGGGTTAACTCAATGGAGAGAAATGACTCCATTGTTGGTCCGGAGAAGAGCTTCAGATCAAGGATTTAGGAAGGACACAGCACGTGTATGCACCCATGTAATACTGCAACGAGACCAACCACCAAATCAGGCAATGATGAGAAGGTTAGCAAGGCATAATCACAAATGCCAGGACAGGCTCGGAGATCAGAGTATCCACAGTCAGTCTTTGAGACCCACTGCTCTGCCATCGAGGTTCTAGTCACCTTCAATGAGCAAATGTATATGTCTGTCCTTTGTAATAGTTCTAATGTCCCATCTACCCTTCTTATTTGCTTATACAATTGTCTGAGTACATGGAGCTTAAACTCTGGCTGGAATCAATGAATTCTTTCTGTCTCGTTGTTGTTGTTATTAAGTGTCATTGAGTGGGTTCTGACTTATACCAACTCATAATAGGGTTTCCAAGGAGTGGCTGGTGAGTTTGAACTGCTGACTTTGCAGTTCAAACTGACTTTACAGTCCAGTGCTGAACCTACAGGGCCACATAAGCAACAAAGCTGGGCCCTACAAAAAGTATCGATGTTCTTAGGACCAGAGGGTATACAAAGGAGTAAACTGTACATGATGCTATCTGAATTAATTTGACATTTATTTAGAAAAAAACTCTGAATCATTTTAATTGTAGATTTTTGTATTCAAATCAAATGAGATAAAAACAAAATCAAATACGGTTTCCACAGTTAATATTCCAGTGTTATTTCTGACATAGTGCCTACTTGTGATGTATTGAACATCTTTTCTAACCATGTTGTTGTTGTTGTTAAATGGCATTAAGTCAATTCCGACCCATAGCAGCTCCATACACGGTTTCCAAGGAGTGGCTGCTGAGTTTGAACGGCCGACCTTGTGGTCCAGTGTTTTATTCCACAATGCCACACCAAGACTCCACAGTCTTAGTAAATACCCCCCAAATGACTTTTTTTCTAACAGGTTTGGGTAAGAAGGTGGTGGAAGATGCTGATGAATTATATGATTCACTTGGGGGTGACTGTTAACATGATTGTGACTTGTTGTTAAGTGCCATCCAGTCAGTTCCAACTCACAGCAATCTTGTATCGGCTTTCCAAGGAGCAGCTTGTGAATTTGAACTGCCAACCTTGCGGTTCAAACCAACCTTACAGTCTAGTGGATTATCCCACAATGCCATACCAGGACTATAAACATTTAGAAATGGAATGAGGCGACTGGTCAATGTTACCATCCTGCTGGGTTTAAAATGAGCCATCCCAGAAGCAAGAAGGGGATTTCCCTACCATCAGAGAAGAGTCAGGATTGGATGCGTCCTTTGGACTGTGAGATAGTTGTGCACTGACCCAGGGACAGAAAGCTATGACACCAGAGGCATGGCAGAATAGCAGCAGCAGCAGAACCAAGAACCAGAATACCAGGCAGAGCAGTGGCCTTCCTAAGCCATGGAGCAAGGCAAGCAGAGGGACTTTGGGCAGGAGGCTTGCCTGCAGAGTGGGGTACCTCCAGGCACTTAATTGGGGGAGCTAGAGCCGAGTGCCTTCAGACTTGGTGTTTTTGGAGAAGTGGGTGTCCTGTGGGCCCTATAAAAGCTTTGTGACTATTATCCTGGCAACGAGAGGCCTGACTATGGACACGGCTAAGGAGAGACTGTCCTGACGGGAACAGCTGTGGCCTGAGCATTTCTAGCCCTGAATTATAACCTGTTATCTTCCCTGGTGTGGCGCTGTGGGATAAAGCACCAGACTGCAAGGTTGGTTTGAACCACCAGGGTAGTGGTTCAAAATCACCAGCCACTCCTTAGAAACTCTATACAGTGTCACTATGAGTCGGAACTGACTTGATGGCACTTTATACCATCACCACCACCATCTTCCCTAATCAACTCAATTACCTTTGAGTATGGTGTCTGATGAAAGTGAGGTAATTGCAGCAGATTACCAAACCCCGTGGAGTAAGGGCTGTGGGAGGAATGGCTAGTGTATTTATGGATTTATTTATTTATTGCACTATTCCATATATAAGGAAGCCAGGATGGCTAGACTTTGTCTCTCATACTTCGGATATACTGTCAGGAGGGACCAGTCATTGGAGAAGTATATCATGCTTGGTAAGATGGAGGGTCAGAGAAAAAGAGGAAGACCCCCAGGGAGATGGATTGGCATAGTAACAGCAGCAATGGGCTCAAAAGTAGTAGCGACTGTGAATTTGGCCCAGGACCAGGCAGTGTTTTGTTCTGTTGTGCACAGGGTCGCTATGAGTAGGTACTGACTTGAGGGCACTTAACAACAACAATAATAAATATATAAGGAGCCATGGCCACCACTCGACTGTCAGTTGATTGTAATGTGGTGGCTTGCATGTTGCTGCGATGCTGGAAGCTATGCCATGGGGATTTTAAATATAGGCCTACAAAGTGGTTTAAATCCACTAGCTGCTCCAATGGAGAAAGATAAGGTTGTCTGTTCTTATAATGACTAACATTTATGGAAGCCCAAGATAGGGTTACTATGAGTGAGAATTTACTCTGTGGCAGTTGGTTTTGTTTTGTTTTATTTTTTCAGGGGGTACTCCATATGAAGAAGGATCAAAATGTCTCATCCAACACAAGGCATTTCAATTCTCCTTTCTGCCCATTTAACATTGAGCCAGACTTATCACGGTCCTTGCAAGCTACTTAAGTGGCACATCAAAACATGGAAAGACTGTCACATAAAACATACAGAACAGAGTTTTAGAGCAGGAAGAATTAAGCTTCAGTCTTCATGACTCTGAGACTCTGTGACCAGCAGAACTAGATACCACTATCAGCTGCTCTGAGACGGACTGCATTAGGAGGTCCCAGGTTGAGTGGGAGAAAATGTGGAAGTAAACTCAAATTTATAGAAAACAGATTGGTCTTGCTGATCAGAAAGAGACTGGAGCAACCCAAGACCGTGGCCCTCAGCCATTCTTCAGGTCTGGAATGGAATTCACCCTCGTGGTTTTCAGCCAAGCAGTAGATAGCACTGTGTGCTCACCATGGAATGGCCAACCATTCATGTTCAAAAAGGTAATGTTTACCGAAGAACAAAGTTCAGGGGTGCTGGGAAGGAGGGTGGAATGGAAATTAAGAACCGTAGGAGGAAGCAGAATAACTGTTGGTTCATGGCGGGATTTGCAATCACTGAGATGAAACAAAGTATATGATTTGTTGAATGCAAAAACTGCTCTGTAAACATTCACTTAATTCCCCATGAAAGTTTACACACACACACACACACACACACACACACACACACACACAAGAACTGAGGTTCAGAAGTGATACTATGAGAGAGAAGAGATGAGAGATAATAACATTTGATGGGAAAGCAGAATTTTTTTTTTAAAGGACCTTAAAGGAGATAATACTTAACTGGTTTTGGACTCTGGCTAGCTCTCATCTCAGAGTTGGCAGCTGCAAATTTGCTTGAAGAGCAAAGCAGGGACAAGGCACCAAGAGAACAGAGGGCTTGGGACAACGTCTGCTTAAGAACAGCCAAAAACACAGCTTAGCTTGAAGTATCATTGTGAATATTGGATAGGTGTTCCCTCTCCCCCCTTAAGATTCCTTTTGAAGTCCATGATAACTGCAATTTTTCGGTCTTGATGTCATTAGATGCATTCAAACCAAGCCCCCTGGATTGAGTCCCCTGCCTCTGAGTTCTAGACAGTGTGTTACAAATAACCTTTCATGGATCCCTGGAGGTATTCTGACATCTGCCCATGCACACCTACTGCTCACTGGTGCAGAACTCTAGGGCCAGGATTCTGGAGAACCCCACTGACAGCAATTTTTCTATTTACCCAGAAAAGCTGAGGCGTGGTCAGGAGAACTGTGATGTCATGACATTTTCCTGCATCACAGTCAGGATATTACAGCAAGTTCTTTGATGTAGAAATTATCAATTAAGCAAGTGTCTGATACTATGAACATTCTCTATACAATGGAGCCAATTTGGGTTACAAGATTTATGTCACATTTTTTGCTTGTGTGCTACACTGAATACTGTCAAAAAGTCAGAAAATGGAGAATAGCTTTTTGTGTTTTGTTTGTTTCAAGACTAAAGGGTTAAAGATTTGCTAAAGATTGCTCAGTCATATTGGTGGTAATGAGATTTAGGATTCTGAAGACTCAAAGAGCAGTGGGTGACTAATCATCATTGCCCTTTATATACACCCCAAATGAAAATGACCCATCGTGACCCTCTATGTACAACAGGATAAAACATTACCCAGTCCTGTGCCATCCTCACAGCTGTGATATTGGAGCCCACTATTGAAGACACTTGAAGGGTCTTCTTTCCCGTGACCTTCTATTAGGGTGGTGTGCCATGGAGTTGGTTCCAACTCATAGTGACCCTGTACAGAGTTTCTGAGGCTGTAAGTCTTTACGGGAGCAGAAAGCCTCATCTTTCTCCTGAGGAGCAGCTGGTAGTTTCAAACTGGTGACCTTGAGGTTAGTAGCCCAATTCATAACCACTATGCTGCTATCAGAGCTCCTTTTGCTTTACCAAGCACGATGTCTTTCTTCAGGGATTGATCTTTCCTGATAACATACCCAAGTGGTGGTGTGGTTTGGGGGTTGTGGTGTGCTGTGCAGTAGGTTCTGACTCATAGTGACCCTGGACAGGGTTTCCAAGTCTGTACATTTTTATGGGTACATAAAGCCTCATCTTTATCCCACAGAACAGCTGGGAGCTTCGAACTTCGTGAGGGGAGCAGCCTGACTTGTATCCACTATACTACCCAAGCTCCTTATATCAAAGGTGAGACAAAGTCTCACCATCTTTGCTTTTAAGGCACATTCTGACTGTACTTCTTCCAAGACTTACTTGTTGGTTCTTCTGGCAGTTTGCGGTGGTATATTCAATATTCTTCGCCAACACCATAATTCAAAGGCATCAATTTTACCTTGGTCTTCAGAATTCATTTGTACTCTACCATTTTTAGTCAGTTTGGGTTACACGGTGCTCACTGAATGACTACTTTGGGGTAAAAAGACCCTCTGTTAAAATTCTTTGCCTCAAGAAATTCAGAGGAGACACACAAGTCAAAAGTGAATTCTAATCAAGACTGAATGTCCAAACGTGGACATTTTTCACAAGTCCAAGAATTCTGTGCACCTGAGATAAAATTCCAACTAATACTAGATACAACATGGGTCAGTACTTGGAGAGAGTTAATCACTATGGAAAGCAGAGGCTAAGCTTTATCTTTCTCTACTTTCAATATTAAAAGTACCAAGGACTGCCAGAAAAACAAACAAATCTGTATTGGAAGACGTACAGCCAGAGTGCTCCCTAGAAGCCAGGATGACCAGATTTCATCTCTCATACTTGAGACATAGTGTCAGGAAGGACCAGTCGCAAGCGAAGGGTATCATATTTGGTAAAGTGGACGGTCAGAGAAAAAGCGAAAGACCGCAACGAGATGGATTAGGACAGTGGCAGCAGCAATGGGCTCAAACGTAGCAAAGATTGTAAGGTTGGTAGAAGACCAGACAGTGTTTCGTTCAGTTGTGCATTAGGTCACTAAGAGTCAGCACTGACTCTATGGCACCTAACACCACCAATAACTTTCAATATTCAATAAAGGCTTGCTTTGGGCATCCCACATCCTATATTCATGTAACAGGAAGAAATAGATGACTTCATGTTGCTAAACCTGGATGGACTAAACCAGATGATTTGTGAAACTAATTAACTTGGAAAATCCATTTAAGAAGTTGTAACAATCAATAGTCTTACATTATTAATGACTTTTCTGGATTTCACAATATCTTCAAATTCCCACTTGACCATTCTGTGCTCACCTATAATTACCAACAAGAGTCGGTATTTGGAGGATTCACAAAGTGCCAGGCGACACACTACATGGTTCACATGTATAATTTCACTCAAACTTCTCAGTACTACAAGTATGAACAACAGGAACAGATTTGGGATAGCCTGAGCCCCTCCCTCCCTGGCTCATATGAAAGGAAAGCCCGAACCACAACAAAGCAGTTGTGACCCAGAAACACTGACCACAAAAAGCCCAGACATGCCTTGTCGTTTATGATGTGCAAACACCTGCACAAAACCAGAAGACTCGTCCTTAGTACAAATCATTAACATATGTATTTACCCTGCATACAATTAAAAACATGGGAATCCGCATTCCACATATGTGCAGACAAGGAATGGTGGAACTCAAATAAGACATTCCAAATCAGTCCCCTGGGGTGTAACGACTCTCTTAGGGGAGAAGCTCTGAGGTTCTAATGATTGCTCCCCAATTCCTCAGGTTCTTGTCCACTGGTGGAGATGAGCCCACTTCCCTCTCTGAAGCATATTTCGGCTTTGCAATGAAATCCTATGAGTAAATACCCAGTGTGCTCACACCCTTGAGAAGCTGAGAATCGGTAATTCCAGTTCATCTACTTCCTCAGATTTCTGGAGAGGGGAACCACGGGACATGGGGCACGATGACTACTATGAAATAACATTTTTTTCTTTTCTTTTCAGATTTTTTAGGAAAGAAAATAGGAACCCAGTGGTTAGGAACTTTCTAGTGACCTCACAGCCAGTTGGAGGCAGGACTGATGAAGAAAAACAAACTGCCTAATTCCAAGCCCCCTTTCACATGTCAAGAATCCTACGCACAGTTTTTCTCACATAGCTAAATTTTGCACAAACTTCTTTTTCTGTATATGATAGTATCCATTTCCTGTCCAGTGCGAGGGCACAGAAAGCAGGTTATTACAGATGGAACAAGAGACAGAAACTCAAGTTACAAGAGTATTGTGAGAATTAAATGAAGGTTAAGTTGTTGTTGTGAAGTGCTGTCGAGTCAATTCTGACTCCTAGCAACCATATATAGGGTTTCCGAGGAGCAGCTGGTCAGTTTGAACTTCCGACCTGTGGTTCACAGTCCAGTGTTGATCCGTGGCGTCTGTTCCAACTCATAGCAACCCTGTATAGGGTTTCTGAGGCTGGAAATCTTTACAGGAGCACAAAGCCTCATCTTTCTCCCACAGAATGGCTGGTAGTTTCGAACTAGTTGACCTTGAAGTTCTCAGCCCATTTCATAACCACTATGTTGTCAGAGCTCAGTCCAGTGCTTATCCTACAGCACCACACTATGACTCCTAAATTGAGACACAGCCCAAAATGCTTTAAAAATGCAAAGTATTACATAAATGTAAATGGTTTTAATCATTTTTATATTAAACAGGATTAGTAGTTAATTGTGTACTACTGAAAGAAAAGCTGCATTCTATGAATTACTAAATTTCTGTTGTTGTGAAGTGCCATCAAGCTGATTCTCACCCACAGCAACCCTGTATAGGGTTTCTGGGGAGCCAATGGTGAGTTTGAACCACTGACCTTGCAGTTCAAATGGCTTTGCAGTCTGGTGCATTAACCGCCAGCCCCACACCAGGACTCCAATAACTAAATAATAACTATTAAATAACTCTACTAGTTATGTTTGTGCTTGCCTTTCCCTCTAAATTAATCATTATTTATAGGAAGGGAATGGGTCTTAATTAACTGCACATCATTTGAAATGATACTTCCTTCTTTTTAAATGTTAGTAGTAGCTCGGTGCCATCGAGTCATTTCCGATTCACAGCCATCCTACACAACACTGAATGAAGACTGCCCAGTCTGGCACCACCCTCACAATTATTGTTAGAGTCCATTGTTGCTGCCACTGTTTCAATCCATGTCCCTGGAGGTTTTTTGATTTTTCATTGACCCTCCATTTGACCAAGTAGAGAGCATTTGCTCAGGGACAAGTCCCTCTTGATAACATGTATGGGAGACAAAGTCTCGTCATCTTGGCTTCTAAGGAGCATTCTAACTATACTCCTTCCAATACACGATTGTTTGTCTGTTCATGGTTCTTTCAATATTCTTTTCAAACACCATAATGCAAATGCATTGATTCCTTTATATATAAGGACCCCATTTTTTCATTTGTTTTCTTACTTTTTATTGTGAATTGAGTGAAGGTTTACAGACAAGTTCGTTAGTTTTATATGCAAAAAATCATACATTTTGTTTCATCTCAATGATTGAACTCCCCTCCGTGGAATGTCTTCCTTCCTATGGTTCCGGTTTCCCTTCCACCCACCTTAGTCTATTGTCCTTAGGTTCATGTTAGCCCTTCGATGTTGAATGATTGAGCATTCCATCATTCATAGTGAGCATATCTTACTAGTGGTGGTGTTCCATTCTAAAGAGAGGTGACCCAACGGAATGTGGAAATTATCGGACAATCTTTTTGATATCCCATGTGAGTTTTGCTAAAGGTAATACAGAGACGGCTACAATCATACATTGACAGAGAACTTCCAGAGGTTCAAGCTGGATTCAGAAGAGGCTGTGGAACGAGAGATATCATTGCTGATGTCCGATGGATCTTGGCTGAAAGTAGAGAATATCAGAAGGATGTTTACCTATGCTTTATTGACTATGCGAACGCTTTCGATTGTGTGGATCATGACAA
>NW_006408876.1:914386-932678 GCF_000296735.1 Chrysochloris asiatica | reverse complement strand
GTGTTGGAGGAGAATACTGAAAGTGCCATGGACTGCCAAAAGAACCAATAGATCTGTTTTGGAAGAAGTGCAGCCAGAGTGCTCCTTGGAGGCCAACATGGCCAAACTTCGTCTCTCATACTTAGGACATATTGTCAGGAGGGACCAGTTGCTGGAGAAGGATATCGTGCTTGATAAGGTGGAGGGTCAGAGAAAAGAGGAAGACCCCCAATGAGATGGATTGGCCAAGTGGCAGCATCGATTGACTCAAGTGTGGCTACTGTAGTGAGGTTGTCCCAGGATCGGGCAGTGTTTTGTTCTGCTGTGCATAAGGTGACTATGGGTCGGTACTGACTCGATGACACCTAACAACAACAACAACAAGAAAACAGTACTCTTTGCATCGTGTGTTCTGATTTGACTGGAATGATTCCAGTGACAAGAAGAATCACACTATGCTGTACAATACCATTTTGTGGATTTGGACTTACACTTTTACAAGCAGATCTTTCATCTCTCACTGTTTAATTAACAAGGTTATGAGTTTTCCTGAAATTATCAAAGTTAACTCCCATCAACCAATATTAATTCTGTTTTACATATACTAGTTTTGTTTTGTTTTTAACAATTACATGAGAGGAATCTTAGGCAAAATCTCTCTTTTAAGTGCTACAAAGCAAATAAGTCACTTTGAAGAATAAGGTGCATCTAACTCAAGCCATTGTCTTCTTAATTTTCTCATAATAAGCTACACAATGAAGGTAGACAAAGAAGACTGAAAAAGAACTGAGGCTTTTGAACTCCCGAGGGTGTTGGCAAAGAATACTAAATATACTGTATGATACCAGAAGAACGGTTTGGGACACATATAGCCAGAGTGTTCCTAGGAAGTAAGGATGACTAGACTTGATCTCAGGTACTTTGGAATGTCATCAGGAGGGACCATTCCCTGGAGAAGGACAGGCCATCATGCTTGAAAAAATAGAGGGTCAGCAAAAAAATAAAAACATAAAAAAGGAAAAATTCTCCATCAGATGAATTGAAACTATGGCTGCAACAATGGGTTCAAACACAACAAAGCGAGGTGAGAATGGTGCAGAGCCAGGCAGTGTTTCCATCTGCTGTATGTGTGATCACAAAGACTTGGAACTGACTAAATGGAACCTCACAACAACAGAGCAGACATGTTCTAGTTAGGAAGGTAGATTTCATCCAAGGAAAAACATTCATGAGTTGAATGCACACTAACCACCTTGCCAATGTCATAAAACCACCTGTTTGTTCTCTCTTTCCATTAGGATTGCAATGGGCTATGAGGAAATTCTTCTCATTAAGTCAAATCACTCATTTTTGCTGAGAAAAGTTGGAGAAAAAGAAGATAACCTTGAACCACTGCCAAGAATTCAAAATAGAATGAACCACTTTCATTGTGAATTGTGAAGGTTTGCAGAACAGATCATCTGTTTTACATTCAACAAGTCAGACACTTGATTTCATCTCAATGATTGCCATCGCCTCAATGTAACATCACTTATATTACTTCTTCCCTATGTTTCTTGTTTCTATTCTTCCTTCTTTCCCCACCATTCTGAATTCTGTCCTTAGGTCAATGCTGCCCTTTTGATCTC
Source organism: Chrysochloris asiatica (assembly GCF_000296735.1). NCBI lineage: Eukaryota > Metazoa > Chordata > Mammalia > Afrosoricida > Chrysochloridae > Chrysochloris > Chrysochloris asiatica. Next base: position 931,071 of record NW_006408876.1, on the reverse strand, counting down.
AAATGGATGTTCATTCTATGGTGTGCATACCCCACTAGTGTTGTTGTTCCCCCCGCTATATACCAATCAGTTGCTTGGCTGAAAATTGAGACACAGGGATGAGCTCAGTTCCAGACTTGAAGGTTGAGCAAGATGACAATTCTTGCACTCTTGTACTGTCGATCTGGTTGGTACAAACAGCTAATGCCTACTGCTGATCAAAAGATTGGAGGTTCAAGTCCATCTAGAAGTACCTCAGAAGGAAGAGCTTGCCCATCTATTTCCAATAAATCAGCCATTGAAAACAGTATGGAACATAGTTCTACTGTGACACACATGGGGTCACCATAAGTTAGAATCAACTGGACAGCAAATGTATTTTCTTTCAATGATCAATCGACTGAAATTGACAGGTGTCAATTTTTTAAGGTGTTGTTTTAAAACATCCAGATTTGGGTAGCAGAAATTTTTCTGAAATTAACTCACTCAGAGAAATCAGTATGACATACTGTTTTTCGGTGGTTCCGACTCAAAGCGACGCTACCTATAATAGTATGAAACACTGCCTCATCCTGCGCCATCCTCACAATTGTTGTTACATTTGAACGAATTGTTGCTGCCACTATGTCAAGTCATCTCTTAGGGGGTCTTCCTCCTTTTCACTGAGCTTTTACTTTAACACATAGGAGTTGTTATATGCGTTATAACATGGCCTGGTCCCTCCTAGGACATAAGGGAACATTAAATTGTCTACTGTTAAGAATCCTGCCAGAGAGCCACATTACTTGAAAAAATTTGTGGGGAAAAAAAAAATCCATTATCTTTTCATTCCATTTTGCCACTAAGTTTTTAAAGCACCCTGTCATTTTTCATGAATGGCTCATACTCACTTCTCACCCTAGACTCTCTTTCTCGTGTGTATCAGTCCATGTCTATGATGTTGTTGCATTTAGATGCCGTCAAGTTGGTGTAGATTCATAGCAACGCTAAATACAACTGAACGAGACAATGCCTGGCCCTGTGTCATCCTCACAATTGTTGTGATGTTTGAGCCCATTGCTGCTGTCACTGTGTCAGTCCATGTCATTGAGCGTTTTTCTCTTTTTCACCGACATTACCAAGTACGATGTCCTTCTCCAGGAACTGGTCCCTCCTGACAACATGTCCAAACCACGAAAGACTAAATCTTGACATTGTCTCTTTTAAGAAGCATTCTGGTTGTACTTCTTCCAAGACAGATATGTCTATGATGTGTGTGTGTGTGTGTGTGTGTGTGTGTGTGTGTGTGTGTTTTCCCCTCCTATTTTCTGGAAGATAGCAATTCTTTTAACATCTCTCCCATCTTATTCTGTCTGTTTGTTCCCATTTTCTCACGGGCCCAGGGCACCTTGTTATGCATGAAGAACCCATGAATTTGATGTCTATTTTACTAAAGCAGTTTTTATAGCACTGCTGATTGGAGGTAAATGCCTGCATTTTACCCAGGCTTCTGAAATTGCTCATGTCCCTTGCACTTTTAGAAACTGCTTTTATTTCCTGTGTGAGACCTGTGAAAGTGGGTGGCGTGGCTTTTGCAAGATGGAAATTGCTGGAACGGTGGCTTTACCACCTTTTAAGCAAAATGTCTTCAAAATAATTTGTCACAACACATCACACTAGTCACATCTGCTCATTTATTTGAATCAGAGAAAACAGCTTTTCTTTTCAGATCTTCTTAAATCAGGCATATTGCAGCTTGATTATTTCTAGAAGGTATCTGCCATTGTTCTCCAAAAGGAGCTGAACTTGGCACTGACCTCCGATAATTATGCATTTTACTCCAATACCCTCTGAAATAGATACTGGTCTTTGAGAATGTCGTCTCCTTGAAAGAGATGTTAGCCATCTCTATGCAATTAATTTTCAACTTGGAACTGTTTTAACACTGTCAATCTGCTAAAGGAATGCATGTATGGTTACATCTAAATCTTGGGAGGTGGTCGATGAAGTCTGTCTGCTCACTTCTCCTCACTTTATGTATGACTGTTGTCATAAGAAGTTTAGTAATAACAACATTTAAAAACCTGGTGGAGGACATTCGATTGCTCTAATCACCGGAAAGGGAAATGCATCTAGAATGTTAATGTTCCGGTCGTCTTCTCCTGACTAAAGATTCCCACCAGCAAAACACAGATTGCATTCTGTCTGTAGCTCCTATGCTATCATTTTAAGCAGAGAATAATTGAATTTTCTTGCCCCCCATGCTGCTCTCAAGTTGTAAGTAAAGTGCTTAAAAGAAGAATATTGAAAACTCCCTTCAGACTCTCAGGATGTTCCTGTTTAATGCCAGCTTCGTAACAGCCCTGATGAAATGACTTAATCATGTTTCTGTTAGCTAAACCCAAATGAAAACTTGCCTCCTTGTCTTCCCAGGTTCAATTGCCAGCTAATACACATCATGTGCAGCCACCACCAAATGCTAGTGGAGACTTCTTCCCCGTGTTTCTGTTTACATACTCTGATGCTCAACAGGTTTCAGAGGTGCTTCCAGACTAAGAGGTGCTGGGAAGAAAGGCCTGGCAATCCATTTCTGAAAATCAGTCCCGGAAAACCACGTGGATCACAAGGGTCCCAGGGATGGCTTGGGTCTGGGTAGCATTTCATTCTGTTGTGCATGGAGCAGCCATGGTACCTAACAACAGTGTGTGTGTGTGTGTTCTTATTGTTAAGTGCTATGGTAGTTAGTTCTAACTCATAGTGACTCTACATAGCGCTTCGAGGAGCAGCTGGTGGCTTTGAACCCTTGACCTTGTGGTCAAGTCTAGTGCCTATCCTACAGTGCCAGTTCTACTCTGTCCTATAGGGAGGGTTGCTATGAGTCAGAATTGACTCAATGACAGTAGGTTTGGTTTGGGGCTATACTCATTAATAAAGCAATTATATCTGTGGTGAAAAAAGTCCACGACTTCCTGTCTTTATTTAAAATGTCTATACCTTGTTCTGGTAGTGTAGTGGTTACGAATCAAGCTGCCAACCGCAAAGTCAGCAGTTTGAAACTACCAGCTGTTCCGCAGGAGAAAGATGACGCGTTCTGCTGCTGTAAAGATTTACAGCCTCAGAAACCCTGTGCAGGGTCACTATGAGTCAGAATTAACTCCATGGTACTTAACAACAACAACAACATACCTTGTTCATCATACAGTGTTTAATTTTGATGATTAAAAACTATTAACTGTGATTTTAGCTCTCCCTTCAATGTCATGTCTTTGCCAAGTGCCCCTCCTGTCATTTTCTCATCCTGGCTCTATCATACAACACTTAGAAACATGTTGTTGTTAAATGCCACTGAGTTGATTTTCAACTCATAGGGACCCCATGTAACAGAGTGGAACTGCCCCCACAGGGTTTTCTTGGCTGTCAGCATTATGGGAGCAAATCTTCACATCCTTCTCCTGTACAGTCGCTGGGTGTGTTGGAATATTCAGCAGTTTGAGAAACAGTCAAGTGCTTAACTGTTATCTCACAAAACAGTAGTGGTGTCATAAAATAAACAGAGCCTTGATAAAATTTGTTTTTATAAAAAACATAAGATGAATGATCAGGTGGCTCAAACACAGGGAAGCGATTATTTCTTTTCAATGATCCTGTTGTGGTGCTGTGGGATAAAGCATGGATTGAAAGGTTGGTTGGAATTGCAAGGTAAGCAGTTCAAACACCTGGGAAACCCTACATAGGGTCACTATAAGTTGATGGCACTTAACAACAACAACAACATTGTCAAGGATGGATTTGTGGTGTGGCACTGTAGGGTCAGCACTGGATTGCAAACCAGAAGGTCAGCAGTTCAAACCCACCAGCTGCTCCTTGGAAACCCTACACAGGGTCTCTATGAGTTGGAACAGACTAGACAGCACTTAACAATAACTGTCAAATACTATGTATAAGGCATCCTGGCAGTGCTATAGAATACACGCTGGACTGCTAACCACAAGTCTGCTAGTTCAAACCCACCAGATACTCTGTGGGAGAAAGATGAGACTTTCTGTTCCCACAAAGATTTATAGCCTTGGAAACCTTTCATCAGATTGATATGAATTGGGATCAACTTGATGGCAGGGAATTTTGAGTATGAGTATTGTTGGGACTGGATTGGATAGAAAATGAATCTAGTCAGTCACATTGGAAAGCCAGTGGCTGGGAGAGTCTGCGATCAGATACAGGACCATGGACAGAGCACGGGGTAGCAATGGAGTTCACTCTTCAAACTTATTTAGTTTGAATAAGCATTCATTATCAAGCATTATCAAGACTGTTTAATGCTCTCTTCCTCTGTGTAGACTTTTGACTCTAGAACTTAAAGACCAGCACAGAACTTTAGGAGTTGGTGGTATGTTTGAGCTTTCTGAGACCTGAGGAATACATTTTTGTACCAGTGTAAAAGGTATTATAAAGTCTAATCCGCTCGACCATTGAAGACTCATACACAAACTCATACACAAACTTTCCGAAACTCTGAGCTCGAAGGCTTTGATCAAAGTCCAGGAGAAATGGGTGTCCTGTATCTTACTACTGTGCACTGTAGCGTTCTGGCAGTTTCCTAGTCTGGGCCTTTACACTCCTAGTATTTATTTATTGGGTTGTTAACCTCAAGTGTCCGCAGTTCAAATTCTCCAGCCCCTCCAAGAAAGAAAAATGAGACTTTCTGCTCCCATAGAAATATACAGCCTCAGAAACCCTGCACAGGGTCACAATCAACAGCACACAACAACAACAATGGTTAGATAGCTTGACTGCTAACCAAAAGTATGACAGTTTAAACGTACCAGATACTTTCTGGGAGGGAAAGACCTGGTGGCCTGCTCCCTGAAATATTACAGCCTAGGAAAACCTATAAAGCAGTTCTACTCTGGTTAATAAGGCTATACTGTCAGAATCAACTGCATGGAACCCACTTCGTTCAAGGATTTGTTGACAGTACACAGAGACCTTCCAGAATGCACTCACTAAACAAACAATTCTTGAAAGTCTTTTCTGTGTTAGATTCCATTCTCAGTGCCTGCAATTAAGCAGTGAACAAGGGACCAGCAATCACGGACCTCCAGTTGCCAACAGAGTAGTCAGGGAAAGCTGCCAATCAACAGATCGTAAGTAAAGCATCTTAGGTATCAGAGGTTAATGCTGGAGAAGACAATGAGGCCAGCATGGCTTTTGTGTTGTTATTAGGTGCCTTTGAGTTAATTCCAAATCATAGCACAGCAGAAAGAAACACGGCCCAGCGCTGCTCCATCCTCACAACTGCTGTTAGGTTTGAGCCCATTGTTGTAGTCATTGGAGATGATCTTCTTTATCACTGACTCTCCACTTTACCAAGCACGGTGTCTTTCTCCACAGACTAGTCTCTCCTAGTATAACAGACCAAGTTTTAAGTAGGTGGGTCATAATAAAATCTATCTGAGATGGTGATAGTCAAACAGAGGGAGAGAGGAAACAGATACGTACTAGGCATAAGGGAGGTACTCTAGCAAAAGATAAGTCCCTGAAGCTAAGGCTGGGCTGCTAAACCAAGGGATCAGCAAGGAGCCCGAAGAGCTGGAACCCAGCTGGAGAGGGCCCAGGTCAGGGCACAGAGCAGGTAAGAAGGAGGTCAGAGAGTACTGGTGAGATGAAGGCACTGGACAGTGGAGGGCCGTCCAAGCCATTGCAGAGACTCAACTCTGAGATGAGGGTCTCTGGAGAGCTGGGTAAGGGTAAAGTGGATTTCCTGCTTAAAGGATCCCTCGGGCTGCTACTGAGAAGAGATGCCTGGTTCTCAGAAGTGGAAGTAGAAGGAAGACTTCAGTGATAGGGACATGGTGAAAGCTGAGAACACAGAAGGAATGGGCTGGATTCTGGATCATTTTTGGCATTCCAGCATTGAGGCCTGATGAACTGCATATGTCATGTGAGGAGACGTGAGAGTTGCAGTAATAGCCAAATATGAGCAGCCAAAAGGATGAAACTGCTATTTCCTGTCCTGGAGGAGCAGGTTCGAGGTGGGCATCAGCCAAAGACCACTCTTGGGCTGGTGAGGATAAGATACCCTTTGGCCATCTAAGCAGCCCTGTCTGTGTGGCAGATGAATGGGAGCTGGGAGTTCAGGGGAATTGTGGGCTCTCAACAGATAGTTGACAGTTGGCAGAGAACAGATGGTATTGAAAGTTGGAGGGGATCCAATGGCCAACTTGTTTTACTTTGCTGTCTAGTGTTAGGAAGACGAGAATCCATGTACATGTCCACCAGCTTTTAATAGTCGCCTTTCTTCCCTTTCCTTCCTACCTGCCCACTGCACACATGTGTGAGACCTGCAGTCCCCATTAGGAGGGATCTTGCTGTTTGGTTCAGCGATGCGTGTTTTTGGCAGAGTCAGTTCTCAGGAGATTGTCAGGGAACAAATGAATGACTTCTGCTGAAGGAAATGGAACGTGCTCAACAAATTTAAAGGAAAGTGAAAGTGAGAAGATTCAAAAGGGAGGCAGGCAGCAGACCCAGGAGGAAGGAATGCCCTAGAATCACTCTGTTCCTGTCAGTTAGAGCTGTGGGGAAGAACACTGAGTTGTTAATACAAAGGATTCAGGAGGGAGGTATCAAGAATGACAGTCGAAACAGGTGCGGAGATAGGAGAATCCGTCAGGATTTAAATAGCACAATTTTTGGCAGCAGATTCAAGAGTTTATCCCAGACAGGTTTCTCAATGGTGACTAAAGCCCGCCCTTCCTGTTTCAGTATCTGAATTGAGTTTCACTCACTTCCCATCAATGCCCTGAGAAACAACTTTAATTCTAGAACCTAGGAGAACTGTTAAAGAACCGATGCATTTGAGTTATGGTGTTGCCAAAGAACACTAAAAGTACCATGGACTGTCAGAAGAACAAACCAATCTGTCTTGGAAGTACAGTCAGAATGCTCCTTAGAAACCAGGATGGCAAGATTTCATCTCTCATACTTTGGAAATATTATCCAGGGGGACCAGTCCCTGGAAAAAGACATCATGTTCGATAAAGTAGAGGGTCAGCAAAAAAGAGGAACCCCCTCCCCCCCATGAGACAGATGGACGCAGTGGCAGCAGCAATGAACACAAACATCATGATTGTGAGGATGGGACAAGATCAGTGAGTGTTTGGTTTTGTTGCGCATAAGGTCACTATGTGTCAGAATGAACTTGACAGAACATAATGACAACAGCAGAACTTGGTTTCTGACTTTCATGGAGTTTGGGCAATACTTTAGATGTTCTTGTGAATCTTGAGCCTGGAAGAAGCTGGTTTTTCAGTTACCTTTGAGTTAAACACTGGTTGGGATAAACTACTAACACCTTTTGCCTCAGATGTGGTGCACTTTTTTTTTTTTTTTTCTTATTTATGTAGCATTTATTTACCTTCCCTCTGTCAAACCCTGAGCCAATTACTTTCCCCAGGCTGCCTGGGGAGGTACAAGGAAAGGAATATGTAGGGCAGACGAGTCACGGAAAAAAAGAACTTGGGAAATGGAGACAACTCCTTCACATGGCGAAGAGGATGAGAAAGGCCACCATCAGACGAAAGAGCCCTATGGCCTCCGAGAGGGCAAAGCCCAGAATGGCATAGGAGAAGAGCTGCTGCTTCAGAGAAGGATTCCTGGCATATCCAATGATAAGGCTCCCAAACACAGCTCCAATCCCAGCTCCAGAGCCAGCCACTCCAACTGTGGCAGCCCCAGCCCCAATGAACTTGGCTGCTGTATCAATGTCCCTTGAACTCCTGCTGGTTTGGAAATTTCGACTAGAAGTAAGTGAGGTCAGGGAACTTGGAGCAGTCAAGCTGCTGGAGTGCTTATCTGTCAGTGTCTGGGGTTGTTTCAGCACCACTGCAGACAATGGTCAGTTCAGAAGCTGAGAAGTGCTCCTGACCAGGGAAGGGGCGCAGACGAATTTGGTGCAGGTGAACATTTTCAGGGGATGAGGGGCTGTGGCAGGAAAGCTGCTCCAAGTGCAGAGAAGACAGAGAGGGGCGATGTGGTGCACTTTTGAAGCATTATGTCCAGTTCTGGAAACAGAAACTCCAAAGGTCAGACTGGGAGCTATGTTTTAGGGTAAATTAGTACTCAGTTTAATTACTCATCAAGACGACGTGGTATGAGTTCCTTCCAGACCACAAACTATGCATCAGTTCTGTTGTAGTCTTTTCTCATGGCAATGTCTATAGATGAGGTATAAGAATCCTCCCAGGTTCTTTCATCTTTGGAACATTTTTTACTCCAAAGTAAATGTGCATGAAACAGCAGTCATGAAATCAAGCGACATATTGCACTGGGCAAATCTGCTGCACAAGACCTCTTTAAAGTATTTGAGAGCAAAGATGTCAGTTTGAGGACTAAGGTACAGCAGACACAAGCCGTGGTATTTTCAATCGCCTTATATGCATGTGAAAGTTGGACAATACATAAGGAAGAGCTTACAAGAATTGATGCATTTGAGTTATGGTGTTGGAGGAGAATATTAAAAGTGCCCTGGACTGAGAGAAGATCAAACAAATCTGTGTTGGAAGAAGTACGGCAAGAGTGCCCCTTAGAAGCCAGGATGGCAATACTTCATCTCCTGTTTCAAACATGTTATTAGGAAGGGCCAGCCCCTGACGAAGGACTTATTATTTGCTTAGTTTCATTTGATTTTGTTTTCATGTTCAAAAAGCAATCTTTTGATGATAAATTTAACACTTCGCATCTGACACTGGATAAAGGTAAATATAAGTTGACAAAACCATACACTCTGTTTTTTAAAAGACATTTAATAATAAGAGTTGTCACTTTAAAACTAGCCACCATGTTTGGATGAGTCAGAATTCACCAGAGTCTACTGATGTTTGAGGAATGAATGAAAATGAACCTTACCAGTAAAATGAAGAATCAAAACCTGGCAAAGATGTAAAGAATAAGGAAAAAAAAAAGTTCCTGCATTGCAGGAATCTCCAGTATTTTACAGTTCAATTCAAAACATTAAAATTGTAGCCATGGAACAGCAGGGGAGATGATTTGTGTTAGGGAATGTATTGCCCAAGAGACATGAGTTAGTAGTTCAGAAATTGAGTCAAGGAGATGGAGCTAAGCTTGGAATTATGGGCAATTGGTAGTGCGGTAGGAGTCCTGGGGTGGCACTCTAGTGTAAACACTGGGCTGCTAACCACAGGTCGGCAGTTCAAATCCACAAGTTGCTCCATGACAGAACAAGGCGGCTTCCTGAACCCTTTAAAATAAATAAATAAATAATACTTAATGCTAATAATCATTGTTATTGTTAGGTGTCACTAAGTAGATTCCAAATATTGGTACCTCCATGTGTGCAGAGTAGAACTTCTCCCAAGGGTTTCCAACACCAGTATCCTGAGGCACCTCTGTAGTTGTTAGGTGCTGAGTCGGTACGGACATGCACAGCAGAAGAAAACACCGCCCCATCCTGGGCCAACTTCAGAAACCCTGAACAGTGTTGCAATGCATCAGAACAGACTTGAAGGCAGTAACTTTCAGGTTTTTGTTTTGTTTTTTAGTTTGGTGGCACTCTGGGTTAGATGTTACACTGCTAACAGTAAGGTCACCAGTTCACACCCACCAGCAGCTCTCCCAGATGAGGCAATCTGCTCCTGTTAAGATTTACAGTCTTAGAAACCCTATATATAGGGGGACTTCCAAACTGTGTTGGAAGTACAGCCAGAATGCTCCTTGGAGCCAGGATGGCCAGACTTGTCTCTCATGCTTCGGGCATATTATCAGAAGGGACCAGTCATTGTAGAAGGACATTATGTTTGGTGAAGTGGAGAGTTGGATAAAAAGAGGGAGGTCCTCTATGAGATACATTGGCACAGGGGTAGCAGCAATAGATTTAAAGGTAGCAACGACTGTGATGTTGGGTCAGCACTGAGCAGTGTTTAGTTCTGTTGTGCCTTGGATGGCTATGTGTCAGGACCGACTCGATGACACCTAACAACAACATGAGTCAGAGGTAGGTTTAGGGGAGATATCTAGAGATGGAGGGAATTGTTGTTGTTAGGTGCCATTGATTCAGTACTGACCCATAGTGACCTTATGCACAGCAGAACGAAACACTGCCCGATCCTAGGCCAACCTCACTACTGTTGCTACGCTTGAGTCCATCAAGCTGCCACTTGGATCAAGCTGCCACTTGGCCAATCCATCTCATTGGAGGTCTTCCTCTTTTTCTCTGACCCTCCACCTACCAAACATGATATCCTTCTCCAGTGACTTGTGCTTCCTGACAATATGTCCAAAGTATGAGAGACGAAGTCTGGCCATTTTGGCCTCCAAGGAGCACTCTGGCTGCACTTCTTCCAAAATGGATCTATTGTTTCTTTTGGCAGCCCATGGCACTTTGAATATTCTCCTTCAACACCATAACTCAAAAGCATCAATTATTCTATGGTCTTTCTTATTCACTGTCCAGCTTTTGCATGCATATGAGGTTACTGAAAATACCATGGCTTGGGTCAGGCGCACTGTAGTCCTCAAGCTCTTCAACACTTTAAAAAGGGGTGACTTCAAACTGCCACCCTTAATAATGGTGAGAGGGCTTTTTCCAGTCTGTACCACCCACTAACTCCCTTTGTCACTAATAATAAACACTGTTGGTGTTTATTCAAAAGGAGCCCTGATGGTATGATGGGTTAAGTGTTGGGCTGCCAACTGCAAGGTCAGCTATTAAAACCTACAAGAAAGAAGTGAGTCTGTGTGTTTCCATAAGGTTTAGAGCAGTTCTGCTCTACCCTACAGAGTTGCCAAGATTTAGAATGGGCTGGCCAGCAGAGTATTTGGTGTGGTTTGAGTGTTCATTAAATTGCTCAGTGTCACATCCTGTATTTGTCACATATTGTTCAAGAATGTCACATCCCATATTTGTCACATATTGTTTACATAATGCTCACAGCACTGCTAAGAGCTGGGAAGGCTTAGTGTCCAACTTGCATCAAATGAAGAAGACAGACTACACTAACTAGTTACTCCATTTAGAAACTCAAAAAGGAAGTCAAGTTTGTCAGGAACAATTGAAATCTAAAGTTTGTATAATCTTTGATCTAAGAATTCATTTTCTCAGGAGGAAGAATGGAGAAGAGGGAGTAGATAAGGGAAGGCAAGAAAGGAGGGTCAGTGACAGGGGCAGTGAATTTATGTTAATGGAGAGGAACCCTACGAAAAGAGGCTGAGAATAGTTATACCACTCAAATAATGTAATCAATGTCACTGAATGGTACATGTAGAAACTGTTGATTGGTGAGTGTTTAAATTTTTTTTTTTTAAAGAACAAAGTATTAGCAACTCCACTGTCCCATAGACGCAAAGCTGTCTTTTTAACTCTTGTTCATATCAGCAATAAAACTCAAATTTAAATCCTCTTAAAAAAAAAAAAAAGACTTACATCCTGGAACCCTATGGAGCGATTCTAGTCTGTCCTATAGAACTATTAGGAGTCAATCAAGCAGTGAGGGTTTGGGACCAAGATGATAAAATAGATGAAATATTAAAATATAATTATACAATAATCCAGAGTCTGCAGAACATTATTTTAAAAACAAAAACAGTATCTTCACATTTTTGTGTGTTCCATACTGAATTAAGCACATGTTTACTTAATATCTTTCTGTGTCAATAACTTTGTCGGTGCCTTTTACAACAATTACTGATGTGAATGTGAATATTGGCTAATTTAGGAATAAATCCATATGGAATTGTGTAAGAAACAAAACAAAAAGAAAGAAGGGAAGGAAGATAGGGAAGAGTCAACAGGGAAAAAGGAGGAAGGGAAAATGAGGCTGAGGAAGAAAAAGAAGGTATATGGATTGAGTAAGTAAGATTTTGCCAATTGACACCAGTTTATTTCCAGCCACACCAAACCTAAGTAATCTCCCTAAAGTTCTTTCAATCTGAAGTTGTAGTTCCTCATTTCAATTTGGAAAAATCTCACAAAGATTGTTTGTCAAATAACTGAAAATGGAATATCAAGGAGCAATTGTTGATTCACTCTTTCATATGCAAAAAGTAGGGGGAAATGCATAGATACAGGTTGGGATGCTCCTTGTTTGTCTGGAATGTTTTACATACAGCAACAGCCAAAAGCTTTGGTCAATATGGAAAACTGCTCAATTATTTTACTGACTGTGGCCATGTTCACATGGAGTCCTGGTGTGGTGCCATTGGACAATCACTAGAACACGAGGTCAGTGGTTCAAACCTACCAGCCGTTCCTCGGAAACCCTAGATAAGGTCGCTATGAGTCAGAACTGATATGACAACACTTAAAGCAATGTTTACATAAAAACAACTCTTGATTCAGTAAAAACACAAGTCAAAGACTTTCTAATCACTTGTATGTTATTCAGATTGCATTTTCTTTATCAAAAGACTCATGCACAAACACTGGATAAAGATATAAAAGGTCATGTCAGAAGTAATTAAAAATGGATAAATTAAGGCAAAGCTCTGATTCGAATTTCTTCTTACTGAAACTCTTCATTTCCATTTTGTGAAAACTAAAGCTAAGTGTTTCATGGCTAGTGCCAACTTTAGAAATGGCCATTATGACACTTGCTCAAAGAGGTGCGGGAACTGTTATTTTAAAGCAATGGGGATTCCCAGTATGGGACTCTCTTCTATTTTAGAAACAAAATATCACCTTTACACTCACTTAAAAAATCTCACCAGAGAGACATTTCTCCATCACTTTTTCATGCCTACAGCAAAGGATTTAAAAAGCTGCATACTTAAGAAAATACAAATTTAGTTCAGGATTCTATACATTGCAAGAGATTTTCTGATCTTTGAATTACCCATTATTTATAAAAAAATTTAACAGGCTTTAAGTAATTCCATAATTTTTATACTAACCTAGTCTTAAGTAGTACTATCCATGACATTTTGGGGTTTGATGTGCTATGCATAATTTTTCATAACCCACTAAAATGAATATGAAGTTATTAAAGGAAATGTTTAGCCTCTGGCCATATTGACAAAAAAAACTGGCTAAGATACCAGTATTTTTATTCCACAGAGCTAAGAAAGAAAGAAAAAAAGATGCTACATGCTAACCTAAAATACCTCACAGTTTGTCACACTGTGGTGACTTGCACATTGCTGTAATGCTGGAAGCTATGCCACAGTGTTTCAAATACCAGCATGGTCACCCATGGCAGAAGGGTTTCAGCAAAGCTTCCACACTAAGAATAAACTAGGAGGAAGGAAGAGAGCGTACACTTCTGAGGGATGAATCCCTGAAAACCTTATGAATCGCAGCAAAATAATGTCTCAGATAGTGCAGGAAGATGAGTCCCTTAGGTTGGAAGGCATTCAAAATACAATGGATGGAGACCTTCTGTCTCAAAGCAGAGTTGACCCCAATAACTGGATTGCAGCCCAGCATTTGACACCTTCACTTGCTGATGGGGCACCATTCAAAAATGAGAAGAAACAACTATAAGCATCCAATAACAATTGGAACATGGGATGTACTAAATATGAATCCAGGAAATGGGATACTGTCAAAATTGAAATGGAACACGAAAAGATCAGTATGCTAAGTAGTAGTGACCTGAAACCGACAGGTATTGGAAATTTAGGTCTGTGATAGGATAATATTTATATGTCTACAAGGAAGACCAGCCAATACAATATTACTCAAATGTAAGCACCGTCCACCATAGTTAGTGACGAAAAAATTGAAAAATCTTACCAGCTTCTTCAGTCTGAAAGTGATCAAGCATGCAATCAAAATGCATTGATAATTATTGGTGATTGAAATGAGAAAATCGGAAACAAGTGTGACCCTGCTGGTATTTGAAACACCGCGGCATAGCTTTCAGCATCACAGTAGCAGGCAAACCACCACAGTGTAACAAGCTGACAGATGTGTGGGGATATTTTGGGTATACCCAGAATACTCCTTAGAAATGATGACACTGACATTTCATCTATGTACTTTGGACATGCCATCAGGTGGAACCAGTACCTGGAAAAGGACATGAAGCTTGGTAAAGTAGAGGAACCACAAAAAGAAGAAAGACCTCCAAGGGAATGGACTGACACCGTGACTCCGACTTTGGGTTCAAACATAGCACCAAACAGTGAGCGTTTCCTTCTGTTTACACAGGGTGACACAGAGCCAGAACCGACTGGATGACATTCAACAACAACTACCAAAATTGTAATTCCAAGACTTGTGACAATGCTTGAAATGTGCATTGATTGGACCATTTCCATGTGGGAATTGAGTATCTCTAAGAGCTTAGAAAATGCAAACGTGCCATTAAAAAAATTATATATATGTGTGTGTGTGTCTGTGTATTCTTTCTCCTTTTTGTGTTCAGTTGTGTAAATTTCACACAAATACACCAGCAGAATCAGGAAACAGAATAGTTTCATCACCAAAAACTTCCTCCACTCATTCCCTTTGTTCATATTCTGCCCCCATCAAGCCCATTACAACTGAGTCGATTCTGCCTCATAGTGACTGTGGGACAGAGTAGAACTGCCACATCAGGTTTCCAAAGCACTATTCTTTAGGAAAAGGGACAGGAACATGTTTTTCAGATAGAGAAGCTGGTAGGTTTGAACCGCCCACCAAGTGTTCCTTCTCCCATGCACAACCATTGGTAGTCTCTGATGTGTTTTAACAACACCAGGGATTTGTTTTATCTGCAATGTCATATAAATAGAGTCCTCTTCTATGAATCAGTACAGAGTCGACGGCATTTAACAACACCTGACATAACTTTTTGGGACTGCATTGTCTCATTCGGAGCAGTGTCTGAGATTTACTGAAAAAGCCCTGCCTATCTTTACTTCTTTCCCTTTTAGTGCTTTGATTAGGGCATCAGGGAGTCCTGGTGTGATGCTGTAAGATCAGCACTGGACTGCTAACCACAAGGTCAGTGGTTCAAACCCACCAGCCACTCCTTGGAAACCCTACACAAAGGTCACTATGAATATAGATACTTAATTGTGATTCTCATTTTCATTTCCTCAGTGGTTAATGATGTTGAATATCCTGTCCGGTGCTTACACCTCTTTGATGAGGTCTCAGGTCAAGTCATATGTGTGCTTTCAATTTTACAGTCCACAGTGTATCATTGGTCAATGTGCACAGGACACAACCACACTGTTGGATTTGTTGGTCCATCTCCAAACTTCATTTTCCTTTAATAAATTCAATCAATGTGCTCTGAACATCACTGAGTGGGAATAAACATGCAAACACAGGAACTTCTCAACATGCGGTTTTACTTCCTCTGAAGGAAACGAAGACAGGATGAGCTGGGGACAGCCTTCTGGGTAATGTGACCCAATATGCAAATAAGATGAAAAATAATGAGTAACAACACCATGGCTGGCACGCCCACATAAACAGATTCTCTTTGCCTGCTCATTGAGGTCTCCAATGGCCTATTCGATTGTTACTCATTCTATTTTGTATATTTTCTAACTACTTTATTAGAGAAGCACACCCACCCTCTGCAGACACTGCTGTGTGTGAAATAACACCTTGGTGGGTACGCACCAGGCAATCCCTATGAATTTCCTTCCAGGTTTATAGAGTGTTGCGCTCATGGCCTCCTGTCTTCTCTACTCTTCATCAGGTGCTGATTCTGATTGTAGAACATGCAGGCCAGCCAGGCCCATGTCAGGCCCAGCACACTGGTAACCAGTCTAATAACCCTGAGGCAGAATCTTGCTTGTGGATGGCACATGGCAGCGCTATAATACAACATAGTCCATCCCTCTCCCTATACAAGGTCACTGTGAGTACTGAAACTTTTCATGATTCTCACTTCCGTTTCCGCACTGGTTGATGATGTCGAATACATGATGATGTTCAATATATGTGGGACAAGCATGGGACTACAATGTCGCTTTGAACCGCAAAGTCTGTGGTTTAAACTCACCAGCAGCTCCTCAGAAACCTTATACAGGGTTGGTATGAGTGAGTCGGAACCAACTCCATGGCATTTAATAACAACAACATCCACTAGGAAGTGTTGTGGATTTAGTAACAACACTGGACTACTAACAACAAGGTTTACAGTTGGAGTCCACCAACTGCTCCACAGGAGAAAGATGAGATTGGCTGCTCCCACAAAGCCTCAGAAACCCTGTACAGACATGCTTGCTCAGAGTTGGGTTTCACTCATAGCTGTGGGTTTGAACCACAATTTTGTGGTTATCACCTAAGTACTTTTCAACAGCACCAAACCAGAATTCCATATATATGTTGTTGTTAAGTGCTGTGGAGTTGGTTCCAACTCACAGTGACCCTATGCAGGGGTTCTGATATTATAATCGTTGTGGGAAGAGAAAACTTCATTTTTCTCCCATGGAAAGACTGGTGGGCTCAAACCACAGACATTGGAGTTAGCAGTCCAGTGCTTATCTCTGTCTGTCTGTCTAATCTATCTATCTGTCCATCCATTTATTCTCTCTCCCATGGAGTGGCTTTGGGCTCAAACCACAGACCTCATGGTTACTAGTTCAGTGCTTATCTATATCTATCCATCCATCCATTTATTCCTGTTGTTGTTGTTGTCAGGTGCCATCGAGTCGGAACTGACTCATAGCGACACCATGCACAGCAGAACGAAACAATGTCCGATCCTGGGCCAACCTCACTACCGCTGCCACACTTGAGTCCATCAATGATGCCACCTGGCTGATCCATCTCG
>NW_006408876.1:903075-913511 GCF_000296735.1 Chrysochloris asiatica | reverse complement strand
TACCAGCCGCTCCGCGGGAGAAAGATGAGGCTTTCTACTCCCGTAAAGATTTACACCCTCGGAAACCCTGTACAGGGTTGCTATGGGTCGGACCCGACTCGATGGCACTCAACAACAACAACATATACTCTTATTGCTTACATATTGTGCCTCCTCATGTTCTTTATGTGAATAAATATTCTAGAAACACAACCACACTTAACCCAAATCCTTGACTAAATGCTTAGTTAAACATCTCTCATAGATAAAAAAAAATTTGAAAGACATGTACTTTGTAATAACAATTCTTTGCAATAATAATAACTTGAAAAGGAAACGGTCACCATTATTCAGACTCAAGAACTGAGAAAAATATGACTGTCAACTTCAAGATTTTCGAAAAAGCAAAACAAGTGAATGTGCACAGGGTCTGAAGTCTTTTGAACTTGATGATGATGATGAGGAGGAGGATCATTATTGCCGAGGACTCACCTGTCCTGATGTTACCGGCAGTTTCCCTTCCCCAGCAATAGGTGGCACCTCTAGTCTCACCTCATGCTCTCATGAGTGTATGATATGAAGTTCAAAGAGAATTAGCCTTTACCAAAGCAGCTCTGGTAGCGTAGTGGTTCCCAGTTCAGCTGTGAACCTCAAGGTCAGCAGTTTGAAACTACCAGCTATTCCATGGGAGAAAGATGAGGCTTCCTGCTCCCGTGAAGATTTACAGCCTCAGAAACCCTATACAGGGTCACTTTGAGTCAGAATTGACTCCACAGCACACCACCACCACCTACCAAGCAAAAGTCATATTCTAAATGTTTTGCATGTCTTACCTCACTGAATCCTCTCAACCATCCTATGAGGTAATCCAGCTGTTGTTGCCTAGATTCCAACTCATGACAACACCATCTGCACCAGAGTAGATCTACATTCCATGGGGTTTGATTTTCCAGAAGGAGATGGCCAGGCTTCTCTTCCAAGGTGTGTCCTGGTGGACTGGGACTTCTCATGTTTTGATTAGTAGATGAGTGTGTCAACCATTTGCACCATCCAGGGACTCCTATATTTCCACAAGGTTATTGTCATTGTTGTTAGGGGCTTCTGACTCAGAGCAACCCTAGGTACAGAACAATCATCCTCACAATCATTTTCATGCTTGAGACCACTGCTGTAGCCAGTTTATCAATACGGGATAAAAAACATTATAAATAGTATTCTCATTTTATGGACAAGCAAACTAAGATGTTGCTGTTGAGTGACATCTAATCAGTTCTGACTCGTGACCCTTTATAGTGTGTTGCTGAGGAGTGGTTGGGGTATTTGAACTGCTAACCTTTTGGTCCAAACTGACCTTGTGGTCCAGTGCTTATCTTACATTGCCACATCAGGACTCCAAACTATGGCTCAGAGGGGTTAAATTATTTATTCAGAGTCCCAGAGTGAGGAAGGGTCAGAGTTGTGATTCCAAGCTGGGGAGTCCGACTCCAGATAGCACAAGAGCATAGGCTCATGGGAATGGCAGGTTTCCGGTCTACAAAGACTGCAGACTCCCTTGCAGTCACCACCAGAGAGAACCCATCACCCTCCTCTATGTAAGTCCTCCAATTCCTTGTCAAGAGCTGCAGAATCTTGAAGCAGCTGCTGAAGCCAACGTGAGAATGAGCTGCCGACACAAGTCTGATTTTCAAGCAGATCTGCAGTTGATGTTTTAAATAACATACTTCAGGCAGAATCCAGAGATTCAGTAACTACTTGTGACACGCTCTTTCTAATTACCAGTGAACATTTGGTTCTCTGTAGACACCAAAACACTGCTGTTACATGAGTGAGAACTTGCTTAGCAAAATATTTTCAAAAAGAACAAGGACAGCTGTCAAAAATGATCTGAACCTTCACAATGTGACGAATCAGGAAGTTAGTTGCTGGGTGTCTTTCTGTGAAAAAACGGAAGCCAGGTACGACTCTTGGGTATTTACCACAAACACTCTACCTTATACTGCATTGCACACATTCCAGATACTGCTTTCCAGTGTTGACAATACATGCCCACCGGTTCTTGTACATGTTCGCCACACCCATCACAAAGGGCAGGTAAAAAGGCATGATTAATATTTTGTGTTTTTTTCTATCAGAAAAAGTCATAAAGATTTGAAGAGATGAAAATGTTAACACAAAGAACTACCACCATAGAAGGGACTCATTTCGCAGGCAGCATTCCTCCTTCCACAGAATGCTGTTGTCCACTCCTTATTCCCTGGTATCTTGGAGCTACGCAAGCTCTATTCCATGGCGTGGGTAAAGCCTCACACAGATTTATATTAGCATGTCTGTTGTTGTTATTGTTAAGCGCTATCGATTGAGTTCCTACTCATAACTGTATAGGATTTCCGAGGAGAAGCTAGTGAGTTTGAACCACTGACCTTTGAGTCCAATGTTGATCCCACAGCACCACACCAGGACTCAACAAACACGTAAAGATCAAAAAATGTGTATGTAAATACTTATAACCTGGTGTGGAGCTGTAGGTTCAACATTGGACTTTGAACAAGGTGAGCAGTTCAAACCAACTGCTCCTTGGAAACCCTGTACAAGGTCACTGTTAGTTGGGGCTGACTTCATGATACCTAACAACAACAACATACCCATCAGTTGTTCCTTGGAAACCCAATACATGGTTGAGTGAGTTGGAAACAACTCAACGGCATTGAACAACAACAGTACATACACTATGGCTCTTGGTGTGGAGCTGTGGGATCAGCACTGGATAGAGAACCACAAGGTTGGTGGTTCAAACCTACCAGCTGCTCCTTGGAAACCTCTACACAGGGTTTCTATGAATCAGAACTGGCTCGATGGCACTTAACAACAACAACAACAACAACGATACACTAAGGAGCCCTAGTGGCACTGTGGGTTAAGTGGGCTGCTACCTGATAAATGTTGGAAAGATTAGGCTACCTGCTCCCATAAAAATATCCAGTCTCAGAAACCCTATAATAGGGTCATGATGAGCTGAAACCTACTTGATGGCAGAGGATATGACTTGGTGGCTTAGATATATATTGGTGTAATTAGGTGGTACAAACAGTTCAGTGCTTGACTACTAGCCAAAAAGTTGGAGGTTGGAACCTACCCAGAGGTACATCGGAAGAAAGGCTTGGTTATCTACTACCCCAAATTTACATTCTTGAAAACCCTGTGGAGCATTTCCACTCTGAATAAACAGAGTCACTGAGAGATGGATTGACTCAGTGGCTATTAATAGAAAATACATATGAGGGGGCTTTTAAAAATTTAATAGAACTTATATTATCTTTCGTTTCCATTTCATTTTTTAAGCCCCCTCATACGTTCTGAGAATTTATTTTCAGATATCTGTACTATTTGTTGTTGTTGTTAAGAACCACTGAATTGGTTCTGAATCATAGTGACCCTGTACAGTGTTTCTAGGAGTAGCTGGTGGGTTTGAACCACTGACTTTATAGTTACTATTCCAGTGCTTATCCTACAGAGCTACACTAGAACTCCATCTACAACTATAGCAACACTTTCTTTCCTTTAGCTACCAGTCTCTTTTTTGTAAAAAGATAAATGAACTGTTATAATACATGTTAAAAATTATATCTGGACACACACCCACTATTATGAGAATCATTATATATTCCATATGTTTATGCCACCCAATTATTCTTACAATACAGAGCTTGCATGAACGACTTACACCATCTTGGACTAGTCATTTAAATAATCACATCCTGACTTGTCAACTTGGAGAATCAAATGAATGGATGAAAGGTTGGAATTACACCCTGTCCTTCAACCTGAATGGAGCTCTGGTAGTATAGTGGTTATGAATCAGGCTGCTAATCTCATGGTCAGCAGTTCTGCAGGAGAAAGATGAGGCTTTCTGTTCCTGTAAAGATTTACAGCTAGGAAACCCTGTACAGGGTCACTATGAGTTACCACCGACTCCATGGCACATAACAACAACTTCAACCTAAGGTCCATGGAGTCCCAGGGGTTAAAGTCTCAGAGGAAGGAGGTGAGGCTATGCTCCACACCCACCACTTAAGGCAACTATCACCTCTTTGCACCCAGTGACAGGTTGGACTTCTAAGGAAGATTTCAGAAAGTCAACATCAAAGAAGCTCTGAGAAACTCTGGTGTTCAAGGCCCCTTACACCTGACAACTTTTGCCATTTACTTGTTTAAAAGGACACATGAGTGTCAACTTTCACTGTCAATATATACAGAATGGCATTGTCCCTATATATCTATGTAAACACCACAATAATACAATGTTGCAGCTTGAATGGAGCCGACAAACTAACTGTCGAGAAGGTATTTATACCTATTTGTACTTAACTTAATAAAGAAAGACTTTGACAGGAGTTGTTTCCTTACTTAGTTAATTTCATATAACTATAACCACTCAATAGTAATGGACTTCCATTGAACAGAATCCCACTATTCAGACTTCATTTGATCTGAATCAGACAGTTAGGCTACTTAATGCATCATTTCACAAGAGGAAACTATTATGTAAAGAAAAATTCTGAATTTGGTGAGGCTAATTGTCTCAATTTGTATTCAGCATATAGAACAGGTTAAGGATCTGCAAAGAGTTATTCTAGGATAAATTCAAATCTTTACTTGTAATACTTTACAATTATGACTATATCTAAAGGATTCTTGACATACAATATAATATGTATAACATTAAAGGAGTTCAGCAAGTTTTAAGAAAATGTAATGAAAATATTATGTGGTATTTCAATATATTAGATTTGAAATACTGTTAATTCCACACAGTCTAATGCCATGCATGTGTCAGGAATGATGCAAAAAGAATCAAGAGAAGATGGAAGGAATACAAAAAGGAAATGGTTAATGTTCAACTGTTTCAAGAGGTAGCATATGATCAAGAGCCAATGATACAGAAGGAGAAAGTCCAAAGTGCATCAAAAGAATTGTCAAAGAACAAGGCACCAGGAATTGATGGAATAAAAATGGAAATCTTTCAAGAAAGTGAGGTAGCACAGGTGGCACTCACTCATCTCTGCCAAGAAATTTGGAAGACAACTATCTGGCTGACTGAGTCAAAGACATCCATATTTATACTCATTCCAAAGAGAGGTGACCCTACAGGATGCGGAAATCATCGGACAATCTCTTCAATATTCCATGCAAGTAAAGTTTTGCTAAAGGTAATACAGAAATGGCTACAATCATACATTGACAGAGAAATTCCACAGGCTCAAGGCGGATTCAGAAGAGGCCATGGAATGAGGGATATCATTGCTGATGCCCGATGGATCTTGGCTGAAAGCAGTGTGCTTTATTTAGTATTCAAAGGCTTTTGATTGTGTGGATCATGACAAGCTATGAACAACATTGAGAAGTATGTGTATTCTGGAACACTTAATTGTGCTCATGAGGAATCTGTACCTGAACCAAGAAGCAGCTGTTCAAACAGAATATGGGAACACTAAATGGTTTAAAATTAAAAATGGTATGAGACAGAGTTGTATTGCTTCACCATAGTTATTCAACCTGTATGCTGAGCAAATAATTCGAAAAGCTGTGTTATATGAAGAAAAACGTGGCATCAGGATTGGAGGAAGAGTCATTAACAACCTGTGCTATGCAGATGATACAATCTTGCTTGCTGCAAGTGAAGAGGACTTAAAACATTTACTGATGAAGATCAAAGAGCACAGTCTTTGGTATGGATTGCATCTCAATGTAAAGAAAACAAAATCCTCACCATTGGACCAATAACAACATATTTATCAACAGAGAAATGATTGAAAGACTTCCTTCTTCTTAGATCAACTATCAACACCCTTGGAAGCAGAAGTCAAGAAATCAAACGATGCATTGCATTAGGCAAATCTGTGGCACAAGACCTTTTTAAAGTGTTGAAGAGCAAAGATGTCAGCTTGAGGACTAAGATGCACCTGACCCAAGCCATGGTATTTTCAATAACCTCATATGCATGTGAAAGCTGGACAGTGAATAAGGAAGACCATAGAAGAATTGATGTTTTTGAGTTATAGTGTTGGAAGAGAATATTGAAAGTGTCATGGTCTGCCAAAAGAACCAATAGATCTATTTTGCAAGAAGTGCAGCCAGAGTGCTCCTTGGAGAGCAAGATGGCCAAATTTCGTCTCTCATATATCACGTCAGGAGGGACCAGTCACTGGAGAAGGATATTATGTTTGGTAAGGTGGAGGGTCAGAGAAAAAGAAGAAGACCCCAACGAGATGGATTGGCCAAGTGGCAGCATCGATGGACTCAAACATGGCAACAGTAGTGAGGTTGGCCCAGGATCGGGCAGTGTTTCATTCTGCTGTGTATAAAGTCACTGTGGGTTGGTATCGAGTCAATGGCACCTAACAACAACAACACCTGGGAGAGAGCAGCCCTACAAGAGCAGAGGTAAAGGAGATCACCAGGAACTACACATCAACGAGAGATACTATTGTGCACACAGCCCTGCACTGATAGTGCTAACAAACAACAACTATGAGTAGATACGCAGGTAGACATGCTCTCGGAACAGATGGGAAAAGACAAAAGGGAGTATTCACAGGAGTACATATAGGTTTAGCAAAGGGTAATCAGTCATTGGAAAATATGGCCTTGGTGGTAGAAATGATGCTAGAGATTGCATGTTAGAATTTTGATAAATCTATGCCTTATTCATTGCAAATGCTGTATTTAAACAATGTAAAAGATGACTATACACAGGGACTACAAGAGATGGAATATACAGAAGTAAAAATGACTGTATCTGTGGAAAGAGAGGGTGGAATAGCTCCATATCATCATCCAAAACAAGGCTAGGGGCAGACTGTGGAACAGACTATCAATTTCTCATATGCAAGTTCAGATTAAAGCTGAAGAAAATTAAAACAAGTCCAAGAGAGCCATAGTATGACCTTAAAGACATCCCACCTGAATTTAGAGACCATCTAAATACAATATTTATTGAATTAGACACCAATGATACAAGACCAGAAGAGTTCTGGAATAACACCAAGAACATCATATAGGAAGAGAGCAAAAGTTCATAAGAAATCAAGAAAGAAGAAAAAGATTGACCAAAATGAATGTCAGAAGAGACTGAAATTTGCTCTCCAGTGTAAAGATGCTAATGCAAATAAAAGAAACGAGCAGGCAAAAGATCTGAACAGAAAATTTCAAAGGTCAACTCATGAAGACAAAGTCAAATATTAAAATGAAATGTGCAAAGATCTGGAGTTAGGAAATTAAAAGGGAAGACCACGCTCAGCATTTCCCAACCTGAGGGAACTGAAGAAAATTCAATCCTCAACTTGCACTATTTAAGAATTTTAATGGCAAAACACTGAATAATACAGAAAACATCAAAAGAAGATAGAAGGAATATACAGTCGCTGTACCAATAAGAAAGGATCAGTATTCAACCATTTCAAAAGGTAGTATATGATTAAGAGTCAATGAAACTTATGGCACTGGCAAAGAACAATCAATGATTTAAGTACCAACTATTTCATGAAAAACGTGGCATCAGGATTGGAGGAAGGCTCATTAACAACCTGCGATATGCAGATGATACAACCTTGCTTGCTGAAAGTGAAGAGGACTTAAAACATTTACTGATGAAGATCACAGAGCACAGCCTTCGGTATGCATTATATCTCAATGTCAAGAAAACAGAAATCCTCACCACTGGACCAATAAACAACATTCTTATCAATGGAGAAAAGATTGAAATTGTCAAGGACTTCATTCTTCTTGGATCAACTATCAACACTCGCGGAAGTAGCAGTCAAGAGATCATACGATGTATTGCATTAGGCAAATCTGCTGCACAAGACCTTTTTAAAGTGTTGAAGAGCAAAGATGTCAGCTTGAGGACTAAGGTGCGCCTGACCCAAGCCATGGTATTTTCAATAACCTCATATGCATGTGAAAGCTGGACAGTGAATAAGGAAGACCATAGAAGAATTGATGCCTTTGCGTTATGGTGTTAGAGGAGAATATTGAAAGTGCCAAGGGCTTCCAAAAGAACCAACAGATCCATTTTGGAAGAAGTGCAGCCAGAGTGCTGCTTGGAGGCCAAGATGACCAAACTTCGTCTCTCATACTTTGGACATATTGTCAGGAGGGACCAGTCGCTGGAGAACGATATCATGTTTGGTAAGGTGGAGGGTCAGAGAAAAAGAGGAAGACCCCCAATGAGATGGATTGGCCAAGTGGCAGCATCATGGACTTAATAGTGGCAACAGTAGTGAGGTTGGCCCAGGATCAGGCAGTGTTTCTTTCTACTGTTCATAAGGTCACTATGGGTTAGTACCAACTCGATGACACCTAACAACAACAACAACATTTCAAGGGTTTCTATTTTTCCAAAATGTTTCTTCAGTCTAAAGGAGAAGTGCAGTCCAAGGACCCCACATGCTGCGGGACACAGAGCCTGAGCGTGGTGTTGATTCTAGCATGAATGTCATCCTATTAGTGTCTTCTCCTACCTACTCCACATGTACATACACATACCACACACATACAGATCATGGGCTAAAAGATACAGTGTAGGAAAATTCAGATACGCAGTAGGAAAAGGTTCTAGAAATTCTCGATCTTAAACTTGCCTGAGTCATGCATGGCTTTAAGAATCTACTGAGAGCTATAAAGTATACACAACTACCACCAACCTCCAGTTTCCTCTGGACTCAACTTTTTTACTGATTAGTTGTAAAAAGAATTGATTAATTGTTTCTTGAAGAACTTCTCACCTTCCAAGTTTGACCAAGTGCTTCCTGGTACTAGCATTTAATTTGTTCTTAGAGATTAATGGGCTTTTAATTTTTTTTTTATTTTTCTATTCTGCTTAATATGAAAAGGGACAAGAGGATATGGACATCCACTTACATCATGGAGGATGGGATCAATGTAAGACAGTTTTATCTCTCAGTATGAACTTTCTTCATCTCTTCTATAACATGGGTTGTTTCACTATTTTGCTGATTCTCAGCTAGAGGAATAGGATTTCCTAGTATAGGTACTCTCAGTCTCTGCATATCTTCCTATTATGAAGAGTTGCTTGTTGTTGTTAGGTGCCATTGGGTTGGTACAGACTCATAGCAACCCTATGCACAACAGAATGAAACACTGCCCAGTCCTCACAATTGTTGCCACACTTGAGCCCATTGATACTGACATTTTGCCAGTCCATCAGTTGGCTGTAATAAAATACAGTCTAAATCATACACAGGGACAGACTATGGAATAGAAGAGCTAGCCCAATGCCTAATGTAAGTCAAGTTCTTAAATGTTACTTAACATTGAATTGACATAAGTATTTTTTTCTCATTCAGAAGTGCTGCATATCAATTATAAAATAAATAGATCAGCACTGGAATATGAACCACTAAGTTGGTGGTTCAGACCCACCAACTGTTCCTCAGGAACCCTATACAGGCTCACTATGGGTCAGAATCAACTCGACAGCATTTACTAACAACAACAAATTTGGAATTGAAGTAAGCAAAAGTCTGTACAATCTACCACAGCATCATCCAAGATATTCTCTGTATTTAGGTTGAAATAAGAATATCTCCTTTCTGTTTATTGAAAAAGACATATTCAACATCCAGATAATTCTCAGGATTATCTGATATCTCAAAACGGATGATCAAAAGCAAAGAGACAACTATAAAAATGCCTAGTCAAAAGGCTGAAAACCCTGCATGTAGCTTACAACACTGAAATCAGTATCTGAGTTGGCTCACATCTTACCATTAGAGGAAAAATGAATACTCCATCTAATTATCCCTGGTATGTCATTACACAGGGATCAGCTTCGTACACTAACAGCTACATACGCTAATATATAATATTGAATATCAAGTTTTGAAGTACACAATGTTAAACACATTTCAGAGGAGATTATGATTGTTATCTGAAGAACACAAATAGAATTGATTTTTTTTTTCCTTCTTGTACTCTCAGATAGAGTTCTAATCTCCTACTTAAAGAAAACTCAGGATTATTATCAATTCTATAAAGACAGACCTTAATGACACCCTGCTGTAAGGGATGCCTTTGGTAGATCATAAGCACATCAGCCATTACCATCTCTTATTTGCAATTAGTCAACCACTACGTTGTATTTCTCACCCTGTATTTCTCATCTCTAAAGCAGCGAGACGTGTAGTGTGGAGCTCCAACAACAACACGGAATACTGGGCCACAAGGCTGTTTAACTGCAAGTTGTGGAAAGCCTCATCACTCTCATGCGGAGGGCCTGGAGGAATTGAGCTGCTGACTGCGAGGTTCACAACCAGTTTTTTTGTTTGTTTGTTTGTTTGTTTGTTTGTTTGTTTGTTTGTTTGTTTGTTTGTTTTAACCACTACACTACCAGGACTTCCTTGAAGATGGCGGATCGGGTGGATGTGTAGTGAGGAGCT
>NW_006408876.1:890613-899700 GCF_000296735.1 Chrysochloris asiatica | reverse complement strand
ACAACAACAACAACGTTGTAATATCTGTTTTATTGCATTTTCTTTGTGTGTATCCTTTTGTGCTTCCCAAGCATCTTTTTCATCCGTTTAGAGGCAGAGCTTATTTGGAATCCTGGTATGGTGCTGTAGGATCAGAATTGGGCCACAAGGTCAGTGTGAACTGCAAGGCTGGTGGTTCAAACTCACTCAGTGTTCCTCAGAAATCCTGTAAGTGTCACTGTGAGTTGGAACCAACTTGAAGGCACTTACTAATAACAACATTCTAATTTAGCCACTTCCATAAAGAGGAGTTGTCTGAGAATCCATTCTTTCACTAGATAACTAGTTAAAGCAATACAGTTACAGGCTTAGTTAGTGCTAGACAAAAAGATGGAAGAGCATGTGTCTTGTCCTCAACAGGTTTATTCCTTTGAGTCCTTCATCAAACCACTCATTCCCAGGAACTCCTTCCAGAGATTTAGGTGTCCGAGCACAAGGCAGGTACCCTGAGATTGACTTTCTCCAGATAAGGGCCTCATTGCCTCAACGAGAGTGAAGAAGGTGCTTCCCTCGCTTGTCAATGGAAACTGACAACGGGTCTCATATCTGACCAAGGATCATGTCAGAAAGCCAAAAACTAAGCCATGGAAGTTCTGCCTCTAGTGATTTTTATAAAATAATTTCAAAGTCAATGGTCTATTAATGGTAGACTCCAACTCCACAAATACTTAGCAATTACTGTATGTCAGGAATTTAGACATGTTTCTAGGTAATGTCCATATAGTGGAGTTGCTGAGGGCACAAAGGGTTAAGTGCTGGACTACTAAGCAAAACGATTGGTGGTTCAAAAACATCCAAAGTGTCTCAGAACAAAGGCCTGTTGATCTGCCTCCTAAAGGTCACAGCCTTGAAAATCCTAAAGGGATTACGTCTGCTCTGCATCCATGGGCACCAGAAGTTGGAATCAACTCCATGGCAACTGGGCTGGTTTTTTGTTTGTTCTTTGGACATAAAGTAGTAAAGAAATAAACACTTTTCCTCAAAGAAACTATAGTCTGTTGAAGTGGAACTTGGTTAAGTAGAAAATTATGAAATTCTACATAACCCGTAATGCACCATGAGCTCCAGCTGATGAAGGCTTTGAGTTTGACCAAGAGATTTAATAGCATGTGTTCTGGTAGCAGGATCTAAGTGATGGCTATTTAGCTACTATGGCAAGTGGAAGACACCATTCATGTCTGGAAACTGATATAAATTTATTTTATGTGTAGATAATACAGCTCCAAACAAGCACTGAAGGGAGGAAAGGAAGAAATGAAGAGAAGAAAAAAGAGGCAAGCCTTCCAAGACTGGTCTCCATTATCCATTTCAACACTCCTAGGGAGAAGCTTTCTAAGCTATAGATACATTTGCCCTGCAGAGAGAAACGGGCTTAGCCCGGCTCCTTCACTACATCACATTTGCACAATTGTTGATGTTGTTAAGTACCACTGAATCAGTCCAACTCACAGTGATCCGCGATAGGGTTTCCAAGGAGTGGTTAGAAGTCCAGTGCTTATTCTATTACACCATATTTTCATGTTTCAAAAAATGTGACAGGTCTTAGTTTCTCTTCACATGCTACTTTGGGAGTGGTATGTGTGCACAACCAAACAAGTTACAACTGCTGTTGCTGTTAAGTGTCATTGAGTTGCTTCTATATAGCAACTCGATATAGAGTTTCTGAGGAGCAGCTCATGGATTTGAACTGCCTATACTGTAGTCCAAACCAATATTGCAGTCTAATGCTTTTACTGTACAATACCACACCAGGGCTCCTATAACTATAAACCCTTTATTTCTTCCAGCATATGATACTGAGTGTGGGCATACTGTCCTCCATGGAACAATCAATTGCCTATTAAAACCCTAATGCCACAGGTGATGTCTTTATGTGTTCAGATTA
Organism: Chrysochloris asiatica; assembly: GCF_000296735.1. NCBI lineage: Eukaryota > Metazoa > Chordata > Mammalia > Afrosoricida > Chrysochloridae > Chrysochloris > Chrysochloris asiatica. Next base: position 897,776 of record NW_006408876.1, on the reverse strand, counting down.
CAGCAGTTAGTGCTTCTTTTCAGCTAATATCTTGACTAAGCATTCATTCTGAGCTGTTCATCACATGGCAAAAAGCTTTCCAAACAAAGAATAAACACATCTTTGTGAAGGATGCTCAGGGCACAACCTTAAGACAGTGTATGGATTTCAGCACATCAAATCTGGTTTCTTCACTTACATAGTGGCAGCTTTAGTCTGCCGAATGTGAACACAAAGAACATTCCCCAAAATTCTAGGCAACAGAAAGGGAGGGGCCTGCAGAGTTAGAAGAAGCTCATTAGGAGAGGCAACATTATGTTTCTTTCTATAAACTGATTTGCATAGGCTCCTATCCTTCCTGATGGTCTGGAATATACCCTTGTGACAATGACTTACAAAACAAGTCATGTGTTATCAGGAATAGAAGCCTGCAGGCAGATATTTCCACCTAAGTAAGTTCTCCTGTAGTTCAAGCTCACCAGCGGTTCCTCAGAAACCCTATACAGGGCTGCTATGGGTTGGAACCGACTCGCTGGCACTTCACAACAACAATATTCTGCAAGCTTCACCCTGATGTTGGGCAAGGAGCCATTCAGAGAGAACAGCATCATGGGAGATCCTCACAAAGACAAACTTTGTGGAATTCTATCAAATCAGTATTTCCATTTAAATAACTTTAGTCTGATCTCACCTGAAGGATAATTATATTAGCACAAAAGACGTAACTGAGAGTATAAAAGTACCATTATATTTATAATGGGCATTCTCTGGAAGCTGAAATACATTTTCATTACTATTTGCAACTTTGCCTATACAGAGTATAACGAAGTTTGAAGCACGTAGAATACTTGATTCATCCATTTCCCAGTCCCGCGCTGTGCTTACTGAGATCCTCTTTATGGGACCAAGTCCATGAAGAAGCCATGAGCAGGTATTAGTATTGTTGTAGGCTATTACTGTTCTTGTTAGGTGTTTTCAAGTCAATCTTCAACTCATGGTAACCCCGGGTGACAAAGCAGAACTGCACCATAGGGCTTTCTTGGCTGTAAGCTGGATCAGAGCAGATTTCCAGGTCACTTTGTTCATAAAAAACACTGGTGGGGTCAAATAGCTAACCAGATGAGCACTTCATCATCGCATCACCAAGGATCCATTGATTATTTTAGAGAAAATTACAAAAGTCTGTGGTCACTAATCAGTCACAGAAAGAAGATAATTCTAGTACAGCTAATCCCAGTGTACAATATATTTGAGTTATGATGAACTACATTTAAAACCTTCTTGATTTTGTTCACTTGTTATGCTCCTTGCTTTGCATCTATCTTTTCATTAGTAATATGTGCTAATAGAATGTGCAATTTGCTGGTGTGACCACCCTTATGGCAACCCAAAAGAGACGTAAGAATTGGATTCATAGAACTTAATAAAAAGCAAAAGATAATGAAAACTGAAATAAATGAGGTATAAATTACCTCAGGAGCCACTTACCACAGAGTCATCAGAAGAGAACCCTGTCATTCTAAAGTCCAAAATCCATACACAACGTAAACATATGCCACTTCCCTGTAGACCTACTCTGGTGGTACACTGAAGGTGAGGGTCACAAAGGATGGACTTACAGAAGGACAATTTCTGGGGACATGTACAGCGAAGAGGGCGAGGCTTCTTAGCAAAGAGTTGATCAATCAATGAGTAGAACACAAAGTGTTTCTTCTGAGGTGGTGATCGGTACACCAGCCTCCAATCTTTGGTTAGCAGCCAAGTGCATTCAATGTGTTCCCTACCCAGGGACTCACCTCAGTCACATGGAAATGATAATAAAGACTATTGTACTGCTTTCCAAGGGCTATTGTGACAAAAGAATACTGATTACGTGGCTTTGACATTGTTGTTAATGTTACAATATCAGGTCCGCCATTTTAGGCTGTACCTTCCGGGTTCTTCCCTCTCCCCTCCCTTCAACTCCATTTTGTCTGTTTCCCCGCCCTAAGCTACAAGGCCCTTAGTTTAAAGGGCAACATGGCTTTTGATAGGGCAGAGCTAAATCACCCCAGCAATGACCCCTCCCTTCCTGTTGAACCTATATAAGACTACTCCCTTCCTGTTGACTCTCTCTTCTTCTCTTCTGCCTCCTGCCTTCTCTCTCTGGCAGAGGTCACCTTCCTCTTGCTCACCCTGAATAAAAGTCTCTAGACGGGCCATCTGGTGTGCAGTGTGGTTGATGAGAGGCACTGGGTTGTTTTTTCCCTTTCAGTTAAGTGCCGTAGAGTTGATTCCGACCTATAGCCACCCTGTATAGGGTTTTCTAAGGAGGAGCTGGTGAGCTTGAACCACTGACCTTGCTGTTTGGATGACATTGCAGTCTGATGCATTAGCCCACAACACCACACTAGGAGTCCAATCATGTGGCTTAGAAGAATAAAAATGTCTTGTCTCCTATCCCTGGAGGTTAGGAGTTTGAATTTAGGTGTCAGCAGACCCTGTTGTTTATGTAGGCTGTAGGAGAAGAACTTTCCTTGTCTCTGGGATTCTCTTGAGTTCCTGGGCATTCCTCACTTGAAACACATATTTCACATGCCCATCTTCTCTCTGTCTGTCTGTCTCTCTTCTCTTTTATAAGGACACTGTTATTGTCCTTATAGTGACTCAGAGCGACCCTGTATAGGGTTTCCAAGGAACGGCTGGTGGGTTTGAACCATCAGCTCTGTGGCTCCAACTGATCTTGTGGTCCAGCACATTATGCTGTAGCACTCCCTGCCTCCCACACCAGTTCTTCTGGAACTCATTTTTAACTTAATTGATGATATAGTTAAAGACCTTAGTTCCAAGCATGGTCACCTTCCCAGATTGAGCTGTTAGGACTTCAGCATGTCTTTCTAAGGGATTCGGTCTAGCTGATAATACCTCCCTCATAAAGGTAAGTACTATTGTCTCTCATACTTCCGACACAATACCAGGAGGGCCCAGTCTCTGGAGAAGGACATCATGATTGGTAAAGTGGAGTGCCAGTGAAAAAGAGGAAGACCCCTAATGAGATGGACTCCCACAGTGGCAGCAGCAGTGGGTTTAAATTTAAAAATTTAAGGATGGCGCAGGACCGGGCAGTGTTTCGTTCTGGTGTTCATAAGGTTGCATGTGTCTGTACCCACTCAATGGCCCCTAAAAAAAACAAAGGTAAGTTTTCAACACCAAAATGCACATAGGAGGCTTAAGTGCTCCCACACAGCAAGTCCTCAGTTAAAGGCAGCCTTGTTAATTGCTTTCTAGATATTGCCCCACGGCTTTCTTCCAACACTTGCAACTCCAATAAAACATTATCCATTACCTGAAGCTCAAAAAATGCTTGTCCTCTCCTGCATCCTATTTCAGATGTCACCCCTTGTTCAAACACAGAGGCTGGTAAATCAATGTCTGGGTCATTGTCTACTTCTTTCTCTAGCCTCACATCCAATCAGCTGGCAAGCACCATTCAAAAATAATCTGCAAATGAAATGTTAAAGCTGAGCTGTGTGTTTCCTTCTTTTCACACCATCACTGGCCTAGTTCGGGCCCTCTCAGCATCTTTCATTTTGACTGTTGTGGCAGACCCCTAGCTGAGATATTGTACCTGAATTGCCTTAGAAAATGCTGGTCCAAAATAGTTCCCCTTTGCTTCCAATACACCCTTCAAACTGCTGCCAATTATGTCCCTATGCAATCATGTCTTTAAATGGCTCAGACACGGTCAGTGTCTAGATAATCAAGCCCAGGTGCTGGTCACAGGATAATCTAAGCTCAACCTACCTGCCTAATCTCACCTTCTACCATGCAGTGTGCTCCAATACAGAGCAGAGAGTTGTAATTCCCTGCAGGAAGCATATTTCCACATCATGGTGTTGCCTTGGTGGGAAATATTCTTTGCTTCCATGTCTGCCCATCACCTATAGTTTTCTCTCAATGTATTCTCCTTAATTGCCTTTTCATTTGTTTAAATGAAGAGCTTTCCTCTCCACATTTCCATGAGATTCCCTCCTAAGCATCTAAAAATCTTTATTTTTCAATGTTTGGTAATCATTCTGTGTCTCTGCCATAGGCTGCTTAGAAGAATTGAGAGGGTTGGAGGTCAGCAAGCAGCCAAGTCTAGGAGTATACATATGGCCTTTTCCTTATGAGGTTCTCCCTGGGTCTCCAGCAAGGCCTTGATAATGCTCAGATACTCATGATCTGGGCTAAGTGGCTGTCCATGGTGGAAGAAGTCCAGTGGTGCCCTGATCACACCCCACTAGACTCATCATGAGCAGAGAGATCCAGGGACAAGAAGAATCAAAGGACAAGCACTGAAGTAAATTTTTAGAACTCTGGTGAGGAGGTACTACACCCAACGCTCTGGAATGCTGGTCGCCATTTTGTGGACTTCAACTCACTGTGACACTACGTGCATCAGAGTGGAGTTGGGCACCACAAGGCTTCCAAGGGTTGAATTTTTCATAAGTAGATCTCCAGACCTTTCTTTCCTTGTGCCTCTGGGTGAACTGGCCCCTCAAACCTTTTGATCACCAGCAGAGCACATTAAACTTTTGTACTATTTATGGACCCCAAGATCAGGCATGTTGTTGTTGCCACTGAGTTGGTTCTGACTCACAACAACCTTGTGTAGAGTTTTTGAGGAGCATCTGGTGGGTTTGAACTGTTGGTCTTGCAGTTAGCAGATGAGTGCTTATCCTACAGTGCCATACCAGGACTTTTTGGTGGTTATTCTTTGAGTAGGCCCAACTCCAGTAAATAAAGATGCGTAAGCCAGGTAACATAGTGATTATAAGTCAGGCTGCTAGCCTCAAGGTCATACGTTCAAAACTACCAGCTGTTCTATGGGAGAAAGATGAGGCTTTCTGCTCCCATAAATATTTATAGCCTCAGAAACACTATGCAGGGTCACTATGAGTTGGAACCAATTCCATGGCACACCACCACCTTGCCTAAAATAATAATTTTACTTTGTAGTCATTGTCTAACAAGCTTTGTTGTTGTTAAGTGCTGTCAATAGTGACTCATAGGGACCCTGTATAGGTTTCCCGAGGAGCAGCTGGTGGGTTTGAACATCTGACCTTGTGGTTCAAAGTCCAGTATTGATCCACAGTGCCACTCCAGAAGTTCACAGTTACATTGCTTAGTATATAACTTTGTACCAAGGTTCACATTTTCACATCATAGTTGTTAGAATTAAAATGACTTTAAGTTGACCACATATTAGTTTATAATGGTTGGCAGTGTGAATCCACCAACGTTAGCTATTCTACGTGAGAAAGATGTGGCAAGCCAGCCTAGAAAATCCTCTGAGTAGCAATGAGTCCACATTAACTGGGCGATATCTAACAAGGACAACCAGGGAAGAGTTATTGGCCTGAAGAATTCTGCTTATAAATCTATTCATTTCTTAAGGGCATAAACCAAGAATTTGCTTTGTAAAAAAGAATCTCTTTACCAGCCTGTACTGGAAGAAAACTTTGAGGCGAACATGGGATCTGACTTTCCTCTGCATCTCCATGGATGGTCTACTAAACAATTAGGATGTCCCTGAGACTGGGGTCTAAACAACAGACACAGTGCAAGAGGGAAATAGGGCCCACACCTCCTGCTCCAGACACGATAATGCACTCAAGAAAATTGGTTTTCTTTAATGTGGTCCCAAACACCATCTATCAATACATTATCCTGGAAAATAATCTCTTGTCTGTTCTACTCTGAAACAGTTTTAATATCCACATGGAAACAAATGCTGCTTAGTTAGAATAAAATAAATGTAACATAAAATGTTTCCTTATGACACTGAGCAGTCACCAAGTATTCATTAAAAGTATCAAAGGGGAAATGGTAGCATGTGAACCAAAGAGAAGCAGCCTGCATATAATTAAGGAAGGTGATTTTAATAGGACATTAACAAGGTTTTCCTTTGATATAGGCAACTTCTTCAGACTAGGCATTATTATAATGATTGCTTTAGGAAGACAGTAGTCACTGTTTTCAAATACTAAATGATAATAAAACATATTTCCAGCACTTCAATATCATCCAAAGCGGCACTTGTGGTGCAGTGGGTTAAGTGTAGGGAGTCCTAGTGTGGGTCTGCAGGATAAGCATAGGACTGTTAACCACAAGGTTCATGGATCAAACTCACCAAACATTCCATGGAAACCCTATACAGGATCGCTATGAGTCGGAACCAACTCAACAGCACTTAACAACAATAACAATGCACTCTGGAGACCTAGTGCGGTGTTGCAAGATAAGTACTGAACTGTTAACCATAGGCCAGCCCTTCAAAACCACCAGCCGCTCCTTATAGAAACCCTACTCAAGGTAAATTGAGCTTCTTTACTGGCAATAGAAAGCTATGCTAGCGTAGTGGTTACGAATTGGACTGCTAATCTCTTGGTCAGAAGTTCAAAACCACCAACTGTTCATGGGAAAAAGATAAGGCTTTCTACTCCAGTAAAGAATTACAGCCTCAGACATCCTGTACAGGGTCGCTATGAGTTGGAACAGACTCCACCGCACATAACAACAACAACAAAAACTGGCAATAGAAATGCATTAACTTTGGAAATACCTAAAATGGGGTTACAACATGCCCTGTGAAGGAGGCTTCCTGCAGAGTCTATGTATTACATAAGAATATAGGTGGAATCCTGAACAGCATCCATAATCTTCAGAGGTGGGAAATTTCCACTTGAAAGGACAGGCAGACCAGCCTGGAATGGCTAGAAGAACAGAAGATACTTCTTGAAAGAAAGACCGACAGGAAAAATACAAAACAATATAGGCTGACCAACTGATTACTACAAGAACAAGCAAGTTACTCACCCAGAAGACATCAAGAGAAGTGGTTGGGTCCCCTCAGAGCAAATCCCTTTCCAAGACTAAGACTCAATGGGAATACATGCTCTGATTGGTGACCACATTCGTCACTGATAAGGGGAAGTGAGGGAAAAACAGCAATGAAGCAGTGAGCTAAGCCCTACAATGTTCAATAGACTCCTGTGAACCTGGGTGGAGACCTGGTTGGCCAGTAGTGTGGCAAGTCCTGGGGACTCTAGGGCCCAGAGTCAGTGACATAGCCACAGAAGACTAGAGTGGAGAGTGAAGCATCCAGCTAATAAGAAGAGAGGGCATATACACAAGAACACCCACACTTGCAGATAATACCC
>NW_006408876.1:884089-888853 GCF_000296735.1 Chrysochloris asiatica | reverse complement strand
CTGGCAGTCTGTGGTGCTTTCAATATTTTTTTCCCACATCATAATTCAAAGGTATCTATTCTTCTTCACTGGTCTTCCTTATTCATTGTTCAGCTCGTACATGCATATGAGTCAACCGAAAATATCATGATCAGACACACCTTAGTATTCAAGTAGAAAGTTCTGCTTTTCACCACATTAAAGAGGTCTTTTGCAGCAGATTTGCCAATTGAATGCATCCCAATTAATTCTAGAACTCCATAATTGTACCTATTTTGATTGGCAGAGAAATGTCAGAAACTGAATTCAAAGTCATGAAAAAATGCACTCATATTTAAAAGACAGTGAATAGAAATTCTGACTCTAGCTTTCATCATAATATCATGAAAGAAGAACATGTAGCTGATTTCCTATGTGACAAAACATGAAACTTTGAAAATATGGCACGATGTCCAAGAATTTCAACTGTATGACAATAAGGACTTGCACAGTTAATATCCTGTGGCATTTCACGTTGTCTTGCTGAGAGTTGATTGGAGTTATTCTTTAAAAGAATCATTACTCTTAGCATTTCTGTCATGTTTTCTCAGAAAATGTTAAAGGTCACTTATTTTCTTAAGAAAAAAAAAAAATCTAACATTTAATGAATCACAGACATATCATCCCATTTGGTTTCTATCTGTAGTAGGCAAAGATCAAAACCAAAGTTTTAACCCAGGATGTACTGGGCAATTAGAATAACTGATCCGGAGCCATGGTTCTAGCAAAGATGAAAGTCTTCCTGCCAGGGTCCCTCTCAAATGCCTGGTGATGGGGAGGAAGGAATTGAGGTCAGGAGACAGGAATGATGCTCCTAATACAGTGAGTGGAAGCCAGCCTAGGAATCCAGCATTCTTAACTCCTATTGCATTTTCCTCAAGGCTGAAGGAAGGGTGATGAAAGTCCATTTGGAGCCACCCGGTGGATGGGTGATTACATTTCTAGAAATGTACTGAAAACATGTACTTTTCCTGAAATAACATTGACACATTTCATTTGCTCGCATCCATTAATTTCCCCTTATAGGAGATACATGACCCCTGTTGTAAAGTGCCATCAAGTCAGCTCTGACTCATAGTGACCCTGTATGGGGTTTCCAAGGAGTAGCTGGAGGGTTTGAAACTGCCGACGTTGTGGTTTGCCTCCCAGTGCTGATCCTACTACACCACACCAAGAGTCCATAGGATCCCTGGTATTATAGTAGTAAAGCACTCAGTAATTAACCATAACATTTGTGGTTAGGACCCACCAGTTGCTCCAAGGAGAGACAGAAGTCTCAGTCTGTTTCCAGACAGTTTCGCAGTCTAGAAAACTGTCCAGTAAGATCTCTATGACATGGAATTGGCCTGATGTTGTTGTTGTTCTTCTTAAGTGCTGTTGAGTCAGTTTGAACGCATAGTGACCCTGTATAGGGTTTCCAAGGAGTGGCTGGTGAGCTTGAACCACCAACCTGTGGTTCACTGTGACTTTGCAGTCTAGCGCATTGACCCACAGTGCCACACTAGGACTCAACACAATGGGCTGATGGCAATGGGGTTTCAATGGGTATTGAAATCATGCATTATTCCTGGAATCATTATTTCAGCTTTCATGTTGCTCCTGCCTGCCCATTAATCTCCCCTGTACACATCAAATACTGAGCTTGAAGATGGAACTTGTTGTTAGTTACCATCAAGCAGGGGCTGACTCATGGCAAGCAGATGTATAGCAGTCCACACTGCCTAGCCCTGCACCGCTCTCTTGCTCGTGTGTCAATCCAGTGTTTCAGGGATCCATCTCATTGATGTCTTCTCTTATTTTCACTGACCCTCTGCTTCCTTTACCAAATGTAATGTCCTTCTCTAGCAATTGGTCATTTCTGATGACATGACCAAGTTAAGTGGCCTGAAATCGTGTGATATTCACTTCTAAGAGCATTTGGGCTGTCATTTCCCTCAGACAAATGTGTTCCTTCTTCTGGCATTTCATGGTATATTCAATATTATTTAACAACACTGAAACTTCTGGTTTCCCCTTTTCACTGTCCAAATTTTGCATGCAGATGAGGCAATTACTGAAAGGAAAAAACAGAAAAAAATCCTCGCCGATTTTGATTTCCGGTGTTCCGTATGTTTCTACCTTTGGACACCTCTATTCTCACTCCCATAAGAACCCAGGACTCTTTATTCTTACTTATTTCCCCCATCTGTAAAGGGAGGATGACGGAAAATCCATTGCAGAAATTCAGACAGGTTATGTGATTTTTGGAAATGTACTGAAAATATGCACTTTGTCTCTAAGAATGATAATAACAGTTTTTGCTAATAAAGATTCTGCTTTTTTATTTCAAAATCCTATCTCTCTTCTGAGCTCCAAATTTATATTTCTGACTGTCCCTGGCCATTATCAAACACTGTTCCTAAAGTTAGCTCACCATCACCAGAACAAATCTACTTTGCATGCCCACCAGCCAAATTTCCTTACAAATTACATTCTCAATAAACAGAGGACATTGGCATGTCCATTCAATGAAACAGAAACACCCTGCATTTCTGTCTCCCCTTGGTGCTCCCCATCTGAAGATGGCTTCATGGGTACACAACTTTTGCAGTTGGGAAAGACTCCGTACTTGGTCTGATGCCCTGCCTGCTACCATCTTCTAATTCTTAACCATTTTTTAACAAGGGGCCCTACATTTTCCTTTTATCTGGAGACTACAAAGGTGGTATAAGGAGACCTGGTAACATAGTGGATTATGAGCTGAGCTGCTAATCACAAAGTCAGCAGTTGGAATCTAGCAGCTGCTCCACAGGGGAACAATGAGGCTTTCTGCTCCTGTAAAGTTATACAGCCTCAGAAATTCTCTGAGTTGGAAAAAACTCAGTGGCACACAACCTCCATCACAAGGATGGTGTGACACTATAGGATAAGTAGTGGACTGCTATTGTGGTTAGCAGTTCAAACCCACCAGCCATTCCTTGGAAACCATATGCAGGATTGTTATGACTCAGAACCAATTCCTTGGCACTTAACAGCAACAACAAAGAGGAGACTTTCCATTCCTCTAAAGATTTACAGCCTCAGAAACCCTATATAGGGTCACTATGAGTAGGCACCAACTCAAAGTCACCTAAAAACAGTAACAAATTACATAACTGGACCTATTGCCAAATCCGCTAAATTCAACCTTTAACCATGCCTTTTGATAATCTTGTTTACAAACTGCTGCTGGGATTATGTTCCTAAATCAAGTCTAGTTAGCTAGTACCGCCATTAAAAAATTAATTAAAAAGGTGAAGCTTCTGCTGCCTACCAATTTGCCAAAGAATACAGTGAAAACAGAAGCTCTGGGAGCATAGTGGTTGTGAGCCGGGTTGCTAACCCCAAGGTCAGCAGTTCGAAACTACCAGCAGTTCCACAGGAGAAAGATGAGGCTTTCTGCTCCCATAAAGATTTACAGTCTCAGAAACCCTATACAGGGTCGCTATGAGTCGGAACCGATACCACGGCACATCACCAGCACCACTACAGTGAAAACGAGTGGCTTATGCCTTGAGTGCAGTGAATTGACTTGCATAATTTCCCACGTATACTGACTTTCACAGGAAGGGACTCCTGCCCTGGTTTCACCTGCTTATCAATATCACATGGATTGAACTCTAATGGTGCAAGAATGAAGATGGTGATTCCAGAAAGACCCAGAAGACTCCTCCTCCAAAGATTACAGTCAAGAACACATTACGGTGACCAGGAGATGAGAGAGAAAGAGGAAGGGCTGGTTGGTCTGAAGTGTGGTAAGACCTGGGAACACCTGAGCCCATGGACAAGAATATAGCCACATAAGGCTAGAGCTGGGAGTGAAGCATCCAGCGGACATGGAGTCAGGGGAATCACACAAGAACACCAAAACTTGTAGATAATACCCATTTGACCTAGCCTAGATGGCTTGATAATCACAACTGGACTAGAGGAATAAACAAACAAACAATTATTGATAACGGAAATGAGGGTAAATTGCCACAGTTACATGAACTTGACCTATATTCATGGAGGCAGTAGCTCTCAATACCAACAGAGAGGGAAGGAGTCTTCAGATCAAGTATCAATGCCATCCCCTCTGTACACAGGGTAGATAGGGACAGGCAACTTAGACACTGGCTACCTAAAATGAGGGGGTGATGAAGGCATAAAGTGACTGGCTTTCAAGGTTTCAAGAGGAAGTTTAGTTTAAGAATGTGTTGGGGGAAATAAAGTCCCCACTGAATAATTTTTACCTTGTCTAGATGGGTCTGGTAAAAAGAGTTGGGATGATAAGATTCTTATGATTCAACGGTGAGTAATTGTCATCATGACTAATTGCAACTGTCACAATTATAAAAGTAGAAGTTTTGTAACAAAATCAGGGGAGTTGTTAATCTTCCAGAAACAGATGATCCTAGGACCATCAAGGGAGAAGAGCACAAACGGAATGCGGGACCTTATCCAGAGAAGCAGCAACAGCAGAGATGGAGGCAGAGATGAGGACACGGAGAGAGGGAGCAACTGAGGACACTAGATTCTTGGAAAGAGAGAGACTGAGAGTTGGCAGCCAGGAGGCAGGCTTGCAGAGTGTGACCTTTGGAGGTGTAAATTATTATATATGCCTGAGTGTTTAAAAACAAAACAAAAAAAGAGCTAAAATGAATAGAGAGAAATACTGTTAATTGATGGTACATGGAGGTGATTATAATCATTGTAATGAAACAAAGTATGTGATTTTTAAAATGT
>NW_006408876.1:883400-883989 GCF_000296735.1 Chrysochloris asiatica | reverse complement strand
AAAAAAAAAAAAAAGGAAGAAATGCATTAACTGTTAGTGCACCCAGCTTCACACCCCCACTCCACTCCATTCTTCAGCATCTTTAGCAAAGTATACAAAAACATGTGTTCCTGGGGCATGTGCTCAAATTTCTCACTTATTTTATTTTTTATTGTGTGTGTGTTTACCTATGCAAATGGTTGTTTTTTGTTTTTAAGTTTTTATTGTGAAGATGTGGGTTTACATGGGAGAATATCCGTTTTACATTCATCCTATCATACGTTGTTTAATTGCAATTATTACAATCCCCTCCATGCATCATCAAACAATCAAAAGTTACACCCCACAGGCCTGCCCCTGGTCCATCAGCACACAGCCCCTCTCCCTCCCTGAGATGCTCACTTATTTTTGAGAGCACTTTTTCACTTGTTTGTTTTCCCCTTACAGCCAAAACACTTACAGGAATTTTTTGAAATGGACCACTGCTTCACAGTGTACAAAAGGAAGACCTTATAAAAAATAAATAAACACCCTCACAGCCATTGCTAGGTTTAAGCCCACTGTGGTAGTCACCTTGTTAATCCATTTTCATGAGGGTCTTCCTATTTTT
>NW_006408876.1:870662-876990 GCF_000296735.1 Chrysochloris asiatica | reverse complement strand
GTTGAAATCAACTCAATGGTGCCTGACAACAACAAGATGGGGCACATCTCCTCATCTTATAAGATTCAGTTTTACTAATGTGGTGCATGGCTCTTCTTAGCCTTCCATTACAGTCCGGTGAGATCCAAACCTGTGGCTGTTGGCACTGTCATGCTGTCATGGGAAGTTTACTGTGGTAGTTTCCACAGGGCTCCAGGGGCATGAGCAATGAGCCTCTTCTAGAGAATAATTTCTTCTGGCTGCATCCCTGGTGACGAGAGAGAGCAGGTGATGCAACATGGATGTGGACTTGCTCCGCTCATCAATGTCACTGGTTTTCACCAACATCAGCAGGAAAAAACAAAAACACATGTACTTCCAAACTATACCTTCTCTACAATGGCAGACTCAAGGTAGTAATTTCTTATTAATTTTTGTGACTTTACGCCTTTTACGCACCACCATATTCTCACATACTCCTTTCCAGATCCTTCTGAAACTGGTGCTAACTCTTCCACATCTAATCATTGGCTTTTTAAATGCTATGACTGTTTTCTTTTCATATAGTCATTAGCAGAGGTCACCCTCCTTCCAAGGCATCCATAGGTCGGAGTGGGAGAAGTCTGTGGTCCAGGGTCAGGATCAGCCTGCCTTGCCCTCTCTGTGGACTGTGGGGTTGGCAACATTCTGCAATTCCTTCTCCTTTAGCTTTTCTGTCTGTGGGGTAGCAGGGAATTGAGCACGTGCCTCTGAAATCAAGGCTTAAAGATGTGCATGTTCTAATAAATTGATGAATCAGTGAACTCCGTGGTGTCAGGGACCATGCCTGTTATTTTTGAATTCTCTTGAGCAGTTTTCATATTTGTTTCCTGTAACAGGGTAGAACATGTTTGGTCAATATGATCGAGAAAGGTTCCCTAGTTCTCACTTGTTTTTTTTTGTTGTTGTTGTTGTTGTTCTGTTTTGTTTTTCTACATTAAACTATTTCACTTTAAACATGATTTTCACTATTAAATTAGAAATCATTTGTATTAGAATGAAGGAGGAGGAGAGGTGAAAGGCAAAATGGGTGGAAACACGTCACTGAAGATCACCAAATGGGTATTGATAATTTGAATATCGTCTCAAATTTGACTTTCTAATAATTCTGTTCAGCAGTCGTTTTTTAATCTCTTTGCTCTCATTTTCCAAATGTGCCTAACTATCAGTGGGACCAGTCATTTAGTAGACATGTAGAAGTTCAGATTTTAATTTGCGCCTGCCCATGGGACACACAGTTCAGTAACTCAACGGGAGACACATTAACACATCACATAACACATGAATGACACTTAGATGTATGACATTTAGATATTAACACATCACATAACACATGTATGTACAATACATTCTATTGTAATACTGTATCAAAAACACTAAAGACCTAAAGACAGGCATGCCTTTGACTTATCAAGTCCTATTTATAATAAGGATGATGGTGGCGGTGATTGTGTGCTGTGGCATTGGTTCCGACTCATAGCAACCTTATATAGAATTTTTAAGGCTGTAAATCTTTACGGGAGCAATAAGTCTCATCATTCTCCCATGGAATAGCTAGTAGTTTCAAAATGCTAACCTTGAGGTTAGCAGCCTGACTAGGAGAGAACTAATATTTAGCACAATAGTTTTGACTAGTGTATATGAAAAGATTTGAAAGAGACCCTACTAGCTGGTTATGATGTAAGATAAGACTGTCTGTAAAAATGACATTGTATAAACCCATATCTTGTTCAGGAAGAAGTATAACTCCCTGAGTTGGTTGTTTTGTTCTTTTCTGACAGCTTGCTATATTCCATCCACATGATAGATTTTGAGTTACTAATATGTTGAGGAGGATGCATACAATACAAATATTTGAAGACAATTTCCTCTCTATATAATTGCACAACACATTTCAAGGGTGATAAGCTGTCAAACTTTATTTTACTGTGTCCTTTATACTGTCTGCAAGAGAAGATTGTTCTCGTCTCCAAATGTCACAGTGTGACCTCCAGCAGGAATGCTGCATGAATGTGCAGTGACAGTTTATGCACAGGCGTTGGCATTTTAAGAATGTGCACGGGAAATACTACAGTGAACCTCTCAAGTCTCCATTTGCTAAGCCACCTCTGAACTTCTGCATAAGATGCCTGCATCTGTGCACACATGCACGTCTGCCACTGCCCCTGCCCCTCACCGCCTCAAAGAATCCTATGCAATGACATCTCAACAGGAAAAACTCCAACAGTTTTGCCTCACAGTAGTACAAAGACTCATGCTCTAATGTGTGTTCTCAAATGAGAACGTGAAATAGCATCAGCAAACACTGCCACTCGAGATCCTCAAGGAAGTATTAACACAGAAGCAAAAATACTGGCTGACCATTTCATCCCTCTAAAAAATAAGGGGCAGGTTTTCAGTGTTGAGCGATCCAGGCCAGCCCCCACTGAAAATGTCTTTTCTCAGCATAGGGACACTGAAGTGATTTTCCTCAACTATCCTCAAGTCCACTCACTTTCCCCATATAATAAAAGTGGCACTGAACAGCTAATGACATGAGACCCTGCAGACACAATGAAGCTATGAGACTCCATTTGCTGCCAAGCCCGTGGTCATACAATGTGAAAAATCAGAAAACAGAGGAATCAAGACTCAGAGGGGAATTCAGCATATGATGCTTCTATTTGGCTTTGTTTTTACCAGCAAGATTTCAACTTTACTGCACAGCATGAAGAAATACATAGAGTTATAGTTAATGAATGGTTAGGAAAATTCAGGACATTATAGGTAGGGGGGAAACTAGGTTGTTTTCACACATTCTATGCCATCATTTACACTTACTCTGTATTGGATAAGCTCAGACATAAAAGAAAGCTAGAATATGCAATAATGTATTTTTTTACAATGCTATAAAAAGTATGTTATGCCTTTTTATGCACATAGCACTGCATCGTTTTAATAAACTGCTCATGTTGTCATTTCAGCCAAAGCATGTATGCTATACACTTGGAAAACCTAAATGTTCCAAAGCGTAATATTACTACAAAGTGGTGTTTGTAAGAAAAATCTATCATTATAGCTTAACAGAAAACTTGTTAATAGTTTAAGTCAAATGTATTACTTATACAGAACAGTTATATTCACATTATTCTTATAACTGGATTTTCAGTCACCCCCAATCTATCATATTACAAGTAGTCATTTCTTAAATCAAAAGACCATCTCTGCATGAGGACATGGAGAGACAGAGCTGCTGAGGACTCTAGACTCATGGAAAGAGAGGGACTGAAAGCTGGTGGCCAGGAGGCAGGCTTGCAGAATGTGCCCTTTGGTTGCTTAAATGATTATACATTCATGAGTGTTTTTGTGTACCTTCCCCCTTGCCAATAAAAACCCCAGAGGTAATTGAAGCAAATCCTGTTGAATGATGATGCACAGAGGAGATTATAATCATTGTAATGAAATGATGAGTGTAAAACCCATGTTCTCCCATGTAAACTATCACTCAGTTAGCAATTATTATTAGTTTTCTAAAGGTACAATTCAGGATCAAAACCAACTCAGGATGCAGTAGTTCTCCACTCAGGAAAGCCTCCTTCTCTGCCATACTGCAGGCATGCCTCACTCTTATCTTAGGCCTCAGCCATGTGAACCCTTGTCCTCTGCCTCGGTCCATGGGCCTAGAACCTACAGCTGCTCTGTCTCTCCATGCCACCACCTCTGCTGTCACCTCTGTCATTACTATTTCTCTAGGTAGGGAGCTCACATGTCACTCATGCTCTTCCTTTTTGATGGTCCTGGGATCTTCCATCTCTGCTTCAGATTTGGCTTCTTTTAAACCCAGCTGGAGGGCCAAATGAACCAATCCCAGCCTTAGAGTCCCATGTACCTTATTTGCATGGTCCCAACCAATCACTAGATTGATTCTGGATAGAAAAGGCATGTCAAGTAAATTCAAGTTAACACAAATCCCTAAAATCAGGAACCAGGACAAAGATGTGTGCTCTTACCAATTCTATTCAATAGTGTCCTAGAGGTCCAGGAAAAGTCAACTAGGCAAGGATAGGAAAGAAATAAACAGAAGACACCCTGACTGGAAAGGAAGAAGTAAATGTGTCATTCATTATTAGTAGATGACATGATTGTGTATTCCTATATAGACAACACTAATGAATTTACCAAAGTCCTGGTTTGGCGCTGTAGGATAAGCACTAGATTGCTAATTAAAAGGTCAGCCATCCAAACCCACCAGTTGATCTTTGGAAACCCTATGAAGTGTAGCTGTGACTTGGAACCAACTAAACGGCACTTCACAAGAACTACAAGGAATCTCCTAAAAATATTAGAACTAATAAATGAGTTTACCAAGACTATAAGATACAGTAAGAAAGAAAAAAAAATCATTTCATTTCTCTACACTAGCAGTAAACAATCTGAAATGAAATAAAGAAAAAAAAATCAATTTAAATAGCACAAAAATAATTACATACTTAGGAATAGATTTAACACAAGAAGTACAATATTTGCTAAACTCTATGAACTAGAAGACATTGCTGAATGGAATTAGGGAAGTGTCACATAAATAGAAAGGTATTCCTTTCACATTCATGGATTGGAAAAGTGGACAATGTTTAGATGGCAACAGTCCACAGATTCAACATGATCCCTATCAAAATCTCAGCTACTTTTAAATTTTGTGATTACAGAAAATAACAAACTTGTCCTAAAACTCATATGAAAATTTACCTGCAAGCAATAGCCAAAAGAATCATGAAAAATAAAATAAAATAATTCCAAATAAACAAAGTTGGTACATTCTCAACAATTTCAAACAAAACTTACTACAAAGCCGAAGAACTCAAGATAGAATTGGTGCTAATATCAGGTATACAAACAGATCAACAGACCAGATCTAAGATATTCAGCAGTAGAAAAATTTAAAAGAGCTATGCTTTTATCAGTTAAGTTTCTACAAATTTGCCAAGAAAATTCAACAGAGAAAGGATTGTCTTCCTGGAATGGGGAGGTGAAAACTTTGTATCCCCATGCAAAAAAAAAAAATGAAGTTAGACTCTTAACACACTAAAGCTAAGAACAAATGGCTTAAATGCAATTTGTTGTTGTTGTTAAGTCCCATGGAGTCAGTTCCAACTTACAACTTTATGACCCCATATAAGGTTTCCAAGGTGTGGCTGATGAGTTTTAAACCACCGAACTTATGGCTCAAACCAACCTTTTGGTGAAGTGCTTATCCTACAGCAACACAGCTAAAACTATTAAAAAAATTTGGAAGGGGGAAAAAAACTTAGAAGCAAATCATCATGGCTCTACATGAGGTAATGGTTTCTTAGCCCTGATGCCAAGAGAACAAGCAATAATAGCAACCGAACAGATAATTTGGACTTCAACGATATAAAATAAATACAAACTTTGTTCTTCAAAAGAGACGATTAATAATGGGACATGAAAACCCACAGAATGGGGAAAGGCGTGTGCAATGCAAGAATGCAACAGAAGTCAACCAATGAAAAGAATCAAATTATTACGGATTGGAATTGGTATTTCCCTCAAAGATACTCAAAGAGCCAATAAGAACATGAAAAGGCATTCACTATCATTAGTGAAACACACATCATAATGATATCATGCCTACTTATTGTCACCTGTGTGTGCCACTGAGTTCATTCATAAATACCCCATATGCGTAGTGGTTACGAATCAGGCTGGTAATCTTGTGGTCAGCAATTCAAAACTACCAGCAGTTCCATGGGAGAAAGATGAGGTTTTCTGCTCTTGTAAAGATTTACAGCATCAGAAACTGTATGGAGGATCACTATGAGTTAGAACCAACTCCCTGGCACCCCACTGACCACTAGTGACTAAAGATGAGATGAGTTGTGCGAAGACATTAAGGACAATATAAAGGAAAAAAGGAAAGAAAGAAAATATCAAAATTGATGCTAGAAGAGACTCAGAAACTTTTCCTCGAATGCAGAGTAACTAAAATAAATGAAAGAAATGATAAAGTAAAACTATTGAATAGATTTCAAAGGCCTACTCAACAAGACAAAATGAACTACGATGATATGTACAAAGATCTGGAATTAGAAAAGCAAAAGTGAAGAACACACTCTTTTATCAAACATAAACATGGAAGAAGATTCAAGACTTGAGTTACAATATTCAAGAATACTATGGATAAAACATTGAACAATACAGCACGCTTCCAGTGAAGGTGGAAGGAATACACAGTGTCACTGTGCCAAAAAGAATCGGTCAACATGCAACCACTTCAGGAGCTAATATATGATCAAGATCCAATGACGCTGAA
>NW_006408876.1:853763-870562 GCF_000296735.1 Chrysochloris asiatica | reverse complement strand
ACACACACATGGATCCTTTCATACTTACTAGGAGGGCTACAAGGTCCCTGGGTGATTCCGACAGTTTGCGTTCTAGTCTTGGTGTGTGGATGTAGGATAAGAACTGGACTGCTAACCACAGAATCTGTGGTTCAAACTCACCAGCCACTCCTTGGGAACGTTATAGATAGTAGCTGTGAGTTGGAACCAAGGGTCACTTACCAACAACGAACCTAAAGGTTGGCAGCTCATACCCACTGAGGAGTGTCTCCAGAGAAAGGTCTGGCAATCTACTTACCTGAGGATTAAAACCCAAAACACTCAATTCACTGCCATGGAGTTCTTTAACGACCCTACAGAACAGAGTAATACTGCTCCATAGGGTTTCCAAGGTCATCTTTATGAAGCAGACTGCAAAATCTTTCTGCATTGAAAAATTGACAGGTTCAAACTCCTGACCTCTTGATCCTTCAGTCTAGCAGTTAACCCCTACACCATTAGCACTCTTTCTATAAAGATTATACCAAGAAAACACTATAGAGTACTTCTACTTTGTGGGTCACCTTAAGTTGGAATCAGCCAATGTCAATGGGAAAAATGGCCAAAATAGAAAAGGAAGTTAATGACAGCTGTTGAAGAGGATGTGGAGAAATTTAAATTCTGAAAAAAATTACTGGTTTGTTTTTAGGGCTAAGGGCTGTTGAGTCTGACTCATAGTGACCCTGTATAGGGTTTCCAAGGAGCGGCTGGTAAGCTTGAACTACCAACCCTGTGGTTCAAATGGACCATGCAGTGCAGAGCATTAACCCACGGTGCCACACAGTAGTATTGTAAAATGCTTCAATCATTTGGAAAACCTAAATATTTCAGCACAGAGTTACCATACAATCCAGCAATTCCAGGCCTAGGTATATATCCAAGAGAAAAAAGGAATATAAGTCCATGCAAGTGTTTGTGAATGCTCACAGGAGCCTTGTTCAAAACAAATAAAAAGTTATGACAAATAATAATACAAATGTTTATCAACAAATGAATGGGCTCACAAAATAGGGAACAATGGAGTGTTATTTGGCAATACAAAGGAATAATATACTAATATATGTTGTTGTTGTTAAGTGCTATTGAGTAGGTTTTGACTCATAGTGACCCTATGTAGGGTTTCCAATGAGTGGTTGCTGAGTTTGAACCACCAACCTGTGGTTCAAACTAACCTTGTGGTCAGTGCTTATTCTGCAGCACCACACCAGTATGCTGTACTAACACATGGCTCAAGAGAAATGAACCTTGAAAACACTATGTTAAGTGAAAGATGTTAGTAAAAATGGACCCCCAGTTGTATGACCACTTTGTATGCAAAGTCCAGAATGGGTAAATCTGAAGCTACAAAAGAGATTAGTAGTCACCATGGGAGGCTGGAGTGGGGAATGACTGTGGATGGGTACAGAGTTTCCATGCGGTGATGGAAATAGTCTAAAATTAGATAGTGATGAGAGCTTCACAACTAGTCATATAAAGTAAAAGTGGAGAAAATTCCATTATTTTAACATTCCAGGTTTCCAGGACCTTTTTAAAGTCCCCACCTATATCTGTAAGAGCAGAAATGATACATATACCTTATATCTCAATAAAGCTGTTTTTTTCTTTTGTTTATAGTGTAGGGGATATGAGTTGGGCTGCTAACTTCAAGGTCAGCAGTTCAAAACTAACAGCTGCTCCTCAGAAGAAAAATGAGGGTTTCTGCTCCTATAAAGATTTACAGCCTCAGAAACCCTATACAGGGTCACTATGAGTCAGAATTGACTTCACGGTACACCACCACCACCATTTGTTTTATTTTTTAAACAGGCTTTAGAGCACGATGGAATGGGACCTACAGCTATTGTGCTCCATTTCCGATCACTGTAGAGCTGTACAAATTGAGACAGACATGTTTTGGTTGCCATTAACAAGGATTTAGAAAGAAGATCAAATACTTATGTAAATATTGAAATAGAGGCTGCATTTGAAGTTTTCTGGTCTACCTAAGCATCAGCCTAATTACACTGATGGTTTGCTGGACATGAAAGTAACATGCCAAATCGTTAGATGGTCTTGCTTTTAATCATTTTTCTACTACCTTCTGCTGACAGAACATCACTTGTACTTTTGTGGTTGAAAATTGGAGGTTTTATTTTACCAGGTCCATTTCCAAAGGTTGTCACACATTTAAAACTAGATAAGACTTAGGTACGGGTACTGGCGTGGTGTCTTAGGACAAGCACTGGACTGCCACCCATGAGGTCAATGGTTCAAACACACCAGCCACTCCTTGGAAATCCTATACAGGGTCACTATGAGCCAGAACCAACTTGACCACACTTAACAACAACAGCAGACTTAGATATACTTCTATAACACAATGTTGTTATGTTTAAACACCATACTATAGTTAATAAACCCAATAACTATACTTAACAAAAGGGAGTCTTCATGGCACATGGTTAAGCACTTACCTACTAACTGAAAGGTGGGTGGTTTAATCCCACCAGCGACTCTATAGAAGAAAAAACATGGCAGTGTGATCCCATCAAGAATACAGCCTAGGTCTTCTAGGCATAAATGCCAAACTGAAGAGGAATCGCATCACATTCATCAGCAAACATCGACAAACCAAATATTTCATGATCTATTGTGACGTACAATGGAATCCATGTTAAAATAATATTCATACACTTACAAGGAAGAGCAGTTAATATATTATTCAAATTATACACTAAACACAAATGCAAAATTTGAAAAAAAAAATGGAAGATTTTTACCAACTTCTGTAGTCTGGAATTGATAAAACATGCAATTTAGATACTCTGAAAATCATCAGTGATTGGAATGTGCAAATTTTAAAGGAGATGGATCAGTAATTGGAAAATATGGCATTGTCAAGAGAAACAACATAAGAGATGTCAACATGGAATTCTGCAAGATCAACAACTTCTGAATTGCAAATACATTTTCAAAAACATAAAGATTGATTCTACAGATGGGAAAGAAATGATGGACAGACTCAACAACATCAGTGAGAACAAGACTGGGGCTGACCCCAGAATAGTCCATCAATTGCTCTTATGAAACTACAAGTAGAAACTAAAGAAACTTTTTTAAAATCCTTGAGAGTCCAAGTATGATCTTGAATATATCCCACATGAATTTAGAGACTATCTCAAGAATAGATTTGATGCACTGACCACTAGTGACTAAAGATGAGATGAGTTGTGTGAAGACATTAAGGACAATATAAAGGAAAAAAGGAAAGAAAGAAAATATCAAAATTGATGCTAGAAGAGACTCAGAAACTTTTCCTCGAATGCAGAGTAACTAAAATAAATGAAAGAAATGATAAAGTAAAACTATTGAATAGATTTCAAAGGCCTACTCAACAAGACAAAATGAACTACGATGATATGTACAAAGATCTGGAATTAGAAAAGCAAAAGTGAAGAACACACTCTTTTATCAAACATAAACATGGAAGAAGATTCAAGACTTGAGTTACAATATTCAAGAATACTATGGATAAAACATTGAACAATACAGCACGCTTCCAGTGAAGGTGGAAGGAATACACAGTGTCACTGTGCCAAAAAGAATCGGTCAACATGCAACCACTTCAGGAGCTAATATATGATCAAGATCCAATGACGCTGAAGGAAAAATATCCAAGCTACACTTGGACTCTTGGAATTGACTAAGTACCAACTGAGATGTATCAACAAACAGTTATCAATGGAAGTGTTCACTCGACCATACCAAGAAATTTGGAAGACAACTACTTGTTAGTCTTATGCAAGAGAGACATTTGCTATTAAAAATTATATATGTTTTTTATTAATATCATATACGAGCACAATTTTTCTGACAATAACTCAAAAATGGTTGCGGCAGTCCATCTATAGAGAACTCCCAGAAATCCAAGCCCAATCCAGAAGAGGATGTGGAATGAATGATATCATTGCTGACATTGAATAGATCTTGGCAAAAACAGAAAACTAGATAATGTTCACCTGTGTTTCATTGAATATGCAAGGGCATTTGATATTGTGGATTATAACATATTATGGATAAAACTGCAAACAGTAGGAATTGTAGAACACCTAATTGTGCTCAGGAGGAACCTGTATGTAGACAAAGAACAGAATAATGGGATTGTTGTTGTTGTTGTGTGCCATGGAGTCAATTCTGACTCATAGCGACCCTGTACAGGGTTTCCGAGGCTGTAAATCTTTATGGGAGCAGAAAGCCTCTTCTTTCTCCCATGGAACAGCTGGCAGTTTCAAACTGCTGACCTTTAGATTAACAGCCAGATTCATAACCACAATGCTACCAGAGCTCCTTGAATAAGGGGATTTGTTGTTGTTGTGAAGTGCTGTTGAGTCGGTTCTGACCCATATCGACCCTGTATAGGGTTTTTGAGGAGCAGCTGGTGAGCCTGAACCACCGACCTTGCAGTTCAAATGGCTTTGCAGTCTGGCGCATTAACCCACAGCGCCACACCAGGACTCCTGAATAAGGTGATAGTGCATAATTAAAATCAGGAACGGTATGTGCTGTGGGTGTATCCTGTCACCATATTTATTCAATCTGCAAGCTGAGCAAACAATTTTAGAAGCTGGATTATTTGAAGCAGAAGGTGGCATCAGAATTGAAGGAAGTCATTAACAGCATACAGGTGACACAGCCTTGTTTTTTGGAAGCAAAGAGGACTTGATGTACTTATTGATGAAGATCAAAGACTTCATCAAAGATCAAAGATATATACAGCCTTCTGTATATATCATACCTCAACATAAAGAAAACAAAAATCCTCAACAAGTGGATCAATAACATCATTATAAATGGAGAAAATATTTCAGTTGTCAAAGAGTTCATTTTATTTTTATCCACAATTGACGTCCGTGAAAGCAGTAGTCAAAAAAATAAAAAAGACGTAATGTGTTGAACAAATATGCTGCAAAGACCTTTTTAAAGTGTTGAATACAGATGCTACTTTAAGGACTAAGAATACAGTTGTCACTTTGAGGACTAAGGTGCATCTGACACCACTCATGGTATTTTCAATGATGTCAAATGCATGTGAAAGCTGGACAGTAAATAAGGAAGACCAAAGGAGCATTCTGGCTGTACTTCTTCCAAGATCGATTTGTTTGTTTGTCTGACCACTATACTATATTTAAAATCTTTTGCCAATACCATGATTCAAATGCATCAATTCTTCTTTGAAGTGAGGATTATGAGCTTTTGTCACATTTACTTTGGAAATGTTGTCAGGAGGGACCACTCCCTGGAGAAGGACATCTCATTTCATAAAAAACAAGTTCACTGAAAAACAGAAAGACTTTCAATGAGATCGACTGACATCATGTCTGTATCAATTGGCTCAGACATCGGAATGTTGTGATAGGCTCATTATGACTCAGAACCAGTTTGAAGGCACCTATCAACAACAACAGTATGGGATAGACAATAGACAATAGACTTAGCTTTATATATACTTCTTCGGAGTCTCTGTGTGGCACACAATGGGTAACTAAAAGTTTGGCAGGTCAAACTCACTCAGAGGCTCTTCAGTAATCTGCTTGTGAAAACCGCATCAGTAGTTCTATTATGTACAGATGGCGTCACTATGACTGGAATCAACTTGAAAACAACTAACAACAACAACAACAACAAAATGGTGGTGGTGGTGTGCCTTCGAGTCGGTTCCGACTCACAATGATCCTGCTTAAGATTTCTGAGACTGTAAATCTTTATGAGAACAGAAAGCCTCATCCTTCTCCTGTAGAGTGGTTAGTAGATTCAAATTGAGGACCTGTGATTAGCAACCAAAAGTAGGTGTTCTTTAAAGTATCATGGTGTGGAAGAAGCAACTGAGGCTGAATATGGTCTTAACGACTACATTTATTCTTCACTTATTTACCATGTCACAATCCACCATTTTGCGTATACAATAGTAAACAATCCACTATCTGACTATAACTGTATGTTAATCACATAAGCCTAACAGTTGCTAGGTTAGAGCAATGCAGGCTGTGATTGTTAAACAGTTATGTCATAATTCTCAGTGATTTGGCAGCTATGTAGTGATGTAATTTCTAGTTACATCACCAGCTGCTCCTTGGAAACCCTATACGGGGTTGCTATGGGTTGGAACTGACTCGATGGCACTTAACAACAACAACAATGCTATAATTGGGTACTTATATAATGACTCAGTTTGGCGGTTACAAAATTATGTGGTCATCCTCCATTTTTGCATAAAGCTTATTTTCACACAACAAATTGGTCTTTGGATTCTAACTATGCCAATAAATGAGGAATGGGTCCAGCTCATCATAACATGGCTAGAAAACACTGGAACCATGATCCAAATTCAGTGTAATGTTGTAGCTCATATACCACCATTAAATTCTTAACAGTAACAATATACTGCTTCCTTTGACATGAAATCTTTTGAAAGACGTTTCCACTTCTTTGAGTACCATTAACCTACTTTACCTGGACTTTCACCCCCATCAGGTCACTCAACTTGATCTTGCCAAGGCCACCAAAGGCTTCCACAATTGGACAGCTTATACTTCCTACTCTCCAGATATCTCACACGTTTTCTTTGCAACATTTGGCATGGGAAACTACCCACTTCTTACAATATTCTCTTTCTGGTCTCTGGGACTTAAGGCTTTCCTGGTTTCCTTCTGTGGACTCTTTCTTTTCATGCAACTGATAAACATATAGACACTTCAGACCAAGGCTGTGGCACTTTCTCTTGGCATTGGTACTTACCAAGGGAGACGCAAGGTGTCAGAAGAATATTATGTTCCCTTCAGATGCTGAAACTACCCAAATGTCTACCTTCAAGTCTCATTTGTGTCCGTTAGATCCACGTGAGCTGTTAAGCTCTTCACTTAGAACCTTCATCATCTCAGAAAATTACTAACTAGCCAATCCAACAAAACAAAAAACACTTTGATTTCTACCCCAAACCTGTTCTTTGGTCTTCATCTCTGGAAATGGCACCATGACCCACTCAATTGTTCAAGCCCCCAAACTTAAGCATCACTTTTGATTCTGAACATTCTATTATTTAAATGCATCAAGTGCTTTAGGAAAATCCTGCTAGCTGCTTTTCCAAAAACAAAATCGATTCTGAAACCCAAGGTTTCTCTTCATTGCCACAGCTTAAATACAATACTTATTCTGGCTAAAAGATCTCTTGCTTGGACTAATGAAATCACCTCGTAACTCATCTCCCCATGTCTACTCTTACATCTTTCCACTATAAGGCCAGGCCTGTTGTGTCAAAGCGGAAACGAATGCCCCTCTCCACTTTGGCAATCTGAAATCCAAACATCTCAGCATGGTCTATATATGTTCAGAGGATCTGGTGCTTATTGGCCTCTTCGAAGTTATCTATTTTTTTGCATCTCACAATATTTCGTCCATGTCGGT
This sequence comes from Chrysochloris asiatica, assembly GCF_000296735.1. NCBI lineage: Eukaryota > Metazoa > Chordata > Mammalia > Afrosoricida > Chrysochloridae > Chrysochloris > Chrysochloris asiatica. The sequence goes on along the minus strand of NW_006408876.1, from coordinate 863,104 downwards.
TGCTATTTTTAATCAAACATATTAATTTTGCAACTTGGTTTCCTGTGAGGGTTTTGCATATGCTCTTTTGCTGCTGAGGTCCTTGTTTCTTCAGACCAGGTATGCTGACACCTTCTCAGGATTCAGGTCTTAATTCCAACAGCTGCTCCTCAGAGTGCTCTTTTCCTGACTCCTGTTTTCTTTATTGTCCCCCCCCAACCACAACAGCTTGTCTTATTTGTTGGCATACATCACAGGTTGAAATGATCTGCTTTTTATGCCCTTGATTACATGTTGACTTGTGTTTCCTTCCACTAGCATGTAAACTTCATGAGGGCACAGCACATGTTGTTGTTAGGTACTGTCTAGATGGTTCCGACTTATTATGACCCTGTGCACAACAGAATGAAAAAATGCCAGGCTCACAGTTGTTCTTCTGGAGCCCACTGTGGCTATCACTGTGCCTACCCGTCTTGTTGGAGGTCTTCCTTTGTTGACTGACCCTGCTCTTCACTAAGGATGATGTCCTTCTCCAGGGAATGGTCCCTCCTGATACCATGTCCAAAGGGAAGAGGCAGTCTAGCCATTCTTACTTCTATGGAGCATTCTGGTTGTACTTTTTTTCAAGAGAGAATTGGTAGTCCCTGGTACTTCCAATATTCTTCGTTAACACCATAATTCAAATCCATCGATTCTTCTAAGGTCTTCCTCATTCATTGTCCAACTTTTGCATGCATATGGGGCGACAGAAAATACTACAGCAAGATATCATTTAATTTACTAACTACTCTTTCAATGAGCACTGATTGTAGATTCAAACAAAATGAATTCTTCTACAACTTAAATCTTTTCTCCATTAATGATCATGTTATTTCTTGGTCCAGTTATAAGAATCTTTGTGTTCTTTACATTGAGGTGCAATCAATACTGAAGGCTGTGGCCTTTGATCTTCATCAGTATTTTAAGTTCTCCTCACTTCCATCAAGCAAGGATGTATTATCTGCATATCGCAGGTTGTAAATGAGCCTTCCTCCAGTCCTGATGCCCCGTTGTTCTTCCTATAATCCAGTTTCTCACATTATTTGCTCAGCAAACAGACTGAATAAATATAACAACAACCCTGGTGTACACCTTTCATGGTTTTAAACCATTCAGTATCCCTTTGCTCTGTTCGAACAACTGCCTCTTAGTCTGTAACCAAGGTTGCATTAAGCCTAAGCTGATAGTACTAACAGGAGCAGGATTCCTTCACTAGGGCTTCTAAGATGGCTGCCGTTTAACAACAGGCCACAATTTTCCATTGCGACAACTTTCGTACATGGAATTCCACAAGACCTGACTTATGTCCTCTTGAGTCTTTTCTGATGCTGTCTACATTGGCCTTGATGATGGAGCTCCTCATTTGGTGTGCCTTCATCCAGTGCCAACTTGGCCAGTATTGGACCTCCTGCTTCCTCTAGATGGACAGCCCACATCTCCAGCTGATCCTCAGCATTGTTGGTGGGGAAGCTGTGTTCTTTCAACTGCCATATGCCAGATCTCTGCACTGAGCAGTATGCCATGAATAGACTTAATATAGTCATTATTTCTGTTTGGGAGGAATGCCAATGATGACACAATTTACATTTCACAGTGGAACAGTGTGCTTATATGAACCTACAGAAACAAGTGAAAATACATTACTTTGTCTTATCTGGTACTTTATTAATTTTCATCATTTTTCCATTTTCTATGTCCAGTCACACAAAAGTAGAGAGGTAACTGGAATTTTCTAGTGGATGCTATTTTAGCATATAGAAATAAATATTCCTATCAAAGTAAAACTTGAGTATTTCCTGAAAATGTCATAATCAAAGTTGGTTCAAAATGAACTTGTCTATGGATTTTTAAATGCCATTTTCTTTTCAATAGCACCTTCAAATCTTACCACCACCGCCCTCTTCAATTGCAATATCAAATAGATCCTATCTGAACATCAAGGCATACATCTGAGGATTCTTCTCTCTGATGTTCTCAGGCAATTTATTTAACCTATCTAAGTATTTATGTCTCCAACACCATTCTTACAAAGGAAAAAATAAGAGTTCTTATCTTCAAGAGTTGCTGTGAGGATTGAGCAGAATAATCGACGTGAAATCTTTTAGCTCAGCACTGGGCTCCAAGTGGATGTCATTTGCATGTTGTCTTCATCCTCAACATCATTGCCATTAAACAAATCTGCAATCAATGTGAACTTTGACTTTTCTTCAATTTCTTCCAAATAGTACCCCTCCCAGGGCCAGTGTTTCTGTCCTAACACAGTTTCAGACAAATTTAGATACCTAGTAAATGTAGATTAAACTTTGTTGTTAGGTGCCATTGAGTTGATACTGATTCACAGCCACCCTATGCACAACAGAATGAAACACTGCCTGGTCATGTGCCAAGCTCACAATTGTTGCAATGTTTGAGCCCAATGATGCTGCCACTGTGCCAATCCATCTCATTGGAGTTCTTCCTCTTTTTCTCCAAACCCTCCATTAAATGTTTGTTACATAGAATCCCCTTACACAGCTCAATTGTGTCCATCCTGAGATCATACATGGTCTTAGGAACAGACTATGCACTGGATGCTCATGGAATGCACAGTCTAACGGGACACATGTCTTAAGGAACAGGACACAGAACAATGACAAACACCACCAGAGACATTCCGTACCAGAATCATTTACAAAGTCTCTTTTCTTGCTTTTGACAGATGTTATGGATTGAATTGTGCCCCCTAAAATGGTATATCAACATCTTCACACCTGGTACCTGTGAAAGTGACTTTGTTTGGAAATAGAATCTTGGAAGCCTTTATTCCTCAACATGAAGTCATACAGTAGGGTGGACCCTAATCCCATCTGAGAGAAGACACAGACATACAGAAAAAGGTTTTCATGTGAAGATGCAACTAGATGCCGAGGAATACCTGGAGCTATCAGACGTGGTGGAGACACAGAAGGACCTTCCCCTGGAGTCTTCAGAGAGAACTCGCTGATGTCCTGCATTCTGACAACTAGCCTCCAGCACGATGAGACAATACACGTCTGTGGTGTAAAGACAGCCACTTGCCGTGTTCCTGTTACAGTCGCACAAGGTGGCTAAGACATCAGGTTGACGCACAATGTGAAGCAGAGACATAGGAGCTTAGAAGACAGTCTTCTCCTGACAGAGATCTTGGTGAGAAACTACACAGAAGAGGAACAAGTGAAATAGGAGTCCTAGAAATGAAAACAGGAAGAAGGGGAGGTGTTGGTAGAAGCCCCAACATCCATCTGTGCATCAGTTAATGTAAAGAGAAATGTGTAGGAAGCACAAAAGATGGGATTTAGGAGACATGTCTGAGTTCCCATTGGGGGTTGGTGGCAGAAGGTTGGACCCCCAAGCTGGCTGGCAGGTTGTCTCCTGTGGGGTCTAATGAGGCCTGCCTGTACACCTGTGTGAACTGAGTCAGGATGGTGTGCCATGTGTACAAGTGTCCTGGTTCCCTGGCACACTCAGTGCAGATGGCATACCAAGCTCTGTCATGTTCAGGTCCAGCAGTTTGGGTCATGGCATTCACAGTCCTTGTTGTTATTGGTATTTAGTGCTGTTGAGTCAGTTCCAACTCACAGTTACCCTGTATGGGGTTTTCAAGGAGCAGCAGGTGGGTTTGAATTGCTGATCCTACAAGTGCCACACCAGAATTCCTCAGGTTCCTTGCACCTGAGTTTTCTTATGTATGAAAAGTGATCATGCTAGTAATTTCAATATAGGGCTGTCAGGATGATTAGATGAGTTGGTGCATATGAGTTATTTTGACAGCCTTTAGAAGAGGGCCTGGCATATCGCAAGGGAAGTGTCAGCTGGCTAATTATAGCAAGAAAAGCAAGAGCTCATGGTAAGTTCTGAACTGCTATTAGCATCATTTGCCAACAAGGCAGCCCATGATCCCTTGCAGCATTGGTTGGTCCTATTCAGATGTGTCTCTCCTACTTTGGACATGTAGTCCGGAGGAAACAATCGTTGGAGAAGGATGTCATGCTGGGTAGGGTGGAGGGTCAGAGAAAAAGAGGAAGACCTCCAACGAGATGGATCGGCCAGGTGGCATCATTGATGGACTCGGGGGTGGCAGCGGTGGTGAGGTTGGCCCAGGATCGAGCATTGTTTCGTTCTGCTGTGCATGGGGTCGCTATGAGTCGGTTCCGACTCGATGGCACCTGACAACAACAACAACAACATTCAGATGTGTGTGGTCCACAGCAGTGCTGTCCCGCCCCCAGCTGTTGATGGTTGATTCATGATAACCATCATGCATGGCAGGGTAGAACATTTCTCCATCACGCACAGAGTACTCACGATAAGTAGCACATTTGAGTCCATTTCTGTGGCTACTGTGCCAATCCCTCTTACCGAGTGTCTCTCTTGTTGACCCTCTATTTCAGAAATGGGAAGTCCTCCTCCAGTGATTGTTGTACAGTGCTTCCAGTGATTTGACCCCCCAAAAAACCCCCAAATAAAGGCCTTTTTTGCAGATGGTTGAACTTCCTTTAACCAAAGAACAATGCCTTTCAATGCATTTCACAACACATAACACAAATACATTGATATTTAATACTCAGGCATAATTGTGTGGAAGTCAGAATATAATACATCCAATATAATACACCCCCAAATGATTGTGTTGGTAGGAAGTCACAGAACACACTTGCTACAATATCTGGAGTATATGGGGAGTGGGGATGTGGAGACCAAGGGGGACATCTTGAAGGATGGGGGCTCCAGGAAGGGGCAAAAGAATCAACCCAGGAGGTGACAGCTCATCCAAGAATTGAGAGACAGTGCCAACAAAAGCTAGGCCTTGTGGGTTTTTGAGTTTCATTATCTTTTTTTTTTTTTTTTTTGAAGAAACCTTTTTGCCTATCATGTTTTATGAGGATGAATTTTTCAGTCATTTTTCATTTTTATGACCGGCAGACTTCCTATTTGAGGAGTCCTGTGACACATCATAGATACCAGCCACAGGATGAGGGTCTTAGAGTAGAACTGTCCTATAAGGTTCACAAGGGCACTTGGAAATCTATGGAGGCAGACTGCTGCATCTTCATTCATTGGAGAGGCTGGTTGGTTCGAACCACTTTTCCTTAGCATCTTAGAAAGCTTTCATCACTCAGCAGTTCTAACCTGCCAGCCACTCCAAAGGAGAAATACGAGATCGTCTGCTCCTGCAAAAGATTTATAGTCTCGAGAGCCCTATGCACAGTTACTATGAGTCAACAGTGACTTGGTAACAGTGGTTTTGATCTCCAAATACAAGGCCACACAAATGGTAATAAATTGACCTGAAGTGACCGGAAAATAGTGCATTCACACATGCACACATTACTCCAGACGTTGTAATTCGTCTTAGAGCTAGAAGAATCATTGCTGTTGTTAAGTGCCACTGAGTCAGTTATGACTCTTAGCCCCTATATAGGGTTTCCGAGGAGTAACTAATGAGTTTGAACCACCAACCTTGCTGTCTAAACCAATCTTGAGGTCCCAGCCAGCATTTATGGAACAGTGGTAAAAAGACTATGAATTATGGAAATCGTCACAAACCTATATATTCAATAACAAATGGTAGGGGAAATTCAGTCCACTGTACATCACCATGCCACAGGGCTCCACACAACCATTGTTAAAACTGTCATGAACAAATACAGGTAGCACTATGTTTGCCTCTTGTACATTACAAAACCAATTACTCAAATCAGACGGATGCAGTACAACTATCACCAATGTCTCCTGCTATATTTTTCAACCTTATAAACAAAAGCTATTTCTGCCAGGACAAATCTTTCCCTCTCTCCCCTCATCTCTCACCCAAGGAAACCACTGTTAAACTTCTACCTCAATAAAGGCTGTCTATTTAAAGTATTTCACTTTATTGAGCTCATACTGTGTTTGTCCCTTGGTGACTGACATATTTCACTCATCACTGTGTTTTCGAGGTGCATTTTTGATTTCCAAAAGTCTGGAAAAACATGTTGAGAAGCTGCCAGTTTTCCCACAGACAAGGATTTTAAAAGTAATTAAGATATATGTATACATCTGCATCCACATACATGTGTATGTATAGCTTATAAAGGCAGTGCTTATCTTATTAAATTTCTCTCATGCTTCAAATTTCAGTAGGCTGCCACTGACAGCATAAACGAGGCCTTCAACAGAAAATAATAGGATTTAATTGGCCCTGAACAGTACGGGATTCGTGCTAGAGCCCTGCCCGCCATCTTGTCATGAGTAGGCTGTGATTAGAATAAATGGGAACGGCTGGTTTGTGAAATCCTTGGATTGTGTACAATTTCAATTTGCACTGACAGAGCCTCATTCACATGGACAAAGAGTTGGCTGGATGCAGCAAATCCTTGTTCCGAGCGCTGATGTGGTATTTTCTCCCTGTAGACAGAGCCAGGTAGAAGTTTATTTCTAACACGGATAATAGAGTTCATTGTTGTCTGCAGCAAAGCTTGGGAAAATGATACTAACAAAAGCCAGATTGTGATGTTGTTGTTGTTTAGTGCCGTGGAGTCAGTTCCAACCCACCGTGATCCTTTATAGGGTTTCCAACAAGTGGCTGTTGAGCTTGAACTGCCAACCTTGAAGCTCAAACTGTCTTAGCAGTCTAGCGCATGAATACAAAGTGCCACACCGGAGCTCTTAATAAGTTGGGGTTTTGTGGCTAGAAGGGAACTGGCAGAACACAAGAAGTCAGGTGATTATACACCAAACATCCTGGGACCTCTAGGGTCCACACAGTATAAGGACTGAGTAGCAAAGTGTACTATTATCTTGCAAATCGGTGTTGGAAGCAGTTCAACCAGAATGCTCCTTGGAAACCAGGATGGTGAGACTTTGTCATTTTATCAGGACATATTATTCAGACATATTATCAGGAGAGATCAGTTCTTGGAAAAGGACATCATGCTTAGTAAAGTGGAGGGTTAGTGAAAAAGACGAAACCCGCCCCCCATCCCCACCCCCAATTAGATGGATCAACACAGTGGCAGCCAAATGGGCTCAAGCATGACAATAACTGTGAGCATGGTAGAGGCTCTGGTAGTGTTTTGGTCTGTTGTGCATAAGGTCTCTATGCATATTCATGTATGTGCCTGCATCTAACTTGCTCTCTTTATAACTCAGAAGTGATGAGCTTGCCCACCCACCCTTGTTGTTGTTGTTGTTGTTGTTAAGTACCTTTCAGTTGGTTCTGACTCATAGAGACTCTGTATAGGGTTTCTGAGGCTCTAAATCTTTCTGGGAGCAGAAAGCCCACCCATCCTACATGTGAATAATTCACATAACAAAGAACATTCTATCTACAAAACAGAATGACCTCCACAGGTATGTTGTTGTTATTGTTAAATGCCCTTGAGTCGGTTCCTACCCCTAGGGACCATGTTTAGGGTTTCTTAGGAGCAGCTGCTGAGCTTGAAATGCTGACCTTGCAGTTCAAACTGACTTTGCAGTCCACCCACAGCACCACACCAGGACTCCATCCACAGGTGTACAGGTTAGGATTCAACTGAGCATCTTGGAGAAGGTACAATTCGATCCATGACATCTGCCTTCTGAATTGCACATAATGCTCTTTGAGAGAGAGTGATTTCATGCTTCTTTCAAATTCCCTGGGCACTCCTCAGAGGACAGGAGGCACAAAGATGCACAATAACCATTGCATAATGACTGCCTTTGTCCCAGGTATGCCAGGGTAGAATGAGGGTGAAGGCAAAAGCTTTGGACTTGGGGAGATTCATATGCAGTAATGGTCTTCAGCACTTTTCTAAACAGATCTAAACAGATTTCTCTAAAAAAGTAAATACACTAGAACAATACCATCATCACACAGTCATATTAGCAAGTTCAATTCAGAAATGGCAATGCAGTATGAGCAGATATAGGAAGAGGCACGTTTTAAAGCTCCCAGGGGCTTATCAATCAATGTCATGTTCACAATAGGGCCCTAAGCCCTGGCATCTCATACAAGGTTCAGGAACAATGAGCATATCGTTGCCCCTGCAAACTCTACTTGGTGTCAAATGACAATATCATCTATCAGGGAGGCACTGGCAGGGACTCCAAGCCCAGAATGCCTGGGGCTCTATGCAGGAGGCTTTGGGGAACATTGAGATTCTTCTCAAAGCCTCAAAGCCAAGCTCTTCAAGAAGGACTTGCTGGCTTTTCATTTGTACACTTGCTTTGAGTTCATCAAGTAAAACACTGCAACCCATGCAAGAACAGTTTTTATTCCCTGTGGTTCAGTTAAAAAAATGTAATGTCTTCTGACATAGCTTCACGAGCTAGTCTACCATCTGATGGGGATTTCAGAGCATCAAAGTAATTGAAAGGCATCAGAGAGATCGGAGCAGCAGAGGTTAAATGGAAATGGGAAGAAGGTCTATTGGAAATCACTCAAAAAGGTGGTGAGAATCTGGGGCTAAGGGCACAGACTATGAGCAGGGCCCAGTCATCATCAGACTCGGGTCTAGGTGGTCAGTGACATATAGATGCAAGGGTCCCCTGCTCAGCCTGGGCATACATTGGGGAAATGCTTGTGGGGAACTAGAACATCTGGGAATGGTGTGAACCACTTGCTAAATAGAAGGCACTCAGGTACTTGACTAGGAGCTCTGGTAGCATAGTGGTTACGAATCGGACTGCGAACTGCAAGGTCAGCAGTTCGAAACTACCAACTGTTCTGTGGGAGAAAGATGAGGCTTTCTGCTCCCATAAAGACTTACAGCCTCAGAAATCCTATACAGGGTTGTTATGAGTCGGAATTGACTCCATGGCATATAACCAACCAACCTACCAACCAGGTACTATAGCAGGTATTCCTCTGATTTAGTCCTGGTGTGGTACAGTAGGATCAGCACTGAACTGCTAAGCACAAACTCAGCTGTTCAAACCCACCAATTGCTCCTAAGAAACCTTATACAGGATTGCTATGCATCAGAACCCATTCAACAGCACTTAACACCACCACCACCAATTCTTAGTAGCAGCAAGTTAGCCTCAGAGGCTTCTGGGACTGAGCAAAACTGTCTGGAGGCTGGCCAATTATGTCATGGCAACCTAAGTTTGTGATTTTTTTGACAGGGGCAGCAGGTTTGCACTGACCACAGTGGGGTCAAGAAAGCTTTGGGGAAGATTGTTGTTGTTGTCAGGTGCCATCGAGTCGAAACCGACTCATAGCGACCCCATGCACAGCAGAACGAAACATTGTCCGATCCTGGGCCAACCTCACTACCGCTGCCACACTTGAGTCCATCAATGATGCCACCTGGCTGATCCATCTCGTTGGGGGTCTTCCTCTT
>NW_006408876.1:837506-852543 GCF_000296735.1 Chrysochloris asiatica | reverse complement strand
CTCATCTTTCTCCCAAGAAACGGCTGGTAGTTTCGAACTGCTGACCTTGACATTAGTAGCCTGATTCGTAATCTCTCTGCTACCAGAGCTCCTTTTGGGGAAGACAGACCTTACAATTATACCATACTCAACTGGACAGAGGGTGCTTGTAACGAATGGCAATTTGGAAAAAAGGATCACGTAACAATATTCTGCCATCACCAGCAGTGAGGCTGGGTAGTCAGTTCTAACTCATAGTGACCCTGTATAGTATTCCCAAGGTTATAAATCTATACAGGAACCGAAAGCCTCATCTTTCTCTTATGGAGAAACTGGTAGATTTGAACTGTGACCTTGGGATTAGCAGCCAAGCTCTTAATGCACTACTTGACCAGGTCTCCTTCAAGGGATACATTGTTGTTGCTGGTAAGTGTCACTGGGTTGGTTCTGAGTCATAATGATACTGTAGAGGACTTCCAAGGAGCAGCAGGTGAATTTGGATCACTAACCTTATAGTTCAAACTGACCTTGTAGTCCAGTGCACTGTCCCACAGTGCCACACTGAGCCTCTGGAAGGTTGCCTGTGGTTCTTGTTAAGTGCCACTGAGTTGGCTCTAACTCATAGCGACCCTGTAAAAGGTTTCCGAGGAGCAACTGGTGGGTATGAACTGCAGTTCAAACCAACCCTGTGGTCCAGCACTTTATCCTGCAGCACCACACCAGGTCAAAGGAGACTGAAACCAAGGCTTCATCCCTAAAGCAGGGCTTGTTTTCAACAGAGTAAGCTGTGTGGAGTCCCTGGGTGTTGACATGTTTAAAGCACTCAGTGGGAGACTCAAGCCCACCCACAGGAACCTTGGAAGATAGGCCTGGGGATCTACTTGTGGACAAACTGTTGTTGAAAATCCTCAGAAGTAGAGTTCTATTCTGACACACCTGTGGTCCCCAGGAGCTGGAGTTCAGTGAAAAACTCCAGTGTTCTACAAAAACCAAAGCCTTCTTCCAATGAAGTACATTTTATGTAGATACTCAGAGGAGGAGACAAATAAGAGAGGAAATTCTTCTATCATTCATAAATAAGAAATAACACACTACCTTTCTATAGAATTCAAGCCATCTTTGATCTATTTTTAACTCTGCTTTTGTGCTCCAGAGAAACTCACAGGGAAAAATGATTCAATAAAAAGCAATATCCTCACGGGAACCTAATCAAATTAAGCTTAGTTTGGAAACTGGTTTTGTAGTCTCCTAAATACCCAGCATGCAATGGATTTACTAGTTCTTTAGCATAAATATGAATATGAATGGAGACTTCAGAGTTAACACAAGATTATGCAGATAGCTTTATTCAAGCAACATTTCAAATCGATTTAGAAATATTTTCATAAAAAAGGAGATTAATATTTTCACACAATCTAAAATCACTGCTTTGAAATACTTTGCTGAGATTTTATTGTTTTTAAAATGACTCAAAACAACATGTACTGAGGTATCTGGCACAGAATGATCAAAATCCTTTTGTACTGGTAACTGCATCGTTCTATATAATTTAGAAATAGTAATTTATCTTGAAAAGTAGACAGGAGATGCCCGAAGATGGCTCCTTAAGCTGCTCTTATTCTGCCCTTGGTTCTGTAGTTAGTTTCATTTCAGATACTAACATGTGTCCATCAAATGGGCACCCTGGTGTCTACTGGAGTGTCATCCTTCTTTTCATCTTAACTCACTAAGTGTCCACCTCAAAAGATTTGACCATCAATGGAGTCTTTAAAAGGCTTACTGAGAGGTAAGGGTGATATGAGGATTTCAAAATGGCTCATAATATTTAAATACCGAACAAACCTGTCAGTGTTAAAAATTAATCAGAACTCAAGAAATTGAAGCATAAGGTTTATTCTAAGCAGGCACTCTACAGCCATATTGGGCAACCACTCTGATTTCAGAAACAGCAGATGGATTGATGAAGCCAGGTACAAAAGGTTTATAAAGAGACCAGGAGGGAGAAAGACAGACAAGCAAGCCTATAGGGAGATTCAGCTCTCTCCTAGCTTCACTCTGAGTTGGATTCGACTTCCTGGCATTGGGTTATATAATGGGTTTTGTTGTCAATGTGAAATGCCATCGAATCAGTCCCAACTCATAGTTTCTGAGGAGCAGCTGGTGAATTTGAGCCTTTGATCTTGTGGCTAGTGGTCCAGTGTTTATCCTACATTGCCACACCAGGACTCCTAATGGATTTTAGGGTAAAGAATAAAGTTAGCATCTTGCAAAGACACCATACTATTCACACTGAAGGAGTTTTAGAACCAATGACTTTGCAGACCATGACACTCATGGTGGTCTTTTCAACCAGTCATGAAACACCAGCCAGCAAATGAGACCATTATTACGGGTCAGGTCTCTCCAGCTCGCAACAGATTCTACTCCTCTAATAATCTGTCCATCTGCAGAGAAGGGGCGCTAAATGCTAGTTCATAAACTGCTTGAATTTATCAAAAGGGAGGACCAGCCAGTAAGCACGGTGTGAGCTGGCTTGCAAGGAGCCAGAGAACCAGGGACTCGACTGTGTTAGCTGGTGAATACCTGGTGATATATTTCACATGGGTTTCACCACAGTTTCACCTGGTGGGACAGATGAAACCATGCATTGGTGGGGAGGTACGAGTGTCCACTGGATACTTCGCTTATTGGTCCTCCTCCTGGCTCTGGGTGTCACGGTGTCCCAAACTTTTGAATACAGAAGAACTTTGTGAGTACGTCTTATCAAAAATTAATTACATGGTTTTTGCAGAAAATGATGCTACATAGATACAGTGTGGTTAGGTTAGTCAGGAATGAATGGGGCAACCGGCAAGACTGTTGCCAAGGAGATTAGAGGTGGGGCTGTGACTACACTTCAAGTAGAGAAACAAAAGTGTAACAAAAGGAGTGGTTTAGACCCATAACAGTGACCAAGTTAGACTCTCCGATATAGAATGGGAAACAGTCAGCAAGGCACTGGATGCCCTAATTGTTGAAGGAGAGAATAAGGTTCATAGAGAGAACCAAGCAGAGTGTGGGAATACAAAATCCTGAGGACAGACTGTATGGACAACTCACCCTACCTTTCTGGAGCCCACAGCACATGGCAGGCACTGGGCTGAGCCACACCAGGATCATGATATACGCACTGCGACAACCTTGTGAACTAAGTGCATTTATCACTGCGGTAGAGACTTGCCCTTCCTTGTCCTCAGCCTGAGCTCTCTTTCCTGTGCACACAGACGCAATGAGTTTCCCAGAAGCCTTTGCACCCCAGTGGAGATAAGCCTCTCTTTGTGTTTCGGAAGTTGCCAAGGACTTCATTTTGTTTGGACCCACAATTAACACCCAAAAAAGCAGCAGCCAAGAAATCAAATGCTGTATTGCAATGGGCATATATACCGGAAAAAAATTTTTTTAAATGTTAAAAGCAAAGATGTTACTTTGAGGACTAAGGTGTGCCTGACCCAAGCTATGGTATTTTCAGTCATTTCATATACATGGGAATATTGGACAATGAATAAGGAAGATCAGAGAAGAACTGATGCATTTGAATTATGGTGTTGGAAAAAAATATTGAAAGTACCATGGACTGCCAGAAGAACAAAGAGATCTGTGTTGGAAAAAAAGTACAGTCAGAATGCTCCTTAGATGTGAGGATGGCAAGGCTTTGTCTTGCATAATGTCAGGAGGGACCAACCCTTGGAGGACATCACACTTGGAAAAGTGTTGTTGTTGTTGTTGTTGTCAGGTGCCATTGAGTCGGAACCAACTCATAGCGACGCCATGCACAGCAGAACGAAACATTGTCCGATCCTGGGCCAACCTCACTACCGCTGCCACACTTGACGCCATCAATAATGCCACCTGGCTGATCCATCTCGTTAGGGGTCTTCCTCTTTTTCTCTGACCCTCCACCTTACCCAGCATGATATCCTTCTCCAGTGACTGTTTCCTCCGGACAATATGTCCAAAGTATGAGAGACGAAACTTAGCCATCCTGGCCTCCAAGGAGAACTCTGGCTGCACTTCTTCCAAAACAGATCTATTGGTTCTTTTGGCAGTCCATGGCACTTTCAGTATTCTCCTCCAACACCACAACTCAAAGGCATCAATTCTTCTACGGTCTTCTTATTCACTGTCCAGCTTTCGCATCCATATGAGGCTATTGAAAACACCATGTCCTGGGTCAGGCACACCTTAGTCCTCAAGCTGACATCTCTGTTCTTCAATACTTTAAAAAGTTCCTGTGCAGCAGATTTGCCCAATGCAATACGTCGTCTGATCTCTTAACTGCTGCTTCCGTGAGTGTTGATAGTTGATCCAAGAAGAAGGAAGTCCTTGACAGTGTAGGGTCAGTGAAAAAAGGAAGACCCTCAATGAGATGTGTTGACACTGTGGCTTGTAACAGTGGCTCAAACATAGGAATGGTTGTAAAACTAGCACAGGGCCAGGCAGCACTGAAATGAACTCTGTTGCACAAAGGATTGCTATGAATTGGAGAGAAACTCAGTAATGCCTAACACAACTATGGATGTAGGTAGTACATACACCACAGCTACACACAACCATCAAATGTCTGCTTCCCTCCTGCCCTCTCTTCCTATTCACTTCCATCTGCAAGGGAAAGGCTGTAATATAGTAAAGCCACTGCTCTCCAGGTTGCCACTGTAGGAGTGCTGTCTTGGAGAAACAGCCAAATAAAGGACACCTGTGTTGGAATTGATCTGTAGGGGGCGATACTTTCGTCATAAGATGCAGCTGAGTTGCTGGCATTGGTAGTCATAGCTTGTTGTTATGTGCTGTTGAGTCTGTTCCAACTCATAGAGAACTTTATGCACAACAGAATGAAACACTGCCCGGCCCTCTACCACCCTCACAATCATTGTTTCACTTGAGTTCATTGCTGCTGCCACTGTGCCAATCCACCTCATTGGGGGTTTCCCTCTTTTTTGAGGACACAGCTTTCCCTGTTGCATTTTAATGCCTACCAACCTGAGGGGCTTATTTTCTAGCATTATATCTAATTATATTGTAGTGCTCTTCCTCAGTAGTCAATATTCGGATGCAATCCGATGGTGTTCCACTGCTATTAATAAGGTTTCAGTGGCTAAACATTCAGTAGTCTGCTTCTCCTTCTTCCTAGTCTGTCTTTGTCTGGAAGCTCAGCTGAACTTTCCACCATGGTGACCTGCTGGTATTCAAAATACCAGTGGCCTAGCTTCCTGCATCACAGCAACATGTAAACTATCACAGTGTATCAAACTACAAATGAGTGGTAGAGTTGTCATATTGTTGTTGTTAAGTGCTGTCGAGTCAGTTCAGACTTCTAGTGACCCTGTATAACATTTTCAAGGAGCAGCTCGTGAGTTTAAACCTTTGGTAATATGTCCAAAGTATGAGAGACAAAGTCTGGCCATCCTGACCTCCAAGGAGCACTCTGGCTACACTTCTTCCAACACAGATCTGTTGGTTCTTTTGTTTGTGTTCTGTTGTTTTTATTACCACTTACATTTAATAGTCTTTTGAAATACACCTTTCCAGAATTCTCATTGGTAAGCAATTTACACAGTTGATACTTTGCATATATTGTTGTTGTTATGTGCCTTTGAGTCAGTTCCGACCCATAGCGACCCTGTACAGGGTTTCCGAGGCTGTAAATTTTTACAGGAGCAGAAAGCCTCATCTTTCTCCCACGGAGGGTAGTTTCAAACTGTTGACCTTAAGGTTCGCAGCCCGATTCGTAACCACTACGCTACCAGAGCTACAGCTGACATATTGCAATATGCACATTTGCATTCTGTTGTTTTCACTACAAATTACAATTAGTATCGTTCAACAATGATTTGCTTTGATTTATCCACTGAGTGGATAAAGTCTGGTAACATTCATTCCTAGACACAGAAGCCATGTGATAGCCCCTCACTTCAGGAACCAGAACCAGATCCTGATGCTGTCAGGTTGGCCCAGAATCATGATGACCTCGTGTTGTCAAAGCAGAACTGTGCTCCAGAGAGTTTTCAATGACTTGTTTTCCTGAAGTAGATTGACAGACCTTTCTTCCAAGGTGCATCTAGGTGGACTCAAACCTCCAACCTAACTGGTGGCACCACCCAGGGAAGGAAAGCCTGCTTCTGTTGCTGTTCAGTGTGCAGTCTCCATGAGCCTAAGCTCTGCATCCCCTTGGGCAGTGGCTTAGTTACAGAGTGTGGCCACACACAAGCTCATGCTCTCTTCCTGGGGAAGCGTCCATCCCATGACTAGATGGCTGTGCCTCACCTTCACCCAATCCTGAATGACCTTAATGGACTTAAAACAGTTCCTCTCTTGGGTTTGCCAAGGTCTTCATTGAACCTGAAGCACAGCTCAACGTCTCCCTGTGCACATTGGACTTCCTGCCTTCCTTTGCACAGGTGTGGACCCTAAGAACGCCACCAATGAGCCTCTAGTAAACCCAATCAGGAACAGTGACATCTAGTAGAAGAATACAATATTTTATCTCCAATTGTTTATAGTGTGTGAGAACATCTATATAAGCCAATGTTGATTCCAAAAATTTTAAATACTCTCTTATCAAAAGGATATTAGACATCGCTGAAAAAGGAGGCAGATTTTCATTGAGCCAATAAGTTCCTACTGTACATTGTCTACTTTGTTAAGAGATATCATTTCGGATGTCTGATGGATCTTGGCTGAAAACAGAGAATATCAGAAGGATGTTTACCTATGCTTTAGTGACTACGCGAAGGTTTTCGATTGTGTGGATCATGACAAACTATGGACAACATTAAGAAGTATGAGTATTCCAGAACACTTAATTGTACTTGTGAGAAATCTGTACCCAGACCAAAAAGCAGTTGTTTGAACAGAGCATGGGAACATTGAATGTTTTAAAATTGGGAAAGGTGTGCGGCAGGGTTGTGTTCTTTCACCATACTTGTTTAATTTGTATGCTCAGCAAATAATATGAGAAGCTGGGTTCTATGAAGCAAGACGTGGCATCAGGATTGGTGGAAGACTCATTAACAATCTGTGATATGCTGATGATACAACCTTGCTTGCTGAAAGTGAAGAGGACTTGAAACATATTCTTATGAAGATCACAGAGCACAGCCTTCTATATGGATTACATCTCAAAGTAAAGAGTACAAAAATCCTCACCACTGGACCAATAAACAGCATTCTTATCAATGGAGAAGAGATTGAAGTTGTCAAGGACTTTATTCTTCTTGGATCAACTGTCAACACTCCCGGAAACAGCAGTCAAGAGTTTATGAGGTAGTCAGTCATTAAAAAAAAAAAAAAAAAAAAAAAAAGAGGGACTTAAAACAGGGCTTTGAACCAGTTGAAAGTGGTTGTCATTGTTTAGATGGTGAAATCAAAATTTGAATTTGTAAAATTCAGATGAGGAAGACAATGGTGGAAATGACAGTCAAAGTTCTGGAATAGGAAATTCTGAAGAAGTGAAGAGTTCTTTCTGGAGCCTGATATGGAAGAGCATTACAGTCAGGACCATGGAGAGCAACACCCATTAGAGGCTGCAAATTTGACCTCCATCTTTGAGGCAGGCATGGGTGTTTCAGACTCATATCAATCAAGAGATTTGGTTGTTGTACACTGTGCATGCTGCCCTTGTTTCCTGGAAGGGAGGCTGTTTTCAGCAGTGCTTTGACCTATAATTTTCCCCCCTTTCATAATGTTCCATGGAATAACTGTGGCACTGTAGAATGGGCAGAGGACTGCTAATTGTAAGGTTGGTGGTTCAAACCCACCAGTTTCTCCATGGGAGAAATGGGAGGCTTTTCTGCTCCCATAAAGATTGGAAACCCTATATGGAATTATTGTGAGTTGCAATCAACTCAATGTCAGTGGGATGGTTGGTTTTGTTTGGGATTTGGTTTAGTTATGGCTCCAGTTTGCCCACAGTTTGCAAATCTGAGTGCCATCCAGTTTAACTTAATCAACCCTGACCGAATCAAGAAGAACCAGTTTCAGGTCCTGATTGAAAATATGGTATGAATCAGTGAAATCAGTATAAAAACCACTCCAGGTGTAGAGCTGTAGGATCACTGGACTGTGAAACAGAAGGTCAGCAGTTCAAAACCACCAGCTGCTTCTCAGAAATCCTACACAGGGTTACTATGAGACGGAACTGAGTCAATGGCACTTAACAACAATGAGAATCACTGGTTGTAGGAATATATTGTTCTATCACTTTGTCTTGCTTACATTGGACATATCATCAAGAAAGACAAACTGCTAGAAGAGGTCATTATGGTTGGCAAAGTAGAGGGTCAGTGGAAACACTCAATGAGATGGAATGCAACTGAGCCACATCCACAGACTCAAATATGCATAAAACAACAACAATCATTTCAAATTATTTCCAAGGATTCACAATAACCCAGAGAAAACCTTAAGAGAGCCCGTGGAGAAAACGACCATCTACCAGCTGAGGAAACAAACTCTAACAATGATTTCATAGGGATGAATATTTACACTCTCAACAAAGCATCAATGCCATAGAAGACTTTGCCTATTGTTTCTCCACTGACAAGGGTGGGCAGGATGAGGGGTAGGGGAAGGAAAGGGGAAAAAGAAAAAAAAGCAGGAAAAGAAATGGAAAAGTGTTTGAAGTAGTCACTTTGCATAAAAGGAGCGAGTAATTCAGAGAAAGGGGAAATTATATCAGCAATCAATGCCTCTTTATGAAATGATAAAGCAATTAGTGGGAACTTTAGCACCAGCTATTAGTGCTCCCATGAAGTGGCAGCCCCAGGGGGACTGAGGAGGGAGGCTTGAAATGCTTGTTCAGAGACACACTCCAGTTCAGAAGACAGACACTAAGAGTCAAGAAGAACACACATTGTGAATAGGTTGCACTTTCCCCCAAAATGTCAAATTTGCATTCATGCTTGTATCAAAAGAAAGACCTCTTAATGCAAGTAATAACACTAACAACAATAAAAAATACTGCCATCAAGTTGATTCCAACAACCTTACACAACAGAACTGACTGCAAGGTGGGCAGTTCAAAGCTCACCAGCTGTTCCTCAGAAACCCTACACAGGGTAGTTATGAGTCGAACTGACTCAACGGCACTTAACAACAACAAATATTTACGGAAGAAGATTGCTACAGTTTTCTCTACAGCCAAGCTGGACGATTCCAACTACAGACCTTTTGGTTGCAGCCAAGTGCTTTAACCACCATGCCACCAGGGCTCCTTAAATGCCAGCATGCTGTTGTTTAATAGCATCCAGTCAGTTCTGATGCATAACAATTCTGTAGGATCAGCACTGGACTGCGAACCACAAGGTTGGCAGTCCAAACCTACCAGCTGCTCCTTGGAAACCCTGTACAGGGTCACTATGAGTCAGAACCAACTCGACAAAACTTAACAACAGCAATTACACTGTGTATTCAGGAATCCCTCAATAGTACAAACGGTTAAGTACTAAACTATTAGGGAAAAGCTGATGGTATGAATTCACTTAGTGGGATCTAGGAAGAAATACTGTTTTTGTTACTAGAAGCAGCCTGTAATATGGTACAAAACATGCTTCAAAATATGCCAAATGATATATACCACACTCTCTTGTGCATGCTAGCTTTATAGTATATTTTCTTCACATGTTTGATTTAGACACTTATTTTTCCTCCATATGTTGTATCATACTGAACATCAAGTGCCTTAGCCACACTCTTTATTGATTTATTTATTTTAGGGGGACTCTCCAGTGCAGCCAGAGTGTTCCTTGGAGGCCAAGATGGCCAAACTTTGTCTCTCATACATCAGACATATTGTCAGGAGGGAGCAGTCGCTGGAGAAGGATATTATGTTTGGTAAGGTGGAGGGTCAGAGAAAAAGAGGAAGACCCCCAACGAGATGGATTGGCAGGTGGCAGCAATAGTGGACTCAAGCATGGCAACAGTAGTGAGGTTGGCCCAGGATCACGCAGTGTTTCGTTCTGCTGTGCATAAGGTCGCTATGAGTCAGTATCGACTTGATGGCACCTGACAACAACAACAACTCCATTATTCTATGAATGTATTTACTGGTGTAATCTAGGAAGCTTTCTTCCTGTTGATCGACTTCAGAAGATCAACCATTGAAAACCCAATGGAGTAGCTGTACTCTGCTACACATGGAGTTATCATGAATTGAAACATGTGCTCACACTGAAGATGGCATAGGACTAGGCAGTGTTTCATTCTGGTATACATAAGGTCACTTGCTATCTTCTGGAGTCTATGTGATGGCAACTAACAACAACAATATGCACTCACTACTACCCACCAGGCTGTCCTATCTTGGTGCCTTTTGTCTTGCTATAATGCTGGAATTCATGTTTGTTGTTGTTGTTGTTGTTAAGTGCTGCTGAGTTGGTTTTGACTCATAGTGACTCTGTATAGGGTTTCCAAGGAGCAGCTGGTGAGTTTGAACCACTGAGCTTTCAGTTTAAACCAACCTTGTTTATCCTACAGTGTCACATTAGGAAGCTAAGTAGGTATTTCAAATTCCAACAGGTTCTTCGAGGTTGGACAGGTTTCAGTGGAGTTTACAGACAAAGACAGACTAGAAAGAAAGGCTTAGCAATCTACTTCTGTAAACTAACCAATGTAAACCTTAGAGATCACAACAGAACAGTTTCTGAGAGTGCTGGAAGATAAAGCCATCAGTTGGAAAGTACTCGATATACACAGAAGTCACAACAATGGCTTCAAGCAGACAGATAAT
Organism: Chrysochloris asiatica; assembly: GCF_000296735.1. Lineage (NCBI taxonomy): Eukaryota > Metazoa > Chordata > Mammalia > Afrosoricida > Chrysochloridae > Chrysochloris > Chrysochloris asiatica. The sequence goes on along the minus strand of NW_006408876.1, from coordinate 841,802 downwards.
TGTGAGGTTGTGTGTGACTGGGTGACACTTTGTTCTGTTATCTCTGAGTCACCAGACTGGACAGCACCTAAAAACATGCATTAAAAATTATGCAGGGATCTTGCTAAAACCCAGACTGGGATAAGAGAATTCAATCACGACTTGAGACTCTGCATGTTTAATGAGCTCCCAGACAATGCTGAAGTCCTTGGGACCTCACCTTGAGAAGATAGGGCTTAGGGATCCAGATATGCACCACTGAGACAACTCCCTGAATTTGCTGTGCTGACAAGAATAGTCCATTGGCTTATTTTTTCATGCTCAGCTCATGCACACAGTTCTCCATACCAGAAAAAAATGCCACATCTCTACAAAGGCACAAAGTGACTGGCTTACAAGCTTTAAAAAAAAAAGCCTAGTTTCCGAGGGTGCAGGAGAAGGTAGAATCTCCACTGAGTGGTTTCCGACCTGTCTGGACAGGGCTGGTGAAAAGAGATGGGGATAAGACATTTGTGGTTCAATAGTGAATAATTGTTATCATGACTGATTGTGAGTGTTGCAAACGTAAATGTAGATGTTTTGTAAAAAAAGGAGGGGAGTTGTTGATGTTGCAGTCCAGGAATGGAGGACACTGGGACCAGCAAGGGAGAAGAACGGAGTGTGGTACCCTATCCAGAGAAGCAGTGATGCCAGAGATGGAGGCAGAGAAGATGACATAGAGATGGAGTGGCTGGGGACTATGGACTCAGGGAGGCAGAGGGGATGTGTGCTGACAGCTGGGGGGCAGGTGTACACTTTGGTTGTTTCAATGGCTATATATTCCTGAATGTTCTTCATTTCATCCTCATGGAAAATAAGATATGGAACACTAAATCATGAGAGTTATTTGGGAGCTCATTGATCACCATTATGAGATACTCTAGATTCAGCCATAGTGTTTCTAGAATGTTCTGAAGGGACTTTATGCCCTTGCTCCCATTTGGTGGATTCACCATGGGCTGAATCTGAAGAAATATTCCCTGAATGAGCACCAATTTGGACCGAATAATCCATGCTCATGCTAAGAGCTGGTTTATTTCAAGTAGCAAATGTACAGAGCACCTGAAAACCAGCTCTTTCTAGAGGACTAGCCCACTAACCAAAGCCTCCAATTCAGCAGGAATTACATGCATTCAGTTACAAAGCCTATTGGGATATTTTCAAAGCCAGGAGTTTCATCTAAAGAAGCATGGGATAAAAGAAGAAGAAAAACAAAAAACAAAAAAATGCATGGATCTTTGCAGGATACTCGGCAAGGCATCCAAATCTCTTTTAGCATGTTATCATTGTCTGTCAACAAGAAATGCCAACCCAAAGGAGGTTTGGTTGTAACTTGCTGTAACCATATAGCTTTGCTCATTTAACAAATACTTACTATCTTTAATATTATTCTGCATATCAGCATAAGGAATGTTCTATAAACAGGCCAAAGATTTATTATTATCATTTTTTCTACTCTTAACTCCAAAGATTAATTGCTGCTGTTATGGCTGCTGTTGCTGCGACAGTTTTTATAACACTTTCTGGGTATCTAAAAACCCAATAACATGACAGTTCAGCAACTTTGCTTATTCTCCATACTCCATCATTACTCAATGACACGCTCCTCGAGAGAATGATGCTCAGCAAAAAGAAATGCAAGCAATCTATTTCTTCGTGTCTTATTAGTTATTTCTGTTCATGAAGAGCTCTCTCCTAATCAGACTGGCTGGGAATAACCAGTCGATGCATTCTGTTTTGTAGGGCTCTCCATCAAGTCATAGGATGTTATCATTAACGATAAAGTTCTCAAACGATTCTCAATAGTTTCCAATAACCTAATAAGACTCCTCAGCTGGCTGTGTTTAATAAGCTTGGAATGGAGTCAACAAAAGACATAAGTAATTCTTATTTTTTTTAAAAATAGCTATGTGGTGTACGTACATAAAATTGTTAAAACTCTAAATTTTTGTCAATAACGTGAATTAAAAGTATTACTGTTATGGCTTCAGTTCGAACTCCTAGTTCACTGCATAGTGTTTTGGGTCTCAAAAGCCTGCAAGTGGCCACCCAGGAAACATTCAGCTAGAACAACACAGGGAAAAAAGAGTCAGGAATCGAGGTAGAAATGGAATGTGTGGTTTATTGCCTCTGCAAACACCTTTGGCATGAGAACAGAACTCGATGATACTTGGCTAAATTATCATTTCTGGATTTTTTGATGAAATATTTTAAAGAATACTCCTGATAAATATAAAAGGGGGAGGTATGTAACATAATTTAAATTCTCATGGAATCCAGAACTTCTGGATCCATTGAGCCTGAATGAAGCCTGAAACTTCTATCCTGAGATAATATTTAACCCTGAAACCACAAGCCAAAAATATACCCTAAAGCCTTTTTCAAACAAAACAACAGTCTAGCTTAACTACTAATGAATGTCTATTGTGAGCAATGTACTGTTTTAAGGAAACTACCGTATGGAATCAAACTCTTAGCAACTCAAAAGGCTAGATAGAAACCAGAGGGCCCAGTGACTTTATGTCAGTAGCCAGTAGTGGGAAGATAAATTGGCAAAGGAAGATCAGAAAGGCTGCCAAATTTGAAGAGTAATCCATGTCAAAAGATTTTTCATGTAGAAATTGTTGAATTGTTGTTTCTTTAGCTGTGGTTTTGTATTTTCTACAGGCATTTAAAAAAATGTGTCAGTGGCACAGGAGTATGGTAGTATTGTTGTTATTAGATGTTGTTGAGTTGATTTCAATTCATAGTGACCCCATGTACAACAAAGCAAAATGCTGCCTAGCCTTGTGCCATGCCTACATCCATTGCCATGTTCAATTGTATTGTTGTAACCACTTTGTCAATCCATCTTGCTGAAGTCCTTCCTATTCCTCATAGACCCTCTATCAAGCATAATGCCTTTCTCCAGGGACTTTTATCTCCATTCCTGATAAAATGTCCAAAATATGAGAGACAAAGTCTTGTCATCATCCCCTGAGCTGTCTGACTGTCAGTCCTCATGAAGTCTAGTCACTGAGTTTTTAGCTTGTTAATTACATGTTGATCCAGTTGTTGTCAAGTTGATTCAGACTCATGATGATCCCATACACACAGAGCAGAACCACTCCGTGGATTTTCAAGGCTGTGGTCTTTTTAAAGCAGTTCACCAATGGTTTTCTTCTGAGATGTCTCTGGGTGGTTTGAACCACCAGTCTTCAGTTACTATAGCAGACCAGTGCTTAACCATTTGATTAATTACAGGCTATTAAGTAACACCACCACTCGTCTGTCAGTTTGTCGTACTGTGGTGGCTTGTGAGTTGTTGTGATACTGAAAAGTATGCCACCGGTATTTTAAATACCAGAAGGGTCACCCATGGTGGACAGGTTTCAGATAAGCTTCCAGACGAAGACAGACTAGTAAGAAGGAGTGATGAACTACTTCCATATATTTAGTCACTGAAAACCTTATGAATATCAGAGAAACACTGTCAGATAAAGTGCTGGAAAATGAGCTCCTCAGGTTGGAAGGCACTCAAAATGTGACTGGGGAACAGCTACCTCTTCAAAGTAGAATTGACCGTGATGACGTGAATGGAGTAAAGACCGTGTGAGAAAAGCCCAGGGGACCTTCATTTGCTGACTCAAAATGAAGAGAAACAGCTGAAAACATGCATTGAAAATTGGAACATGGAATGTACAAAGTATAAATCTTAGAAAATTCAAAGTTATCAAAAATGAAATGGAACGTATAAACACCGAGTTGAAATGGACTGGTATTGGCTATTTTGAATCTGATGACCACATGGTTTACTATGCCGGAAATGACAAACTGAAGAGGAATGGTGTTGCATTCATTGTCAAAAAGAACATATCCAGATCAGTCATAGGGTACAATGCTGTATGTGATAGGATAATATCCACGTGTGTACAGGGAAGCCCAGTTAATACTACTATTATTCAAATTTATGCACCAACCACTAAAGCCAGTGAGGATGAAATAGAAGAATTCTACCAATGTCTTCAATCTGAAATTGATTACACATGCAATCAAGATGTATTGATCATTACTGGTGGTTGGAATACAAAGGTTGGGAGCAAAGAGGAAGGATCAGTGGCTGGAAAATATGGCCTTGGTGATAGAAATGATGCTGGAGAATACATGATAGAATTCTACAAAATCAATTATTTGTTCGTTTCAAATACTTTCCTTAGATAGCATAAGAGATGATTATACACATGGACCTCACTAGATGGAATACACAGAAATCAAATTGACTACATCTGTGGAAAGAGA
>NW_006408876.1:829572-836002 GCF_000296735.1 Chrysochloris asiatica | reverse complement strand
ACAAAAATTCTCACCACTGGACCAATAAACAACATTCTTATCAATGGAGAAAAGATTGAAGTTGTCAAGGACTTCATTCTTCTTGGATCAACTCATGGAAGCAGTAATCAAGAAATCAAACAATGTATTCCATTAGGCAAATCTGCAGCACAAGACCTTTTTAAAGTGTTGAATAGCAAAGATGTCAGCTTGAGGACTAAGGTGCACCTGACTCAAGCCATGGTATTTTCAATAACCTCATAAGCATGTGAAAGCTGGAGAATGAACAAGGAAGACTGTAGAAGAATTGATGCTTTTGAGTTATGGTGTTGGAGGAGAATATTGAAAGTGCCATGCTGCCGAAAGAATCAACAGATCCGTTTTGGAAGAAGTGGAGCCAGAGTGTTCCTTGGAGGCCAGGATGGCCAAACTTTGCCTCTCATTCTTCGGACATATTGTCAGGAGGGACCAGTCACTTGAGAAGGATATCATGTTTGGTAAGTTGGAGGGTCAGAGCAAAAGAGGAAGACCGCCAACAAGATGGATTGGCCAAGTGGCAGCATTGATGGACTCAAGTGTGGCAACAGTAGTGAGGTTGACCCAGGATTGGGCAGTGTTTTGTTCCACTATGCATTAGGTCTCTATGAATCGGTACCGACTCAATAGCACCTAACAACAACAACAACATTAAGTAACAGTCCTTTTGTGGTGCTGTAGGATAAGTTCTGGACCACAAGGTCGATCTGAACTGCAAGGTGGCAGTTCAAACCTAGCAGTTGTTCCTAGGAAACCCTACACAGGATCACTATGAGTCAGAAGCAACTCGATGGCACTTACCGATAACAACAAAATGGTATCTGAGTCACTCTGTGCTGCAGTTTGTTAGCGGTTATTTTGATTTATATTCTGGGGGGAAGGGCCATCAGTTTACATCCATGGCCCAGATGAAACAGTCATTTAGCAGCAAAATGAACCCATTGTAACTACTAAGCAATTAATAAAGTCATGGCTGGCACAACAGGTGGTGGGGTTTACAGTGCTTTCACAGTAAAGTCAGCTTGTCTCTGTCAACAGGGCCTCTTTTCCACTTCTACGTGTTCTTCCCTCTATTTGGATCATCCTCCTCTTTCACCAGATAGCTTGAACCATATAAAAGTGTTATTTGTGTAGGACAAATGACTGGATATTAGCAATTTCATGTTTCACTTAATATGTCAACAAGTTTATACTCTATGAAACCAAGTTCCAGTACTGAATGAACTACAAATTCCATGGCACTGATGCTCACTTCAGCAATAAGAACTCCTCCGAAGCTGCTCTGGACCTCACAGATTTCGTCTATTGACTTTTGAGTACACCATTCTCTATCTTCTTGTCTTTCAGGTCCCTTTGGTAATTATAAGTATTTGATAAATGTGTGCAGTTATCATCAGAGAGAACCCTTTGGGAGCTGAGTGTCCAGTCTATGCCCCAGGGCTGGAGTCTTCATGCCCATTTGCAAGTCCCAACTTAATTCATTCTGACTGGTATACCTCACCTGCAAAAGGACATAGGATAATATATATGCATCTCATTTGTGCTTTAACACACTAAAGTGTACTTAGAAAAGGCAAGACTTCAATGAATATCAACTCTTATTATTATTGTTATTTCAAAGTGCTGTAGGCTAGTTCAATATTCTCTGGGTGATGCAAACGTTTGGCACTCAGGAGTCCGTTCAGAGGTGACATTGAAGAAAGATGTGGTGGTCTGAGTCTGAAACACCACAGCCACTGAAATTCCCATAAAGCTCGGTTCTACTCTGACACATGGGACACCTGGAGCCCCTAGGTGGTACAAATGGTTAAATGCAGGTCTATTATGGGAAAGACGGAGAGGTCAGACCCGTTCAGAGCACTTCTGAAGACAGACCTGGTGTGGCCTGCTTCTGAATGATCATAGCTGTGAAAACCCTTTGTTGTTGCTGTCTTGTTAAGCATCATTGAGTTGATTCTGACCCATAGCAACCCTGTATAGGGCTTCCAAGGAGCAGATGGCAAGCTTGAACCACCAACCATGCAGTTCAAATGGCTTTGTTGTCTGGTGCATTAACCCACAATGCCACACCAGGACTCCATGAAACTCTATAAGGCCATTCTATTCTGCACATCAACAACTACAACAGGTTCCTACAGGGACCCATGGCATCAGACTCTCTGAGATTGGAGCTCTGGGCCATCAATGGCTTTAACATCTCCCCCTCTTTCCCAGTCCCCTGGCCGCCTCCACCACTACCAAACAGATACTAAAACCATCAGACTGATTGCCTATCTCCTTGTGAGTCAGAGTAGAAATATGCCCCTTAGGGTTTGAATGGCTGTGACCTTTTGGAAATCTATCGCCAGGTCTTTTTTACCAGATGCTTCTGGGTGGACTTGAACAGCTAACTCTGTGGATAGTAGTCAAACACTTAATCTTCTGTGCACCTAGGGGTTCCCAAAGCTTGCAGGCGGTTCTAACAGCACAGCCAGGCTGCCAAAACATTGGTGTGGTTAGGCTACAATGACTTTCAGGAGTTTGGTGTCAATTTGGGGGATGAAGGTAGATTACCCAAACCAAAAGTCATATGGAGTAAAATGGCAAAGTCATCCCATACCCAATCATGAAAGCAACACTGTTGATAATGTGCCCTGATTTCCCTCAAAAGATGGCCAACTTAACAGTACACATCAAACAACAGCCTGTGCCTCAGACCCAGTGAATAGAGGCTCCGGGGCCGGGAAAAAATGTGTGGCACTGTGGTTTAATGTATTGGGCTGCAAGTCGGTTTGAGCCTCAAGGTCGGCAATTCAAGCTCGTCAGTCACTCTTTGGAAACCCTATACAGGGTTGCTATGGGTCAGAACTGATTTGACGGCACTCAACAACAAGTCTTATTGCTAGATCATCACAAGCAAGTTAGCGTTTCTATATAAAGAGTGGGAATAGGAAAGAAAGGTTTTTTGTTTTTTTTTACTTTAATAAGAGAACATTTGGCTATGACCACTAAACTGATCAGATTCTGTTTATCTCCTGGCTCAAGAATCCATATGCATGTTGGGCCCAGCAGTCTGTTTTCTCTATCAGACACCCAGTACTTTTCATTCTCTGTCCCTGGTACAGCAGTCTGCATTTTGCGTCAGGTACTCGGTGCCTCTCATTCTCTGTCACAAGTACTACAGTGGGATAAGCGCTGGGCTGAGAACCACAAAGTCAGCAGTTCAAACCCACCAGCTGCTACGTGGTTGAAAGATGAGGCAGTCTGCTCCCATAAGGACTTACAGTGTTCAACTCTGCTCCACAGGATCTCTCTGAGTCAAAGTCAACTCAATAGCAGTAGGTTTGTAGTTTTTTGAAAATAAACTTTAAGGAACCCTGGGGGCATGGTGATTAAGTACTTAGCTGCTAACTGTAAGATCTGTGGTTCGATGTTACTAACCTCTCAGAGGGTGAAAAGACCTCGTGATCTGTCCCATAAAGGTATCAGCCTAGATCCCTATAAGACAGTACTGCTTTACTCTGTACTATAGGGTCATCATGAGTAAGTATCAACTAGAAGGTACACAGCAACAACAAAGGGCCTTTTTGCATTGTTAGTTGCCGTCAAGTAGATTCTGACTCATGGTCACCCATATGTCCAGAGTAGAACGGCTCTATAGGGTTTTCAAGACTGGGGCCTTTCAGAAATAAATTACAAGGTTTGTGTTCCAATATGCCTCTGACTTGTAGTAGAGCACATAACAATTTACACCACCCTTTGAGACTTTTTTTTTTTTTTTAATCACCACATCCCATAATGTTTTAATACTACAAACAGATTTATTGTATCTATATATGTACCATGGAGTCCTGATTTGGCACTGTAGGACACCACAAGGTTGGCAGTTCAAACCCACTAGCTGCTCCTTGGGAATCTTATATAGGGTTGCTATGACTTGGAACTGACTTGATGGCACTTAACAACAACATGAGTCACAACCTACTGGATAGCACTTAATAACAATAAAATGTACCATAGTCCATTGAAAACTAGAAGTCATTATTATATCTGAAAGGCTTTGTCCCCTCACAGTAAGAACCAATTTCATCCCCTTCAGTAAATTATAAAAAGTCCTGGTGGAAAAGTGGGTTATGCACTAGGCAAACAATAGTTCACCCAGTAAAGGATGCCTGTCTTGAGCATTGTGTTTTTTCAAGATCTAGCTACATGAGATCCATCTGACCACAGCAACTTGAAAGATTAGACAGAAAACCTCTGAGACAGTGGATCTGTCAATGGGGAGGAACAACTGAGGGTGAGAAGGGTGCATAATTCAAAGTGGGGGAAGCATGGTCAGTGGTTCAAACCTAGCTGGCTCCTTGGAGGAAAGATGAGGCTGTCTACTCCCACAAAGATATGAAGTCTTGGAAAGGAGTACTTCTACTCTGTCCTGCAGGATCACTGTGACTTGAAATCCATTTGATGGTGGTGTTTGTTTGGTTAGAGGAACATTGTTTCCCACACTGAGAATGCAGGCAGAAACTCCAGTGGCTTCAGCAGTCAAGCACATGAACTCTAGGGAACTGCTTCAGAAGCAACCCAGGAGGATCAAGCCATTTCTCAGAATCTCTAAACATTCACAATCAGTAATGAATTGTGTCAAAAATTCTACAGAGGAATTCTTATCAAAAGGGGGAAAATGCAAAACAGAATTTTAATGTCTCATGGAATACATACTTTCTGGAGACATGGATGCTGCGTGGAATCCTAAAACTATTGCTCTGAGAAAATCTTTAAATTTTAACCCAAAGATAATCCCTGGAGTCTTCTTAAAAACCAAGAAGATTTAGTTTACCTAGTAAACGGTGCCTGCTTTGAGCATTGTGCTGTTTCAATACGTTTCAATATTGAATATATCTGTGTGAGATATATTTGACCACAGTAACTTGAAAGATTAGATAGAAAACCTCTGTAGCAGTGAATCTATGTCAATGGGGAGGAACAACTGAGAAAAGGCAAGTGACAATGAATGTACAATTCAAAGAAGCTAATCACTGTTACTGATTATGAAGGCAGAAATGGTTGAATTGGTGTATGTTGTTCTGGCATATTCTCAACAACAATAAAAATGAAATCAATGAAAAAATAATAACAACAAATTGTATAAAATCCCAGCCTCTTATCATGTGGCAAGTCCCACTGTATATTTTAAGAACCTGCTTTGGGGGGAAAATAAATATACCAGAAATTGTCAACTAAAAATGACTTCATTTGAATATGTATTCATTATTTCAGGTAACTAACCATTCCAAAATTGTCAGCTCATTTTATGAGTTACAGTTATACATTGAGGATTCTGGGTACTAACTTTTAGTTTTAATACAAACCACTGGCTGGTTTCAACGGCTAGTATCAGTTGGTGAATAGATTGTTGTTGTTGTTAGGTGCCATCTAGTCGGTAGCAACTCAGTGAATTAATGCACAACAGAACAAAACACTGCCCGATCCTGGGCCAATCTCACAATTGTTGCTACATTTCAGCTCATTGATGTTGCCACTCTGCCAATCCATCTCACTGGGGGTCTTCCTCTTTCTCTCTGAACCTCCACCTTACCAAACATGATATCTGTCGGTTTTGTAAGGTGATAGATAGCAGCCATTAATACAAAGTGTTTATTACTAACCATAACAACATCCCATTACATAATACCTTAACATTTATAAATACTTTCACATATACTGTCTTACTCAAATAATAAGAAGGGGGTGAAATGATGTAAGACATTTATAACTGTGCTTTTGAAAGACATGAATGTTTAAGGTTGTTATACAACTCTTAACTCAGACACTTTCTTCATAAAACTTAAGAAATACTTACATCTTTACTCTTAAATTGGGAATAAAAACATCAAGTCTCTCTTACTGAGTGGGGTCTTAAAACTTCCTGAGAGACTACCTAAGGTGCAACTATTGGTCTTCATACTCTGTGATCTTGAGACCAGAAGAACTAGATGGTGCCCAGTTACACTATAGATGGCTATTACATTAGAAGGTTCCGGATAGAGTGGTTGAAATATGAATGTAATAGTTAAGGCTTTGGATCAACTTAAGTGGGCCAGGATTCCCAATAGGCTGAGAGATAACACATAGTAATCCTTCATGTGTGGTGCTGTAGGTTAATGCATTGAACTACAAGATTGGTTTGAACCACAAGGTCAGTGGTTCAAGCTTACCAGCTGCTCCTCAGAAACTCGATAAAAGGCTGCTTTGAGTCAGAACCAGTTCGATGGTACTTAATAATAACAACATATTGAAATCAAATATAATGTAATTACCTCCATGGCAACATCTGTTATAAATAGCCAGTCCATTGAAAGAAAATTTTCTCAGGGGAGAGGCCTGCACAACTTTTATCTTACAAAGATAAAACAAGTGAGCAGCTGGGGATTTTAGA
>NW_006408876.1:826643-829234 GCF_000296735.1 Chrysochloris asiatica | reverse complement strand
GTTTCACTCATCATGACTCTGTATAGGGTTTCCCTGGCTGTCAATCCTTACAGAAGCTTTACAGAAAGCCTCATCTTTCTCCTCCAGAGCAACTGGTAGATTTGAACTGCTGAGCTTTCGGTTAGCAGCCCAACTTGTAATCCACTATGCTACCTGGGCTCTTCATGAAGCTCCTAGGTCCAGGGCAAGATTGATGCCAAGACACATCAAGGTCTCTAAGGAATGCTGGATCCAAGAAGCTGAAAGGAGACAAAGCTCTTTTCCCAGAGCTGGGGTTCTGAATTCAAACTGGTAGTATCCTGAAATGCAAGAGTTTAGGTGTGGCGCTATAGGATAAGCACTCAATTGCAATGTTTAGTATGAACTACAGGTTGGTGGTTCAAATCCATCAAGACACTCCTTGGAAACGCTATACAATGTCACTATGAGTTGGAACCAAATCCATGGCACTTAACAACAACAAATTCCTAGAAAATAAATTTCTCTTTCCCAAAGACCTCAACTTGTGGTATTTCAGTTACAGCAGCACTAGAGAGTTAAGAAAATTTAGAACCATCACTCAAAATCATTAAAAAAAAAACAAAAAACAGAAAGACTATGCTTACTGGTCACACAGAGACTGGCAGACCTCATGAGACACATGCCCTTAGTCACCTTTCAAGTTTGGAATTTAACTCACACCAGTGGTTTAATTTTCAGCCCAGCAATAGACAGGTCTATACAGGGAACACTAACATTAGGGAGGCACACACTCCTCAGAAGAATCAAGCAGGCAAGATCAAAAAGCCAATGTTCAGAAAACAGGAAGGGTCAGCAAAGAAACAGCAACTGGAAACAGGAAACACAGGTAGGAAGTGGGAGGAACGATGGTACATTGTAGGATATGTGATCAATAACACAAAGCAAAACCTGTATGAATTACTGAATGGAAAACTGATATGCTCTGTCAACTCTCACCCAATTCACAATGTCCTGATGGCAATCACAGAGCCTTAATACAGCGTCGCTCATTTCTGCTTTATGCCAGCCACACAAAGCCAACAGAAACAAGAAAGAGATGTGGAACCTTAGGTTGGAAACTGATTCTCTCAACACTTCACTCCTGAATTCTACCACTGTCCTTTACTAACAATACATTTTCACACTGGAATCTCAGAAGACTCAAACTATGTAATTGTCTGTCATCCACAGAACTCAGATAAACACATGTGCATCCCTTCAAACTGTGCTCTGGCTGCAAAATCTAGGTGTAGCAAGTAAATGAAATCAGCATGTGTTTCAGAGACCACTCACTCCACTGCAGTTAAGACCACTGAATTCTTCATGGGTCTCACTTCAGCCAAGAGCAGTGTCTTCTTACCAAGTTTAATGTAAAATGAATAAATCTGCAAACATTTCAGGCACCACATCTTTTTATCACATAGAAACAGAACTGAATTTGATCAGGAATGTCACCAACGGCGCCTTTTCCATACACACAGTAACTCTATAGTGTAAGAAGGACTCAACATATTTCAAGGGGATTTAAGTGTAGATACATCTCTTCTTTCTAGATAATTACAAATAAAACCGAGCCTTATATGGTCCCTATAACTCATGTTTGCTGATACTAGATTGTTTTTGAGTTTGTTGTTGCTGTTTTTCAGTTTTCCTTTGCTTTCTCCTGTGCTGTTTCATTTTGCCCATTCATTGGAAGTAAGATGGATAAATACCAATCACTTCTGTTTAGAGCCATAAGAATGTTCTGGAGCAATCAAATTAGGATGGTATGCATCATTCAATAGCTCATTCGAAACATTAATAACAGCCACAGTCATGCTAACATAGAAGGCTCCTTATTCATGTCTCTTTCATGTCATGTTTGTATTGCTCATGTTGCCCCCCCCCCCCAAGTATCCAAGTCAATACTTTCGCTTAACATGGCCCAAATCAGTAGGTTTTCCATGAACTTATCAGAACACAGACACATCTTCCTTGGAAGACTGCACCTTGATCTCAGCCCTCAATCACTCCCATGAACACAGTCCCAAGACAATGAACCTACAATTAGAAATCTCAGACCCTGGAGACAACAAGTCCCTACGAGCAAGATGCATTAGATACAGTAAACCAAAGAAACAAAGCCCCAAACTGTGAAGATGGTGGAATGATTAGAATGAGAATATGAAAAAGCATTATGTCATATGCTCAAAGGTATAAAGGGCATAGGGGTGGAGCATGGGGGTGGAGGTGGGGTCTGAAATGAATACTGAGAAACCACCCAATATTCCATGGCAGATTTGAATAAGAACCAGTGAAAACTATCGTTTAAATTGGCATATTAGGGCCAAGTGAATAAAACTCTCATCCAGTACAGACAACATTAGAAAGTGGTACAACCACTTTGAGACTAAGTTTGCTGTTATTGTTATTGTTGTTGTTGTTGTTGTCAGGTGCCATCGAGTCGGAACCAACTCATAGCGACCCCATGCACAGCAGAACGAAACCATGTCCGATCCTGGGCCAACCTCACTACCGCTGCCACACTTGACACCATCAATGATGTCACCTGGCTGATCCATCTTGTTGGGGGTCTTCCTCTTTTTCTCTGA
>NW_006408876.1:824208-826247 GCF_000296735.1 Chrysochloris asiatica | reverse complement strand
AGGACTGTAAGGTCTAGGACTGTATGGTCTAGGACTGTATGGTCAAGGACTGTAAGGTCTAGGACTGTATGGTCTAGGACTGTATGGTCAAGGACAGTAAGATCTAGAACTGTAAGGTCTAAGACTGTAAGGTCTAGGACTATAAGGACTAGGACTGTATGATCTTGGATTGTATGGTCTAGGACTATAAAGTCTAGTACTATATGTTCTAGGGCTGTAAGGTCTAGGACTGTATGGTCTTGGATTGTATGGTCTAGGGCTAGGAGGATTGGGGAGGGGGCTGTGACAAAGGGATTAGTGTTTTCAAATTGATCACAGTGATTGGTGGTGCAATTCTGTGAATATACTGTTAACCATTAAATTGAACACTTTCAGTGGGTGAATTGCATGGTAGCTCAATAAAACTGTTTCAAGGAGACTTACTGACACAATGGTTAATTACTTGACTAGTGACCAAAAGATTGGCAGTTTAAAGCCATCCAGTGGCTCCACAGGAGAGGGGCCTGGTGATTTGCTCTCATAAAGATTGCTGACCACACCATTCATGGAGGCAGTTCCGCCCTATCACATGGGTTCAGGAAGTGTCAAAACTGACTAGCTGACAGCTACCAGTACCACCACCAGCAACAAAGTTATTAAAAAATAAAAGCCTATAAAGTCTTGTGATTGCAAAGATTAAAGGCATTCCTTTACTAAATGGACTTTTGGTGTAGCGCTATAGGATCAGCACTGGATCATGAACCACAAGGTCAGCAGTTCAAACCCATGAGATATTCCTCAGAAACCTTACCCAGGCTCACAATGAATCAGAAGTGACTTGACGGAAATTATCAATGATGACAAATGCAACAACACAACTAAATAAAGGCCATTCAAGCTTCTCCACCTATTCCCAGTCCAAAAGGACATAACAAAGTTATAAAATTCACAATGAAACCATAATACACTCATTTTCAGAGCGTGCTCATATATAATCCCTAAACACAAATTATTAGAATTTAAGAGTTTAGAAATTTGTTTGGTATCAAATCAGTATACAGAACTCAGCTACATTCCTGGTGTGTTGCTGTAGAAGAAGCACTGGAAAGTGAGTCAATTTGAACGACAACACCGGTGGTCCAAACTTGCCAGGTGCTCCTTAGAAGCCCTCTACAGGGTCACTATGAGTCAGAAATGGCTTGATGACACTTAACAACATTCCTATAAACAAGAAGAACTTTTAGAAAATGCACCTAACATAAAAGCTATCATTTGCAAGCTATCACACCCTAGGGAGCCAAGAAACCAATCACTCGAAGACTTGTGCAAGGCCCTCAATGAAAAATGAATAAAATATCCCTGTAAAATATTTTTTAATGGGATAAATGGAGTGACATCAAATTAATGCATAGAAAGCTGCAAATGACACAAGTACAATTATTCGCCAATTTCTCTGAAATAGACCAAACACATGTGACATATGACAGTGAAGAGATAGCAGTTTATGGAACAAATGATAGTCTATTCAATAACATGTATTGCAACAACCAGCTATTACGAAACTCAAGTTAGTATATCTTGCCACGCCCCAAACAAATTCACTATTTTTGATTAAAGATTTTAATGTTAAAGATAAAACTAGAATTATCAGAAGAAAATACAGTGTTTTGTTTTGTTTTATTTTTTAATTCCAAAACTCAGAAATCTTACAGGAAAAAAATTGATCAACGTGAGAGAATTGAAATGAGCAGTTTTCTCAAAATATTCATTGTTGTTAAGCACCATTGAGTTGGTTCCAACTCACAGCAACCTTCTATAGTGTTTCTGAGGCTATAAATCTTTGCTGGAACAGAAACCTTCATCTTTATCCCATGGAGTGGCTGGTGGACTTGAACCACTAACTTTGTGGCTCACAGTCCACTGCTTCTTGCACAGAGCCATGGTGTTCCTCAAAACACACATATGTGTTAAGCACCATTGAGTTGGTTCCAACTCACAGCAACCTTCTATAGTGTTTCTGAGGCTATAAATCTTTGCTGGAACAGAAACCTTCATCTTTA
>NW_006408876.1:821643-824108 GCF_000296735.1 Chrysochloris asiatica | reverse complement strand
TATTGTCAGGAGAGACAAGTCACTGGAGAAGGATATCATGTTTGGTAAAGTTGAGGGTCAGAGAAAAAGAGGAAGACCCCCAATGAGATGGATTTGCCAAGTGGCAGCATTGATGGACTCAAGCGTGGCAACAGTAGTGAGGTTGGCCCAGAATCGGGCAGTGTTTCGTTATGTTGTGCATAAGGTCGCTATGGGTCAGTACCAACTTGATGGCACCTAACAACAACAGTTAATCTTACATTCTGGGAACAGAGGACCATCAAGAGAGAAGAGCATGAGCGGAACATGGACACTAACCCGAGAAGCAGAGACACCAGAGATGGAGGCAGAGCTGATGGCATGGAGAGATAGAGTCAGCAAGGACTCTAGACTCATGGAAAGAGAAAGGCTGTGTGCTGGCGCCTATCAGACTGGCTTGCAGAATGTGCCCTTGGGTGTTTAAATGATTATAAATTCCCAAGTCTTTTTAGTGTACATCAAAAAAACAAAAAACAGAGGGACTAGAAGCAAATACTATTAAATGATGATGCATTGAGGGGATTGTAATTATTACAATGAAACAAAACACAATAGGATGAGTGCAAAACCAATGTTCTCTCATGTAAACTATGACACAATTCACAATAAAAGTTTTAAATAAATTGTTACTGATGAGATATGGCTTCATCACTATGAGCCTGGGAGTAACTTGGAAAGTAAGGAATGGAAACATCCTTAATTGCTGACCAAGAAAAAGTTCAAAAGCAATCTATCAGCTGGAACATTGATGCTTACAGTTTTCTGGGATTCTTAAGGGCCAGCATTCTTTTTTTTTAAAGGTTTTTATTGTGGATTGAGTGAAAGTTTACAGGGCAGATCATCAGTTTTACATTCAACAAATCACACACCTTGTTTCATTATAATGATTATAATCCACTCCCTGTACCATTAGTTAACAGTATTTCTCTCTATTCACTTTAGCTCTTTTTTGTTTTTTAAACACTCAGGCACATATAATAATTTACACCACCAAAGGGCACATTCTGCAAGTCTGCCTCCTGGCTGCCAGCTTTCAGTCCCTCTCTTTCCATGAGTCTAGAGTCCTCAGCTTCGACCTCTTTCCATGCCCCCATCTCTGCCTCCATCTCTGGTGTCCTTGCTTTTCTGGATAGGGTCTTGTGTTCCTCTTGTGCTCTTCTTCCTTGATGGTCCTAGGATCCTCTGTTTCTGGACTGTAAGATTCCGAGTGGTGTCTTATAAAAGTAAAGAACAGACTCAGAGACGAGTCACACCAGATGAAGATGCATTTACAAGCAGCAAAGGTCGATAGTTCAAACCCAACAGCAACTCTGAGGTTGAAAAATGTGACAGTGTGTGTTCATAGAGATCACAACCCTGGAAATCCTATGGGGCAGTTCTATAGAATCATTATGAGTTAAGAATCAGCTCGATGGCAAGGAGTTTAACAGGGATGCAAAGATTCTGCTGCTGAATTCTACCTGCAAGCCCCTTGTATAAAGAGAAAGAACAACCTCCTAAAAACTACACACTTAATGTGCATCAAAGATTCCAACAAAAGAGTAAGACAAGAACACGCAGACTAGAAAATATTTTGGCAGTGACATATCAGACAAGGGACTACTCACTAAAATTTGTAGAACAAGGGACCAGCATTCTAAACGGCCAGTATTAAGGGCCACTGTTGAAAAAAGGTTCCAACAATCAACAGTGCTCCTTAGTGTAAGCTTCTCAATGACAAGCTAAAGCCAAACTTTGGATTAAAGGCATATATAATGTACACATAAAACGTTATGTATGAATGCTCTCATTAGCTTTCCTTATAGAAAAAAAAAAGAAAAAACTATTGAAACAACTAATGGATAAATAAAATATGGTGTATTTAGAGAATAAAATAATCACTGGCAAAAAACTGTGAAGAGGTACAACATATAACTTTTACATCAGATGTCCTAGCACTGTAGTGGGTTACACATTGGGTTGCTAACCTCAAGGTCAGCACTTTGAGTCTACCAGGTATTCTTTGGGAGAAAGATGAGGCTTTCTGCTCCTGTAAAACCTCTACAGCCTTGGAAATCCTTGGAGTGTTCTTCATTACACACCACCATAACCACCACCCACTATAACTTCTACATGATACAACATGGATGAACCTTGAAAACATTACACTAAGTGAAACATACTAGTGAGGACAGGCCAGACATTGCAGGAGTCCATTGGTATGACATATCCAGAGTAGGCAAATCTATAGGCTATACAGTCTAGGTCTGTAAGTTCTAGGTCTGCAAGTTCTAGAACTGTAAGTTCTAGGACTGTATGGTCTAGGACTGTAAGGTCTAGGACTGTATGGTCAAGAACTGTAAGGTCTAGGAATGTATGGTCTAGGACTGTATGGTCTAGCACTGTATGGTCTAGGACTGTAAGGTCTAGGACTGTATGGTCAAGGACTGTAAGGTCTAGAACTGTAA
>NW_006408876.1:816781-819493 GCF_000296735.1 Chrysochloris asiatica | reverse complement strand
GTTCCAACTCACAGCAACCTTCTATAGTGTTTCTGAGGCTATAAATCTTTGCTGGAACAGAAACCTTCATCTTTATCCCATGGAGTGGCTGGTGGACTTGAACCACTAACTTTGTGGCTCACAGTCCACTGCTTCTTGCACAGAGCCATGGTGTTCCTCAAAACACACATATGAAAGTGAAGAAATTTTAAACCTACAAATTGTGAGAAGATCGTTGTAACACCTACAATGACTAGATTGGTATCCAAATGTATTAAATAACTAAAAAAGGACAATTTACCCAACAGAAAAAAAAAAATGTGTAAAATTTGTAAATAGGCATTTAACACAAGAATAAATATATTTATACAAAAATGGATAAGAAATTCTATTAACGTTGAAATTAGGAAAATGTAAACGTCGTATCCACTAGACATAGTGGGAAAATGGTAAATATCAGCTTTGGTGCAATTGTGAATTGGTGGATTTCGCATTGCTGATGGTAGCATACATGCCTGCAACTACTTTTGGAAGCTCTTGGGCATTGCAGACAAAAACTGACGATGTCCAAGTCAGTGATCCCCTGAGCAGGTCAACAGAAACATCCACCTAGGAGATTCTGTCACACTGCTCCGTGCCGTAAGTTTACAAATTCTAAAGACCTTGAAAATGACCTTCTGTATGAGACGGATCGATGCACTGTGGCAAGCTAACTTGTGGGAATAAAGGACATCAATAAGAATAACAAAAACAACAGAAAAACAACGCGAAGCAATGACAACACACATCTTTCTCAACATAGGTAAATCTGAAAAGCAGCTGAGGTAAAAAGGCAAATTGCAAAGAATATATGTATCTAAACAAATCGTGTTTTGCATCATGAGATGTGTGTGTATGTGTGTGTGTGTGTGTATGGGTTTTTTTTTTTTTTTAATTAAGGGAGTAAATAAACACAAATTTTTAAAAATGTTTTATGTCTGAAGTTGTGAGGTGATAAATAGGAGAAAGTTTGTCAGGCCCCTCCTCCAAATCTCTGCTGAGATACTATTCCCTCAGCAGAGTCATGACAATCCTTACAAAGCATGAATACAAATATATACATGTCCCAGGAGTATGCCTTATACACCAAAATATAACATATGCCTCTATCTGACAACATCAAATTTATTTCCAAAGATTATGGCTACATCACATAACATTAAAGAGAAAAAAAAGTTTTTTTTCAACTTTTTAACTAAACCCTTATTCATAAATGATGCTATTTTTAAAATAGGCTACCATGTCCTCTGTTTTAATAGAATATTTTAAAGTTTATTTAGTAGAATCCTATTTTCTTCATTGTATTCAATTAGCACCATGGAGTTTAAATTCCCATAAGATGAAAGAATTTTCCTTGGGAACAAACAATAAGGCAAATAGAATCTTCTTTGTCTGAACAAAGGCACCTTCCATCCCATGGCAGAACAAACCACACGTCCCTTCATATTTTAGTTCCTCAAATTCTCTGATTTTGAAGTTTTTCGATATTTCTCTAAAACCTTTCAAAGATTCAAAGGAACTTTATTTCTTCATTAGCTTATTACTCCTTTGTTCTGACTCCAGGAGCTGCACCTGGGACTGAATTCTGATTAATTTTCTCCCTCTGGAATGCTAGCTCATTAGCCAAACCTAGTAAGTGTTTGAAACGGTCAGGTTTAAGCTTAAAATATACCTTTGTATCCCCATCCCAAAGGGTAGTTTAAATAGAATTGAGATAATTTAATTCCCTCCCTTGAGTTGTGGTTTTCCACATGATGTTTTATTTCAGGATTACATAGTTTATCACACACTTAAAAAGTTAGTTTGATATAAATCTTGTTCCAGATAGTAGAGAGAGGGTGTAGATGTATAACCCATACTCCACCACTCGTCTGTCAGTTTGTAGTACTCTGGTGGCTTGCATGTTGCTATGTTGCTGGAAGATATGCCACGATTATTTCAAATTCCACAAGGATTACCCATGGTGAACAGGTTCAAGGAGAATTTATAGACTATTATAATCTAAGGAAATGGAACCAGAAATCTACTTCTAAAAAACAGACCAGTAAAAACCTTAAAAAGAGCAATGAAATACTGTGTAATACAGTGATGAAAGGCAAGCCCCACGGATTGTTGTTGTTGTTGTTATTGTTGTTAGGTGCCATCAAGTCGGTACTGACTCATAGCGACCCTTTGCACAACAGAACGAAACACTGTCTAATCCTGGGCCAACCTCACAAGTATTGGCACGCTTGAGCCCATTGATGCTGCCATTTTTCCAATCCACCTCGCTGGGGGTTTTCCTCTTTGTCTCTGATCCTCCACCTTACCAAACATGATATCATCTCCAGCTACTGGTCGTTCCTAACAATAAGTCCGAAGTATGACAGATGAAGTTTGTCCATCTTGGCCTCCAAGGAGCACTCTGGCTGCACTTCTTCCAACATAGTTCTATTTGTTCTTTTGGCAGCCCAAGATACTTTCAATATTCTCCTCCAACACCATAACTCAAAAGCATCATTTTTTCTATGGTCTTCCTTATTCACTGTCTGAATAAGGTAAGTTCTGAACTGCTATTAGCATCATTTGCCAACAAGGCAGCCCATGATCCCTTGCAGCATTGGTTGGTCCTATTCAGATGTGTCTCTCCTACTTTGGACATGTAGTCCGGAGGAAACAATCGTTGGAGAAGGATGTCATGCTGGGTAGGGTGGA
>NW_006408876.1:797346-816681 GCF_000296735.1 Chrysochloris asiatica | reverse complement strand
AAGTCTCTTATCTTTCTCCTGCAGAGCAGCTGGGGGATTTGAACTGCTGACGTTGTGGATGACAATCAGGGGCTTAGCCCACATACTTCCAGGATTCCTTCCTCCTCAAAATAGTCAACTTTAATGATGTTGATGGAGTAAAGCTTTCAGGACCAGCTTTTGCTGATCTGATATGACTCAAAAGACAAAGAAATAAGTGCAAACATACCTTCATAAATGGAATGTGGGATATACTAAGAATGTAGGAAAATTGGAAAGGGTTGACAATGAACTGGAACACATAAATATTGATATCCTAGGCCTGCTGCACGAGATCTCTTTAAAGTGTTCAAGAGCAAAGATGTCAGTTTGAAGACTGAGGTGCACTTAAAGGCAAGCCATGGTATTCTCAATCACCTCATATGCATGTGAAGGTTGGACAATGAATAAGGAAGGCCCTAGAAGAATTGATGCATTTGAGTTATGATGATGGAGAAGAATATTAAAGGTACCATGGACTACCAGAAGAACAAAGAAATCTGTGTTGGAAGAAGTACAACCAGAATACGCCTTACAAGTCAAGATGACCAGACTTTGTCTCTCAGGAGGGGCCAGTCCCTGGAGAAGGACAGCATGCATGGTAAAGGGGAGGGTCAGTGAAAAAGAGGGAGACCCCCAACAAGATGGATTGGCACAGTGGCAGCAGCAATAGGCTCAAACATAGCAGCAATTGTGGGGATGGTGCAGGGCTGGGTGGTGATTCGTTCTGCTGTACACAGGGCTGCTGTGGGTTGAAACTGATTCGACTTCATCTAACAACAACAAAGGACTGAAATGAGCTGATACTGGTTGTTTTGAATGGGACAATCACATAGTTCACAATGCCAAGAAGGACAAATGTGAGATTAATAGCACCACATTCACATTATAGCACCACTAAATCAACAGGACACTAAGACTGAGGAATTTTCTCTATTCCAACATGCACCTCTTTCATAAAATCCTTTTTAGTACCAGGCAACCAAGCAATTAAGTGAAGCTTGCTGGTAGTAAGACATAGAGTCAAAATTCCAGTACCACCGAGCAGCTAGAAACCGGATAGCAGATGCAGTTGTAATAGTTAGGCAACTTTGTCAAACCGAGTGGTGGTTTTGAGCATCATGGAGGTGTGACCACA
The DNA here is from genome assembly GCF_000296735.1 of Chrysochloris asiatica. NCBI lineage: Eukaryota > Metazoa > Chordata > Mammalia > Afrosoricida > Chrysochloridae > Chrysochloris > Chrysochloris asiatica. The sequence continues at coordinate 815,525 of NW_006408876.1, read as the reverse complement.
ACTTCATTACTCAGACATGACTGTGGAAACCTCATCTTACTGTGGTGGGACCTGGCAGTAGTTACTTGAGTTTTTTTTTTTTTTTTTTTTTTTTGTTGTTGTTTTGAGTTTGTTTTTTTAATTGGATATCATAATGACAGCAAATTAAAATAACAGAAGGAAGGACATAAAAACATTTGACTGTAAAAATGGGGAGCTGTCCTATCTATTGGGCAAAAGTGAATCAGTTACAATACCTACAGAAATAAACAGCAGACAGGCCCAAATGCACTCAATATTATCTTAGTGAGAAATATAACACTAAAAGTTTTATACACATTTTAACATTTAACTATTCCAAACAAACTTATAAAGTTAGTACAGCTATACTGTGACAATTTTCAGGTGACAACTTCGTCTTTGGAACGTAACCATTTTGATAAAGTTCAGAGTGGGTGTATTGTTCTTCTCTACTTACAGATGGGTAATTGGGGGTTCTAGGTCCCCAGGTGGTACAAAAAGAGTGTACTCAAATGCTAACTGAAATGTTCTATGCTCGAACCCACTCCTCAACCCCACAGAAGATAGGACTGGTGGCCTGTACCTATAAGGACTGTTGTTAGTTTCTACCAAGTTGATTCCTACTCATGGCGAGCCCGCATTAGATTGGTTGTCTTTACATGGCCTGGCTTTGGTTTGGACTCCCAGCAACCCTCTGTATAAAAAGACCGTACCACAGCAACGACTGTGAGGCTGACCCTCAGTACAACAGGGCTGTACCACAGCAATGACTGTGAGGACAACCATCTATACAATAGGGCTGTACCACAGTAATGACTGTGAGGATGACCCTTTGTACAACAGGGCTGTACCACAACAATGACAGTGAGGACAACCCTCCATACAACAGGGATATACCACAGTAATGACTGTGAGGACAACCATCTATACAACAGGGCTGTACCAGAACAACGACTGTGAGGACAACCATCTATACAACAGGGTTATACCACAGCAATGACTGTGAGGACAACCCTCTATACAACAGGGCTGTACCACAGCAACGACTGTGAGGACAACCATCTATACAACAGGGCTGTACCACAGCAATGACTGTGAGGCTGGCCCTCTGTACAACAGGGTTGTACCATAGCAATTACTGTGAGGATGACCCTCAGTACAACAGGGCTGTACCACAGCAACAACTGTAAGGACAACCCCCTATACAACAGGGATGTACCACAGCAATGACTATGAGGATGACCCTTCATACAACAGGGCTGTACCACAGCAACAACTGTGAGGTTGACCCTCAGTACAACAGGGCTGTACCACAGCAACGACTGTGAGGACAACCCTCTATACAACAGGGTTATACCACAGCAATGACTGTGAGAATGACCCTCAGTACAAAAGGACTGTACCATAGCAACAACTGTGAGGATGCTGTACCCTCATCAAACTGGTGCAACATATGAGCCCACTAGTGGCAGCCACTATGTCAATATACCATTGGGGGTCTCTCTCTTTTTCACTGAACCTCCAGTTTACCCAGCATGATGGTCTTCTCCAGGGACCAGTCTCTCCTGATAATATGTCCGAAGTACTTGAGATGAAGTCTTACCATACTCTCTTCCAAGGAACATTCTGGGTGCACTTCCAAGAAAGAGTTGTCTGTTCATGGTTGGTTTGGGCTTGCTGTTTTTATGCTAGATGTATAGCCAAGAAAACATTCTACACAAGTTCTATTGTGCAACACAGGGTTTCCCATAAGTTGGAATCTACCCGAGATCAACAGGTTTGATTTGGGGGATAACTGGGATTCCCAGAGGACTCTTAAGTTAGTAACACTTGGAGCTGAGAATCAAATCCATGGCTGACTGGCTCTGAACTCCATTGTTTTAACCACCTCTTACAATACACCTTAAATTAGAGCTTCGGTATTTGTTGGCTATTTATGATATGACAGGCAATAAGTGAGTCCCCAAAGACTGAATCAGACTCTATTTTAAATGAGGCATGTCAAAATGGCAGTAATGATAAACAGGTGAATACCATTTCCCACACATTAAGGAGAGAAGGTTAATTGGCTAAATGTTGACTAATGTTGCCAGTCAACTCCTTGGACAGATCTCGTCAGTAAAATCTTGCTGAGGGTTACATTCTCAAAGAAGTGGTTGAGACTAAGCAAAAATGTGTGACGATTTTTAAACTTCCTCAGCTTTTGAGGTAGTAAACAAACAGATGTTTGAGAAGGCTGGGGCTTATGAATACAGCTTGACTATCAACAACTTAGTCAGTATCTTTGCTGCCTGCTGCTAACACAGCAATCTCTTAAATTTCAAATTCTGGAATAGTTTCCCCTGGAAGAAAAGGAATTAGGACACATTCATACACTAGGAAATAAAATATCAAAGGTTTCTTGTTGAAATGGGTAATGTTTTTGGATAAAACCCAGCTCACAGTGCTGGCTTTGATTACCTGATGTTCAATTTAAAATAATAATAATAATAATTGCACAAGCTTACACTAGCTCTTTGATACATGTGGTACTCAGAGCTCTAACTTTGACATCTTTGTGAGTGCCCACTACCCTGGTGTAAATTTCACTGACCACAGACACCATTTTCAATCTGTGCTGCTGACATCAGCCTCATGGGCTTCAATCCATTTTCCACATGGCTGGTAGTACCAAAGCTTATCACATAACTACCTTGCTGAAGTCCAACTGCCAAACTCCATATCGTTGCCTACTGGACAAACTGGAAGCCTCTAACCTGACCCTCTCACAGAATGGTCACCTGTCCTTCTCCACTGTTATCTGCATGTCTCTCCCACAGCCTGGATTTCAACCACACCGAATCTAAATCAACCCTTGTTTTTCCTACATCCACTGACCCACTGAGACGTGCCCATAGGCCATTTCTTGCCCTGCCAATGATTTACATCATTCAACCCATAAATACCCCAATACTCCTCTGGCTCGCCATACCTGTTTTCTGAGTTCCTCACAGACCCAACTGATGTCATCAGGGCATGCTATTAGGGGGATTTCATTGACCTTTTCCTACACTTTTCTTTTCCTTACTTAGAAAATGCATAGCAGCTAGGAGCCCATATTTACATTTGGAGCACACGAAGTGTTTACTAAAATTAAAATATTGGGCTCACAATCCCACTGCCATTGAATCCACTCTGCCTCGTTGCAACCCTATCAGGACAGAGTAGAACTGTCTCACCGGGTTTCCGAGACTATAAATCTTTAGGGGAGCAGACAGCCTCATCTTTCTTCTGTGGAATGGCTGATGGGCTTGAACCAACAACCTTGTATTTAGCAGCCCAACTCTTAATGTACTAGCCCTCCAGGACTCCATATTGAGCACACAGAATACTTAATAAATGATTCCTTTAAAAAAGAGAAGTTAATTCTTTAAAAAATCCATTCTCAGTCATCTTTTGATAGGAATATCCACTCTGTCTTTTGCCAGACAAGAGACTATCTGCATTAGCTTAGAGGCTTTACAGCATAATACTGTTGGTGTGTGCACTAGAGCTATTTTTGACTCATAATGATAGCATGCAACAGAGTGGCAATGTCACCATGAGGTTTTCTAGGGTGTCATCTCTATGGAAGCAGATCCCCAGGTCTTTTCTCCCGTGGAGCTGTTGAGTAGGCTTGAACAGCCAACCTTTCAGTTAGCAACCAAGCATTTAACCATTGGGCCATTAGGGTTCTTTTACAATTTGATAATGTTTTGTATGGTGTTTCCGGTTAATGCGCTGGACTGAAACATCACTTTGAACCACAAGGTGGCTGATTCAAGCTCACCAGTTGTTTGCTACTCGGAAACCGTATACAGGAGCACTATGAGTCAGAACCAACTCGGTGGTACTTAACAACAACAACCATTTTTAAAACCCCAAACCTACTGATACTGAGTCGATTTTGACTCATAGTGATCCTGTAGGTGGTTTCCGAGGCTGTAGTTCTTTATGAGAGTAGAAAACTTTATCTTTCTCTCCCAGAGCGACTGATGGTTTAATAATGACCTTGGGTTAGCAGTCCAGTGCTTATCCTGCACTACCACCAGGGAGGGCTCCTTTATAATACAATAAAGCTCTTTTAAATTGAGTTTGCCCAACTAGGATGTTGGAGTCCTGGTGTGGCGCTATAGAATAGGCATGAGATTGTAAGCCATAAAGTCAGTGGGTGAAACCCACCAGCCACTCCTCAGAGAAACTCGACACAAGTCAGCACTTAACAACAACAACAAAATATAAAGCTGATGCGTTCACCTGACTGGAGAATCCTATACTGAAAAAAGAAAGAATTAACTATGTTGCTATCTTGTTGTTTTGATGTATCAGTTAGTTCCAACTTACAGCAATCCTATGTACTACAGAAGGAAACACTACCCATTCTTACAATTGCTGTTACGTTGGACCCCACTGTTGATGAGAGTGTGCCATTCCATCTCGTTGGGGGTCTCCCACATTCTCACTAACTTTCTCCTTTACCAAGCATGATGTCTTTCTTTAAGGACTGGTCCCTCAGTATAATATGTCCAAAGTATGAGAGATGATGTCCCACCATTCTAGGGTGTAAGGAGCATTCTGGATGTACTTCAAACATAGACTGTTTATTCTTCTGGTAGGCCACATTGTTGTGGTTATGTGCCGTGGAGTTGGTTCTGACCCATAACGACCCTGTACAGGGTTTCCGAGACTGTAAATCTTTACGGGAGCAGCAAGCCTCATCTTTCTCCCATGGAAGAGCTGGTAGTTTCGAACTGCTGACCTGGAGGTTAGCAGCCTGATTTGTAACTATGCTACCAGAGCTCATAGTACTTTAAATTTTCTTCTCCAACACCAAATTTGCAACACCAAAATGCATCAATTCTTCTTCAATCTTTAACTAGCTTTCAAATGCATTAGAGGTGATTGAAATACCTTGGCTTAGGTCAGACACATCTTAGTCCTTAAAGTGGCATTTTTGCTCCTGGCCACTTAAAAGAGGGCTTGTGTAGCAGATTTGCTGAATGCAATATGTTATTTGATTTCTTGAGTGCTGCTTCCATGAATGTTGATGGAAGATGCCAGAAACTTGGAAACCTTGACAACTTCAATCTTCTCTCCATTTCTCAAGATGTTGTTGATTGGTAATGAGTTTTGTTCAGTTTACATTGAATTGTAACCCATTCTGAGGCTGTATTCTTTCATCGTCATCATCTCTAGTGATAAACACATGTTGTTTTTGTGCGCTGTTGAGTCAGTTCTGACTCATAGTGACCCTGAATGGGGTTGCTGAGAACAGCTGGTGGATTTGAACGGCCAACCTTAGAGTTAGCAGTCCAGTGCTTAACCTACAATGCTACACCGAGACCCAGAGACAATTACTGTTGTTTTAAGTGCCATGGAGTTGGTGGTTCTGACTTATAGTGACCCTGTATAGGGTTTCCAAGGTGTTGCTAGTGAGTTTGAACCACTAACCTTACAGTTCAAACTGACCTTGCAGTCCAGTGTTTATCCTACAGTACCACACCAGGACTCCATACCAAGATACAACCAAAGAGATACTTCATTTGCCTTTCGTCAAAGCACCAAGTCTATTTGGGAACATCTTGCTCTCCTCATTATGTGATTATTCTGACTTAATTATTCAAGTTCACATCATGCTGTTGCTGTTATTGTTAAGTGCTGTTGAGTTGATTCTGACTCATAATGACCCTGTATAGGGTTTCCAAGGCTGTAAATCTTTACGGGAGCAGGAAGCCTCATCTTTCTTCCACTGAACAGCTGGTAGTTTCGAACTGCTGACCTTAAGGTTGGCAGCCCGATTCGTAACCACTATGCTACCAGAGCTCCTTATATTAGACTATCCCCATGTAATTTACAGTCTTTCACAGGACATTCAAATGAGATGACACAAGCCACTCATTGTTTCCTATTTTACAGCTAAGGAAACTGAGGCCTAGGAAACCCAAACAACTTGCCCCAAATCACACCATGACTGTATCTGTGCCAAGGCATTCATGTGCCATGGCAGTGCCTTTTCAACTGAGAGCTGAATAATTTGAACAGTGCTCTTCAGAGCTTCCAGACGATGACACACTAGAACGAAAGACCTAGCAGTCTCCTTCCAAATATCAGCCAATGATAACACTATGGGCCACAATAGTCTCATCTGCAGCCAATCATGGTGGTGGGACAGGACCAGAAAGCATTTTGGTCCATGGTGCATAGGTCACCATGAGCTGGAGACAACCTGACAACATGGAAAAACAGAAACACTTGTGAGTCATTTGTTCAATGTATTTATCTCTTGCTGGTCCCAGTCTGAATACTATCCACATATATATCCAAGGAGTCATTGGTTTCTATATTTAATTCACTGTGTATTTCATGCCAGATATAAGTTATTAATTATGACTATTTTGTGGATAACCACATGATACGCACAATCCTCCTGCTTGCTCCAACAGAGGGTCCAAAGGCATATCAAATTGGGTCAGTGTCAAAGGGAAATGAATTTCAGTGGTCTTTCATTTCATCTTGTCAATTTCTAAGTAGTTGCCTAAGTCTATATTCTGAAGGGGACAAATATGATGAAATAACTCATCAGTAAGGGTTTGAAAAATATGGTGTGCGTGGCAATCATTGGTTCGAGAAGTCCTTTACTTACAGTCTTCATTTAGTCTTTACACAACTGTAGGAAAGATTATCCTGTTTTACTGATAAGAAGGATAAAATTTACAGCAAGTAAGTGTATCTTTCAGAATAAATCAGGTAATATCATAAAGTGGCAATAATAAAATTTAGCAATAATTTCCAGAACTTATTCTGGATAAAACTTCTGGATAAAAGTTTCTCTGAATTAAAAAAAAAAAAAGTGTTATTTAGATGAGAGAATAAAAGAATAATTCCTTGCCTAAATTAAAGATATAACAATTTCTAGTTTTCTACTGATCTGAATAAATATTTCAATAGACATTGGGTTAGTGTTCTTAAAATATTTGTTTTAAATAAAATTTGCTATATTGTTTATTTTTAGGTGTGGTGGTGGAGGTTATGTGCCGTGGAGTTGGTTCCAACTCATAGCGACCCTCTACAGGGTTTCTGAGGCTGTGAATCTTTACAGGAGCAGAAAGCCCCATCTCTCATGGAACAGCTGGTAGTTTCGAACTGCTGACCTTGAGGTTTGCAGCCAGATTCATAACCACTACACTACTAGAGCTCCTATTTTTTTTAAATTGGGGCTTGGGACAAAAGTTTGCACAGTAAAATACTTTACCATTTGCTACTTTTTTGCACATTTTTTTCCCCATAAAATTAATGACAATTCCCTCGATTGATTATTACTCTTTCCACTTTCTTCCTGGGTTCCCTGTTTCTATTAGGCCTTCTTCCCTGGCCCTTCCTGTCTTCTGGGCTCCATTTTGAGGCGACAGTGTCCTTTTGGTTTCATTTGATTACTGCTCTTTGGGTTACTTTGTTCAAAGGTGTTATCATTTAGTTCTGGTGTGGTGATACGGGTCAATGCACTGGACTGCAAAGTCAGTTTGAACCACTAGGGCGGTAGTTCAAGCTCACCAGCCACTCCTCGGAAACCCTATACAGGGTCATTTTGGGTTGGAACTGACTCGAAGGCACTTAACAACAAACACCAGTAAACCTATGGCCAAATTTAAAAGGTCGACTTTCAAAATGGAGAGTAAAGTGTGAAAATATGTAGCTTCCATAAGAAATATTTCAAACAATTATTTATTTGCTGTTAGGTCCCCATTGCGTCATTTCTGAATAATAGCAACCCCACGTACAACAGAAAGAAACACTGCTCCATCCGGTTGCCTCCTTACAATCATTGCCAAGTTTCAGCCCACTGTTGCGGCTGCTGTGTCTAGTCATCTTTTTGAGGGCTTTCCATTATATTGCTGATCCTCCACTTTACCAAGCATGTTGTCCTTCTTCAGGGACTGGTCCCTCCTGATACCATGTGCAAAGTACGTGAAACAAAGTCTCACCATCTTCACTTCTAAGAATCATTTTGATTTTACTTCTTGCAAGATAGATTAGTTTACTCTTGGCAGTGTATGTTGTTGTTGTTGTCAGGTGCCATCGAGTCGGAACCGACTCATAGCGACCCCATGCACAGCAGAACGAAACAATGTTCTATCCTGGGCCAACCTCACTACCGCTGCCACACTTAAGTCCATCAATGATGCCACCTGGCTGATCCATCTCGTTGGGGGTCTTCCTCTTTTTCTCTGACCCTCCACCCTACCCAGTATGACATCCTTCTCCAACGACTGTTTCCTCCGGACAATATGTCCAAAGTAGGAGAGACAAAGCTTAGCCATCCTGGCCTCCAAGGAGCACTCTGGCTGCACTTCCTCCAAAACAGATCTATTGGTTCTTTTGGCAGTCCATGGCACTTTCAGTATTCTCCTCCAACACCACAACTCAAAGGCAGTGTATACTATAATCAAATTTCTTTGTCTCCACCACAATTCAAATAACATCAATTCTTTATTACTCTTTCTTATTTGGTGTCCAGCTTTTGCATGCACATTCAGTGACTGAAAATACCATATCGTGGGTCATGAGCACCTTAGTCTTCAAAGCGGCATCTTTTCTTTTTAACAATTTAAAGAAATCTTCCACATCATTAAGTATTCAACCTTTTAAAGAATGTATTTCTACATCTTATTTCAACAACAAATTTAACTATTACTTGAAATCTAGAACAAAGTTTTCAATAGGACAACTAGTGATGTTGTAAGGTAAGCACTGGACTGCTAACCGAAAGGTCTATGTGTTAAACCCATCAGCCACTCCCCAGAAACCCTATACAGGGAGGCTATGAGTCACTACTGACTCCCTGGCACTTTTTAGAAAGCTTGTTTGGAGATTCTAGCAGGGGAGTGCAGCTACTCATATACCCTTAACGAAAGGATGATCCTTTTCTATTGGGGAAGGTCATCCTCGTTAATGGAGTGTGTAGTTTGGGGAGGTATGCACACAGAATGGTGAGGGAGGAAGGAAATACTGGCTTAGCCAACCTGATCAGCTGAATTAACCCAGGTGATCAATGGAGTGGCAGATGTCACAGCTACACGGGCCTCACAACCAACAACATTTTATAAACATAAATGTTTGTATAATTTTGCTACTGACAATTTGCAAAAGAACAATGAATATATATTATTGAGGCATTTGATGAAAATGGTAAGTTACACACTGTTAACACGGTTCCATCTCATCTTTGTAAAAGGAACCTCAAAACGTATTCATCAAATGGATATCCACAAAATCACTATAGTTATTTGGGTGAAGAGAGACAGAAAAAAAGGCAAAAATTCAGTCGAAAAATGTTTGCATGCCTAGGATCAAAATGAAGGGGAATCACCTGGTGGTTGGTTAGAAGATGATTGAAGACATCACTTCAGATGCATAGGGAGTAACTGGGCTCAGATTTCAGAACACTGTGTGATTTTGGAAAAGTGAGCTTTCCTTTCTGAATCTCAGGTTTCTCCTCCACAAAACAAAACAATAAGACTTAACTTACAGGGTTAATTAGAAGCAAATAATAGGATCCATGTCAAGCAATTTAGTATCTGGACTATGGAAAATGCTTAGAAAATACCGCCATTATTATTACTACTGCAACTATCATTGGTACTGTTGTTATCACTGTCCAAGCAATTAAAGGTGACTTATAAGAGAACGCAGAAGAATTGATGCTTTTGAGTTCTAGTGTTGGAGGAGAATATTGAAAGTGCCATGGACTGCCAAAAGAACCAACAGATCCGTTTTGGAAGAAGTGCAGCCAGAGTGCTCCTTAGAGGCCAATATGGCCAAACTTCGTCTCTCATACTTCAGACATATTGTCAGGAGGGAACAGTCCCTGGAGAAGGCTATCATGTTTGGTAAGGTGGAGGGTCAGAGAAAAAGAGGAAGATTCCCAGTTAGATGGATTGGCAAAGTGGCAGCCTCAATGGGCTCCAGTGTGGCAACAATAGTGAGGTTGGCCCAGTATCCCATTGCTATGAGTCTACACCGACTCGATGGCACCTAACAACAACAACAACATGAGAGACTGCTCGGGATTGTGACCCTGGTTCCTAGATGAGGTGAGAAAGGCTCAGGGGACTGAAGTCTTATGCCAAAAGATAGCAATGCCAAATGCTCATCCCTGCTAAATAAGAGACAACTACAACTGTCAACACACCCATCCTTTCTGGAAGAAAAGAGAACTGAGCAGGAAAGTTGTACAGGAACAATGGTGCTGGGAAATAATGAGATGGAGCTCCAAGCCCCAGAAAGCATTCTAGAATCTGACTCCTAATTTATTAGGAAAACTGAAGGAGAAATCTCCAATAGGAAATCCTAAAGGAAGAGTCTCAGCATTAACAGGCACATTATAAGTGGTTACCCATGTGAAGTGAATAATTTAGATAATGTGACATATGTTAGAACTGAAGTTAAGACTAGATGAAGACTTGGACAAGGGACTTAAGAAAACAAAGAACATTTCTGAGGACGCTTTCGCCTCTGGAATTTTGATTGGCAGAAACAAAGGAAGAAATTGTTTTTGTTTGGTGTTGCTATTTCAAACAAAATTGGCACTGCAGAAAAATTACTCCAAATTACGTCTGCGTTGCCTATATTTTTACTTGTTTTCTGCTTTTACAATAAATCTTCTAAAAGACCCATAGGAAATGACTTCTGCAAGGTTAATTCTGAACAGAAATTAAATCAACAGATTGTTTTATTTAAATAAATCAGTACTACACTATTGGAGGCGTGAAGCCTTATAAGAAATGAGTATTTGCTAGATTGGAAATTAGCAGTGATTCTCTTTGTAATTTTAAAATTAAAATGATATTCAATGGAAAACTCAGACACAACAACAACAAATCAATCAGAGTGATTCAAAATCTATCTAATTATTTTTCTGGCTGGTAAGCATGAATTCATGAGGGGTAAAAATCAACATAGTTATAACTATTAGAGAGTTTAACCTTTGACGAGATGAATTTGTTTTGGAATATGTGTTATGTGTAGAAACGTCTACATTAAAAATACATTCTATCTGAAAAAAATAATCAAAGAGACAGCCATTATTTCAAAATTTGTTGCTATTGTTATGTGCTATCGAGTAGTTCAGACTCAAGCGACCCTGTTTCCATGGTAAGTATATTCCTTCTTAATTTAAAAAGAATAAATGTAACTGTTGGTTTAAATATTATATCATTTAAGAAAATGAAAGATAGACAAAAATGTCTTCCTTTTGGAATGATTAAATTCATATATAATTGATTTATTCAAGTAAACTCAGTCAACGTATTTTTTAATAAAGGCATTTCATTTGTTTTCTTATTACACACTGTTAGGTCAATTCCAACTCAGAGTGAACCTGTATAGGGTTTCCAAGGAGTGGCTGGTGGGTTTGAACCTCTGACCTGTAGTAAGCAGAGTTCTGTATTTAGACAACAACAACTAAACATGACTACTTGGCCATTGTTCCTTCCAAGGATTGTTCCTGTAACTCATTGAACCAGAAATCAATGTTTTCTCTAAAATAAGCTGGACTATTTGTAGAAGTAAGAAAGGCTTTTGAGCTCTGTTTATAGACTCATTGGCATTTGGGCTCACTGAAGTTTAGTTATTAAAAGAGTGACCTTTTGTAATATTTACTTCTTTTGTATCCAATTGTCTAAGAAATGGCAGACTTTCGTGGAAACTTCTGTTTGGAAGAAATTAAATCGGTCATCTGAGGGGAAAAAAAAAAACACTGTATTTGACTTGGAGAAGTCTTCTTATTTTCTTTATATCTTTTACCTTTTTTTCTATCAGAGTCTTGACAATATTGTAAATATACAGACTGACGATTATTTTATTTCGTGGCTCTTGTTCTACAATGTTGTTTATGCTCGACAGCATCTAACAAATTCTACATTAGGGGGAGTGAGGTGGCTTTGTAGGATTATTCCTGGACTATGAACCACAAGGCTGGTAATTCGATACCACTAGCTGCTCCATGGGAGAAAGATGAGGCTTTCTGAGCCCACCAAGATATACAGGTTCAGGAAGCCTACACAGGGTAGCTATGCATCAGAATCAACGCGGCGGCACTTAATAACAATTCTATAATAAGAAAAGTATATCATGTTATATGAAATCAATGATAATTGACTGGTAGTGAATGTCCCGAGATACAAGCCTAATACCGTTGAGTCAATTCTGACTTAGAGCATGAGGCTATAAATCTTTACTGAAGCCCATGGTACAGCTTTCTCCCACTGAGTGGGGAGGTATGAACTGTCAACCTTTCTGTTAGCATTTAAGAGCTTAACTATTATGCCATGAACTTTTCCATGAACTTTTCCATGAACTTTCCAGAATTCTTTAGTATTAAGTATGTTGTTTTGTTGTTATTAGGGCCATTGAGTCGGTTACAACTCATAGCGACCCTGTATAGGCCTTGAAGCTTTGAATCTTTGAGGGAGCAGAAAGCGTCACCTTTCTCCCATGGAGCAGCTGGTGGACTTGAACCATGGACTGTGTGGTTCACACTCTAATGCTTATTGTATGGAGCCACCATGCTCCCAATTATAAGTATAACATACATTATTTAATATAAATATTGTAACTGATTGAAAATAAACAGTAGCATTGGTTTTAAAATTTTTTAAATATCTTTTTTGTTTGCTGACTTGTTTAGTCTATTGCCCTAATGAAATTAAATTTCTAAAGATGTATTCTGAAGCTGATCAAACTATTAGGCTATGGCAGAAAGTGAACAGTGAGAATTATGTATTGGTTGTGTTGTGGTGAATTATCAGTGAATTGCTTGTCTATTCTCCAGTGACTAGTCCCTCCTGATCATACATCTGAGGTATGAAAGATGAAGTCTGGCCATTCTGGCATCCAAGGGCCACTCTGGCTCTACTTCTTGCAATACAGATCTGGTTGTTCTTTTGGAAGTCCATGGTACTTACAATATTTTCCTCCAACACCATAACTCAAATGTATCAATTCTTGTATGGTATTGATTATTCATTATCTAAAAAAAAGTGAGGGTCAGAGAAAAAGAGGAAGACCCCTAGCAAGATGGATTGGCATAGTAATAGCATCAATGGGATCAAGTGTAGCAATGATTGTGAGGTTGGCCTAGGATTAAACAGTGTTTCATTCTGTTGTGCATAGGATCACTGAGTCGGTAAAGACTCAATGGCACCTAACAATAACAACAGCACAAGTGCAGATTTATCCACTAGCAATTTCTAAAATACAAATAATTAAGACTGATATTATATTGCTATATATATTGTAAGTGGAACCCAGGTGGTGCTAGAGGATAAGCATTGGACTGTTAATCGCAAGGTCAGTAGTTCAAACCCACCAGTCACTCTGAGGGAGAAGGATGAGGCTGTCTGCTCCCATAAACATTCACAGCCTCCAAAACTCTATATAGGGCTGCTATAAGTTGGAACGGACTAAATGGCTGTGGAAGATCTGGAAAGAGGAGGAAAGTGAGCAGTACAAAATACATATGATGGGGCTTCAAAAGTTCATGAAAAAACTCCATTATCTTTTACTTCTCCTTTTCCATGAACTTTTTGAAGCCTACTTGTATTTGATCCAGCATTAGTAGACATAAGATACATTCAAGACACAAACAGGCAGCTCAGCATTTGCTTTGGGTGTAAGGAATCAAAAGCTGCCATGGGTCACTTTTCTCAGTCTGTTGTGATAGTTTGATTCAAGACACTTTGGAAATAAGTACTGAAATCCACTCAAGGTAAATAAAATCAAAGTCTGGGAAGGAGAAAGGTTATAAGAACCCAGCAGGTCATCTCATAGTTGTGACATCTGAAATGCAGAGAGTCCAAATGAACACCAAACCAGTCCCCTATAAGTCCAGGAACATTTGGTCTCTCTGTTGGGTTTCTCTCTGTTACCACAGCTTCCTCTGCTTACACACAAGCCAACATGGCTACCATCCCCTAGTGACCACCACTGAACATCATACTGAACATCATACATCTATCACTTACTCTTTCCTCAAAAGTGACAGCGATTTCTCAAAGGCTAGTCATTGGATCAATTAGGGGCAGAACTCTGTTTCTGGCTGAGTTGGACAGTGGAAATTGAAGTATCGGGTACAACACAGTTCTTGAGACTTGCTCCTACCAGGAGCTCAGGGAGGGTGGAATAACATTAAAAATATACTTTGTGCAAAAATACTGAACAAAAAGATTAGAAATATGGACTGACTAGGTAAGCAGACTTGAAAACAAAGGCTATGTGCACTCTAAGAAGCATGGACCTGGAAACTCTGACAGGCTTCACTTCCCAAGCAGTGCTCATCATCAACAAAACCTCACATGGTGACACAAACACACACTTGGAAGAATTATACTTCTACCAACCTTAGACTCACCAGCTTCAATCAGTCATTACAAGAACAACTTCAAGTGAGTATAATCCACTTTTCTTTTTCCATAACCATCCTGGTTTGGTTTATCTGGGTGTTCCACAATGCTTTTGATGGGTTTATGATCACAATGTACCAATTTACAGTTACTTTTTGTTGGCTATTACGTAACTGCCAAACCACATCATTACGTAACTGCTAAGTCACTCCGAGTGTTGGTTAAGTCAAGTTGACACAAACTCTGGGGAGGGAGGCACAATTAAAATCATGATACATGACAACTACAAATTTACTCTTGTGATGACAAAATATTTTTGAGCAGTAGACACTCAGATATTTAAATTCTTATATAAAAGATCATACAGTCAACAGCCCTCCAAACTCATAACTTTCAGGATGGAATGACTATACATCCCAGGACTCGGGATCTAGTCCTGGTGTGTCATTACAGGATAAGCACTGGACTGTAAGGTTGGTTTGAACTGCAAGGTTGGTGTTTCAAACTCACCAACTGCTCCTCGAAACCCTACAAGGGCAGTTTTATGAGTCAGAACCAACTCAAGGGCACTTCAGAAGACATGCTGAGTGCCCTGCACTGTAACTGACAAGGTAACTGACAATGATGTTGATATGGAAGTCTTATAGGATGCCAAAACCTCAAGAGAGAAGAAGTTGTTGTTGTTAAGAGACATCAAGTTGGATCCGAATCATAGTGACATTGTATAGGGCTTCCAAGGAGCGGTTGGTGAGCTTGAACAGCCAACCCTGCAGTTCAAACTTACCTTGTGGTCAAGGGTTTATACTACAGTGCCGCATCAGGACTCCAAGATAGAAGAATCCTGGGTCTTTAATCATCTCATCGAAGAAAACTTGACCTCTGCTCAGCACTCCCTTGAATGGGACTGCTGCATGAATAAGAAACAAAATGCTGAATATCCCTGAAAACTGGGAATTTATTATCCACAGAAACTATTATTTCACAATTAGAAGTTCTTCATAAAATTGTAGGGTGTCAAGAACATAATTCAAACAAAATGAAGATCAAGAGGACTATTATTGAAAAATAAAAACTATGCCAGATCAAGCTTCATTTATCCACCCTACCTTAAATTTTTGTAAATGAAAACATGATCCAATACAACATATATATATATGTATATATATGAGCTCTGGTAGCGTAGTGGTTACGAATCGGGCTGCGAACCTTAAAGTCAGCGGTTCGAAACTACCAGTCGCTATGGGTCGGAACCGACTCAATGGCACTTAACAACAACAACAAAAATATATATATATATATATATATGTTTTAATGCAATGATAATAGCATAGGCCAATAGAGTAGACTTGAGAACTAGAATTAAATCTATCCACCTACGCACAGCTGATATTTGGAAAAGGGTCAGACTCTATTAAGTGTGGAAGAAAATCTCTTTAACAAATGGTATTGGCAACACTGGATATGCATTTGGAGAAAAATTAAATCATATCCATACCACACACTATATATAAAAAGGAACTCAAGATGGATCAAAGAGCTAAATATAAATTTTAAAACTATAAATATCACCAAACAAAAATAAAGGGGTAAATATAGGGGCCCTAATTTATGACGTGGAGTCCTGGTGTGATGCTGTTGGTTAATGTGCTGGACCGCAAGGCTGGTTTGAACCACAAGGTCAGTGGTTCAAGCTCACTAGCCGCTCCTTGGAAACCCTATAAGTTGTAAGCAACTTGACAGCATTGAACAACGACAACAATAACAATGTGTGGCATAAACAGATAATCAAACACAACTCAAATGCACACACAGCAGAAGATAAACAAAATGACTAGGAACTCGTAGAAATTAACCACTGATGTACATCAAATACTTCTCCAAAAGAATAAAATGAAAATCTACAGGTTGGGAAAAAACATTGGCAAAGATATATCTGACAAGGGTCTAAATCAGTAAAATTTATTAAAAATGTCAAGGCCTCAGAAAAAAAAAGGACAATTCAATTTTAAAATGGGCAGAGAACATGAACAGACATTTCATCAAAGATATCCCGGTGGCCATCAAATCATGGAGGAATGCTCACAGGCATTAGTCATTAGAGAGAGACAAACCAAAACAGCAGTGAGATAGCATCTCGCTCCAGTAATAATAGCCAAGTTTAATGAAACAGAAAACAACACATTGTCTTAAGGGTGTCAAAAGTCCAGAACTCTCTTATACTGATGGCGGAACTCTAAAATGATGCAACTACTGTGGAAAATGATAGGACACATCTTTAAACTTTGGAAATAAAAACACCATATGACCTAGCAAGGCTACTACTGGGTATATATTCTCCAGAAAGAATTGTTGTTGTTGTTAAGTGCCATCGTGTCAATAGTGACCTTGTGTAGGGTTTCCATGGAGCAGCTTATGAGCCTGAACTGCTGACCTTGCATTTCAAACTGACTTTGCAGTCCAGCGCATTAACCCAGAGTTCCATACCAGGACTCAGAAATAACAGCCATGATAAGAATACATGACAAGATACATGCACACCATTGTAGCATTATTTAGACTAGCCCAAATGTGTAAACAACCTAAGTATTCCTCAACAGAAGAATGGATAAACAAATTATGCTACACAATGGAATACTAAGTAATACACAAGAGAGTACTATGCAACATTAAGGAATAATGAAGGATCTAGTAAATACCTTGTAACATGGATGAATCTGGAGGACATCATACAAAGTGAAATTAAGTCAAGCACAAAAGTACAAAACTGGAATCCTGGGATGGCACTGTAAGATAAGCACTGTAAGCTGATGACAAGACCAGAGGTTCGAACACTATAGGTGTTCCTTTGAAACCCTATATCAGGTCACTGATTCAGAACCAACTTGACAGCAGTTGACAACAACCAACCATTATAGAATGTCAAGAAAATATTTACACTAAGGAAGAAACATGCTTTTGATGGTAGTCAGGGATGGGAGGAAAAGAGAAGTTAAACCACTTACTTGAGAGTGGTTGGTGGTGGTGTGCCGTGGAGTTGGTTCTGACTCATAGCCACCCTGTGTAGAGTTTCTGAGGAATGGCTGGTGAGCTTGAACCACTGTGCTTTCAGTTCAAACTGACTTTGTTTTAACTCACAGTACCACACCAGGGCTCACTCTCTCTCTGTCTCTGTCTATCTGTATCTCTCTCTCTCTCTCCACACACACACACACACATACACACACACACACACACACACACATATATATACACATATGGTTTTGGATATGTGCTGTGGAGTTGGTCTGAATCACAGTGACCCTATGACCCTATGTAGAGTTTCCAAGGCTGTTAATCTCTACAGCAGCAAATAGCCTCATCTTTCTCCTGCATAACTACTGGTAGTTTGTGAACTGCTGATTGTGAGATTAGCAGGCCGATTCATAACCACTACATGACCAGAGCTGTATTAACTTGGGTGAAGGGAAAGACAATAGACAACAAGAGGTAGGGCAGTACAATACCATCAAGGCAAAGGTTCACAAGAGTGAAGGGCAACAAAATTAAATACTATTACACACAGAATCCTGCAACAACAGTAACAACAATCAACACCTATGAGTAGGTGCATAGGTAGACATGCAAGATGAACAGATGTGGGAAGATAAATGGGAGTACACTTACAGTATATATTGCTTTAGTAGAGGAGATTTTTATATACATATTGGTACGTGCTTCAAATAGATCCAAGGATATAGTGGAGTCTGGTAGCGTAGTGGTTAC
>NW_006408876.1:794183-796516 GCF_000296735.1 Chrysochloris asiatica | reverse complement strand
ATGTCATGAAACAAAATGTGTATGAATTGTTGAACAGAAAACAATTTGTCCTATAAACTTTCAGCCAAACTGCAATGAAAGGCTTAAAAGTTACAAAGGAAAAAAAAAAACAAAACAATAATCTCAAACCAACACCTAATCGAATATTCACTTCTATATATGGATCAAGAACGATTTTCACATATGGGACACTGCCTGTGAGCTTGGTATTTGAGAAGCTATCTTATAATCTATCATCATATAACAGCAAACACCAAAAGGGACTCTCATTTTCTCAGTACAGAAACAACTAAGTCTAGATTCTTTAGAAAACACAGAGCCAAACTGGGAAATTGGGGTTTGGCATCTCCCAACTTCTAGGCAGTCCATTGGAAGTAAAGCCATCCTTTGTAGGAGATGATGTCCTGTTAACATTCAAGGAATGTACTCATTTTGTTAAAAAGAGTTTTGAGCACAAAGCAGACCATTTCTAATACCTTTTGAGCATCTTAAATCAGGTCAGTTGCAATTTCTTCCCAGTCTCTAACTGAATGTTCCATTTGCACTGCCAGGTTTGCCAGGAGAAATTCAACACCAGGGTTTACTTTCAATGGGGACTCCAAGCAAGACAAAGGAAAGAGCCAAGTGGCCCATACCTGATGCTGCTCATGCTGCCGGTCTCTGACCCCAGCTTGCATCGCTCCAGTTGGCTGGCAACAATCTGGCGTTCGGCCTCCAGCTCTCGGGTCAGTCTTTCAAACTGTAATTCCTGAAATAAAACCACACCAAAGATTAATTCTGTCATCAAACTGAAAAGTGGAATTTAAATCAAAATGACAGAGCAGTCAAAAAAAAACAACAAAAAAACATTAAGCTTCCCAAGATGTCCAGTTAGACAGAAAGGTCGTTAATGTGAAATGAAGTCAACTTGAAGTTCAGGCAGATCACAGTTTCAGTCACACTCCTGTAACCCACAGGCTGTAGGAAATGAATGCATGCAACCTAAATCTGCTTCATCATCTGTAAAATGGGATGCAAGATACGTACTCCATAAGGTAGAGGCAAGGGTTAAAAGACAAATTGTCAATGAAAAACTTGTTCCATTGTGTTTATCAGATATCTGCAGCAGACTGATGACAACACTTCTGGTACCAAAAATGGAAAACTGAACAAAGAGATAATTCATTCTAACACATTATCATTGGAAGGACAGAGGCATTACGTGGAAGGAATGAATACAATACTTCTACCAAATGTGTCTGATGCCTCCTATCTCCCCTCTTGCTCCCTGAAAGTTGTGTGCTGCTTGATTTGGTAGATCCTTTCCATTTGATATCTAAGTTCTGAAAGACTGTTCATTCCCAGGCTGTATCCTATGTTTCACTCAAATGTATCTGCAGAACATGAACCTACCATCACAGTATCACTGGAAGGACATCAGATATCTTGTGGAATGAAAGAACACAAGCCTTCTACCAAATGCATCGCATACCTCTGATCTCCCATCTTCTTCCCTGAAAATTCTATCATGCTTCATTTGGCAGTTCATTTTTACCTGACTTCTAAGCTCTGAAAGATTGTTCATTCCCAGGCTGTGTTCTAAGTTTTACCTAAATGTATCTGCCTAACAGAAAACTATCGTATTTAATAATATACCAGCAGTAGGTTTTTGGCAACCATGCAAACTCTTCATGCACAATTTTCCTAAATGCTCTGTGCATGTTCTGTGTGAGGGCATGCAATCCGAGACAAAATATGGAAACTCATATATTTGAGTTGAAAGATCCTTAAAAACATAATATTTATAAACCATTCTGAACTCCTCACAGACACAGTGGAATTCAAATTTTGAAAGTGTATCAAAGAGTAATAACTTGTTGAGAGAATAATTATTTATATGAAATCCTGGATAGTACCATTAAGTACTCAAATAGTAGCAAAAAGATTGGCATTTGGGACCCATCTACAGGTGACTCAAATGACAGACTGGTGATCTGCTTCCTATAGGTTACAATCTAAAAATCCATGAGTGTACACATCAAGTCAACATGAATAAGAGTTGATTTGACACAAACTACCAACAATTACTTGTATTATCTACAGTACCTCAGTTTGTTTTATTTTCATATATTATTGTTGTCAGTGGTGTTAATTGCCATTGAGTTGGTTCCAACCCATAGCGACCCTGCAGACAATTTCCAAGGAGTGACTGGTGAGCTTGAATTGCTGACATTACAGATCAAGCCAACTTTGCAGTCCAGTGCATTACCCCACAGCACCACACCAGGTTCAACACTCACAGAAGCAGCAGTCAAGAAATCAGACAACGTATTGCATTAGGCAAATCTGCTGCA
>NW_006408876.1:793069-793612 GCF_000296735.1 Chrysochloris asiatica | reverse complement strand
TGGCTTTATAAGCTTTGCTGGACTTTTGTTTTGGGAAATACTCTTGTGTAGACTTGCTTTGCATTTTGGATTCATTATGCTTCATGATGTGAGGTTGGCAGGAGGTGGGCGGTAGATGATGATCTTTATTAATTTGAAAGCTACCTGCCAACCATATGGTTCCAACTTCCATCATTCTCTTTCCATAGCTCCATATCTCTGTCTGATACCATTTTTCTTTCTCTGAAAGACTTCCTTGAATATGCTTGTAGCTCAATTCTTTGGATGGTAAATTCTTGCAGCTTCCCATGTCTGAAAAAAACAATCTTCATTTTGCCACTGTTTTTGAAAGAGATTTTTGTTCCACTGTTCTTTCATTTGCATTTCTTCTTCCAAGAAATCTGTGGTCATTCTTGTTTCTCTGAATGTATTGTGTTTTTATACTTTGCTTGTTCTTACAATTTTTTAGCACTGATTTTGAACAGCTTGATTATGATATGATTTGGTGTTGTTTCCTATGCATTTCTTGTGTTTATGGCTCATTGAGCTTATAGGATCTGTGGA
>NW_006408876.1:779708-787181 GCF_000296735.1 Chrysochloris asiatica | reverse complement strand
TTCCTATTATTAATGGATGCTTGCAGCTGTTTCTCTGCATTTTAAATTGTGCCCCATCAGCAAAAGAAGGTCCTGTGGGCTTTCCTACATTCTTATCATCACGGTGGATTGTATTTAAGGAGGCAGCTCTTCTCCAGTAGTATTTTGAGTGTCTTCCAACCTGAGGGGCTCATCTTCTGGCACAACATCTGAAAATCTTCTAGTGCTATTCATATTGTTTTATTATTCAATATTCTGGTGCTGACAGAGTTCCACTGCTGTTCATACGTTTTCAGTGGCTAAATATTTGGAAGTAGTTTGCCTCCCCTTCTTCCTATAGTTTGCCTTAGTCTTGAAGCTGAGCTGAAACCTGTCTACCATGAGTGGCCCTGATAGCATTCAAAACATCAGTGGAATAGCTCCCAGTATCACAGCACCACACAAGACACCCCATTATGACAGATGACTCATGACCCATGAACACACATGTTGTTGTTGCTGTTGTTGTTGTTGTTATGTGCCACAGAGTCGGTTGCAACTCATAGGGACCCTGTACAAGGTTTCCGAAGCTATAAATCTTTACGGGAGCAGAATGCTTCATCTTTCTCCCATGGAACAACTGGTAGTTTCGAACTGCTGACCTTGCGGTTCGCAATCCTATAGGCTCTAGCAGAGTAACGGTTACGAGTCGGGCTGCTAACTTCAAGGTCAGCAGTTCAAAACTACTAGCTCGACTGTGGAAGAAAGGTGAGGCTTTTTGTTCCCGTAAAGATTTACAGCCTTGGGAACCCTGCAGGGTCACTATGAGTTGGAACCAACGTCACAGCACACCACCATCCACTCTATGGGCAGTTCTACTTTGTCCCACTGAGTAGGTATGATTTGGCAGTGACTTGATGGTCAAGTTGTTTTTTGTTTCTGTTTTTGTTTTTAGGTAGAGTTATTTAGTAACTATTGTTGTAATACTGTATAAAATGACTGTTCAAGTGTTTTGGAGCTATTTATTCTAAAGTAATTTAGGGTCATCAGATGTCATTAGCTATTGTCTTTAAATGTTCTCCCACCCAAAAGAAGTTCAGAGTCCAGGATTCTGGCTTCTTTGAACTCTGGCTTGAAAGATGAGCTCTACTTGACATCCTGGATAAAATATTTTGTCCTTCAGTTGAAAGGAACAGGCTCTGGGCTTCTAAGAGACTAAATATCCCGAGAGGGAAAATACAGAGAAGCTGAGAGAATCTGTTTATGGGGACAGGAAGGAAGCCAGGTTCTAGATACAGGACCACGAATTTCACTCCATTTTATTTTCTCCCCAAGAATAGTTTTCTGTTCCACAGATGAGCTTCTATTCTCTGAGCTCCCTTGTCTCTGTACCTGTCAAGCATTTGCACCATCAAGTAATCCAAGGTGATCCTTGTTTTTCTTCTAACAATACTTTCATTCCCACTTCACACGTAGGAGTTTATTTCAAAGCCACACTTGGCAATGTTAATTTCATCTCACTGAGACATGTTGCAAAGCCAAAGCTGAAGAGAAGGTGGTACAAGTGACAGGGTAATAATAGCAAGTCAACAGCAAAGTGTCCAACAAATCTGAGAAGAACAAGCCACAATGTCAAGATAAAAGCAACAAATCAATGTCAACTACAATGCTATGTAGACCTCACTGATGAGTCAAAAACCACAGCAACAAGCTGTCCGGGAAAGTTTACAGATCTGATAGAGTAATGTTTTAAACAACCGGGGTGTCATCCTGGGTCACCTAGCAAGACAGCAGATGACAGGAATCAGCACCCTACTGCAGAATTATAGGCACCTTTGCAGAGCAGTTTCAATAAAATAAAACAAAATGCCTCTTTCCAACCAATTCAATTCCTTCACTCTGCAGGCTTTCATAAGCTTTACTCTACAATTTTATCTTGTCAAATGCCTGTTATCCAAATAAAGTATGTTTACCATAGTTTTCTTACATTTGCCTCCATGATAGGACTTCATGAAATAAAATGACGAAATTTCTCTGTAATTTAAGATGATGTGAATATCCATTAGGTACAATCATAATTTTAGTGGTTTTGTCACATAGGTGGCGTCATGGTGTGGTGCTGTAGAACCACAAGGTTAATTTGAATCTCAAGGTCTGTGGTTGTAACTAACCAGCCGTTCCTCAGAAAGTCTATATTTACAGGGTCCCTATGAAGCAGAACCTACCCGGCGGCACTTAACAACAACAATTAAGTTTTTATTGTGAATTAAGTGATAGTTTATATGGGACAAGATCGGTTTTACACTCATTATTTCATTGCAATTATAACAATCCCTTCCATGCATCATCATTCAATAGTATTTGCTTCTATTCCCTCTGGAGTTTTTTGGATGTACACAAAAACCCTCAAGAATGCATAATCATTTAAACAATCAAAGGTCACATTCTGAAAGCCTGCCTCCTGGCTGCCAGCACACAACCTTTCTTTTTCCATGAGTCTAGAATCCTCAGCTGCTCTCTCAATCCATGTTATCATCTCTGCCTTCATCTCTGATGTCACTGCTTCTCTGGATAGGGTCCCACGGTCCACTCATGCTCTTCTTCCTTGATGGTCCTAGGATCCTCTGCTCCCAGAATGTAAGATTAACTACTGCCTCCTTTTTGTTATAAAACTTCTACATTCACAGTTGTGACAGTCATAATTAGTAATGATAATAACTACTCACTATTGAATCATAAGAACCTTATCCCCATCTCCTTTCAGTGGGGATTCTATCACATGGGTGACTTTTAAGCTCATTGTAATCAACTCTAGACCTTTTTTTATAATGCTTGGTACATTCCCTAGACCCATGGGACACAAATTTTCAGAACTTGGTGTCCAGGCATGTTCATTTAAAAAAAACAACACCACCAACAAAAAACCTATACTCATGATGATTATGCTTGGAATAATTCTTCTATTTATGAAATAACAACAAATAATAATAGCAGTCATGTATTATTTGCCATGTGTCCAACTACTCACTGCTCTACATTCATCCACAAATCCTTTCCTCGTACAGATGCAATGCGGTAGACATCGTATTATCTCTACCTTACATATGCGAACCTTAAGGTCAGCAGTTCGAAACTACCAGCTGTTTTGCAGGAGAAAGATAAGGTTTTCTGCTCCTGTAAAAGATTTTTAGCCTTGGAAAAACTGTACAGGGTCACTATGAGTCGGTGGCACATAACCACCAGCCACCACCACCACCTTATGTATAGGAGCCCTGGTGTGGCACTGTGGGATAATGCGCTGGACTGCAAAGTCATTTGAACCAGAAAGTCAGTGGTTCAAGCTCACTAGTCGCTCCTTGGAAATCCTATACAGGATCTCTATGGCTCCAAACCGACTCGATGGAACTTAACAAAAACAATGATATGTATAAGGAGCTCTGGTAGTGTAGTGGTTATGAATTGGGCAGCTAACGTCAAGTTCAGGTAGTTTGAAACTACCTGTTGTTCCTCAGAAGAAAGATGAGGCTTCTGCTCCTATAAAGATTTACAGCCTTGGAAACCCTAAAAAAGAGTCTCTATGAGTCATAACTGACTCCACATAACACCACAGCCACCATCGTATGTATGGACTCCTGGTGTGGCACTGTGGGTTAATACACGGTTGGTGGTTCAATCTCACTAGTAGCTCCTCAAAAAACCTATACAGAGTCACTATGGGTCAGGACCAACTTGATGGTACTTAACAACAACAACACCTTAAATATATGGAGTCCTGGTAAGATACACACTGACTACTAAGTGCAAGGTTGGTGGTTCAAAGCCAACAGCCACTTCTTGGAAATCCTCTACAGGGTTGCTGAGTCAGAACCAATTCAATGACACTTACCAATAACAATAACAGCAATTTATGTATCCAGATAAAACATCTCAGGCTTAAAGATGTTAAGAAGCCTCTTCAAAGATTGTTGTTTTTGGTACTGTTATGTGCCATTGAGTCAGGTCCGACCAATAATTACCCTGTACAGGGTGTCCAAGGAGTGGCTGGTGAGTTTGAACCACTGACCTTGCAGTTCAAACCAGCCTTGTGGTCAGGTGTTTATCCTACAGCAGCACCCCAAGACTTCAATGATTAATTGGTGCTAAGACAAGAATTATAATCTAAATCAACTTCTCAAAGGCTCACTGAGCCAAATTTCTAGGACTATTGATCAGTTTTATTCAAAAATAACTTTAAAAATTTTACTTTTTACTGTGAACTGAATGAAGGTTTACAGACAACATCATCAGTTATACAGTCAACAAATCATACTATTTGTCTTATCTCAATGATTGCAATCCCCTCCATATAACAACCCCACTACATCCCTCTGGTTCCTATTTCCATCTTCCTTCCCATCCCTTCTCAACTTTGTCCTTTGCCATCGCTTTAAATGGCAGCCTTAGAACCAGCCATAATAAAGCTAAACACATGTTTTCTTAATGTAGGACCATGGTTCATCAATTTGTGTTTTCTAATTTTAGAGTTCCTTGTCTGCCTAGAAATGAAGTCTTACATTCATTTCATCCAACCATTGTTGTGAGATGCACAGCCCTGTCCACATCAGTAGGAAACTCTCCCCAATCCTGTGTATTCCTTTCCCTCTTTCCTATCTTTGAGTCCAACCACAGAATGAACTATATTTATTGTACAGTTTGAATACAACTTACAACTGAAATCTTCCCTTTTAAATCTGGTCCTTAACTTTGAAATTCAAATGTGGCCAAAGATAGCAATGAGCATAGTAGGAAGAAGGCTCCCAAGGCTTTGAATAAACAGAACAGACAGGCTCTTCATGAAAGCAACCTCCTCGGATGTACAAGGTGAAAAGGAAGTACTACAGCCCAGGCTCAGCCAAGATCGATGATTTACAGCCTCCCAAAAGACTGAAGTTGTCAAGCACTTCATTCTTTTTGGATCAACTATCAACACTCATGGATGTAGCAGTTAAGAAATCAAACAACTTACTGCATTAGGCAAATCTGCTGCACAAGACTTTCTTTAAAGTGTTGAAGAGCAAAAATGTCAGCTTGAAGACTAAGGTGCGCCTGACCCAAGCCATGGTATTTTCAATAACCTCATAATGCATGCAAAAGCTGGACAATGAATAAGGAAGAGCATAGAAGAATTGATGTTTTTGAGTTATGGTGTTGGAGGCAAATATTGAAACTACCATGGGCTGCAAAAAGAACCAACAGATCTGTGTAGGAAGAAGTGCAGCCAGAGTGCTCCTTGGAGGCCAGGATGGACAAACTTCATTTCTCATACTTTGGACATATTGTCAGGATAAGGTGGAGGGTCAAAGCCAAAGAAGTAGGTCCCCAGCGAGATGGATTGGCAAAGTGGCAGCATCAATGGGTTTAAGTATGGCAACAATAGTGAGGCTGGCCCAGGATCAGGCAGTGTTTGTTTCGTTCTGCTGTGCATAAGGTCATGTGTCAGTATCGACTCCATGGCACCTAACAACAACAACAACAAATGGGCTTTATTCATGCTCACTTTGCTCTGAATAATCATTACTCTTCCCACCTTTCCCTTTTGCCTCCAGCCTATGGAAAATACCCTGTCTTTCTGTTTGAAGGCAATGAATCTCACCAACACCTCATTTAACTACTGCCTATTCCATAGGAGTACTTTCCTGACCTCACCCCTCCTACAACCAGGAAGAAACCACCACACTCTCATGGCAAAGGCAACTCTTTATTGAATTAATTAAATTACACACCTGTCATATCACTAGCTTGTGCATCCTGATAACTGAAGCCAGGTGTTTGCATTATCACCTTCTTCTCAGTGGCTATAGATGGCATTCAATAAATGATGAGTGGATGGACTAAAGACCTAAAGTCTGACCTCAACAGATAGTTTTCAAGGGGGCCACATTTTAGATCAATAAAAAATGTGTGCACATGCAGAAGTGATGGATTGATTTTTGTGGCCCTTGCGATACAAAATTTCTGATTATTTCCATAACTTCTCATATAATCTCTCTCTCTCTCATTTTCATCACTATATGTCTTGTGTATCATTAACCTGCCTTAGTTCTGAGAAATTTATCTGCATGATAAATGGGCAATGGTTATCTTTCTTCACTCAATGCTCTTTGTTGAGATGACTCCACGGCACACACCACCACCAACAACACAATGTGTTTTAAATTGGCAAATGCTCTATTATGTATACTTTTACAATAAAAAGCCCTAATTATTCATGTCAGTGAAATAATTATAGTGGTTAGGAGTTGGACTGCTAACCTTATGGTCAGTAGTTCAAAATTATCAGTCGCTCCTTGGGAGAAAGATGAGGCTTTCCACTCCTGTAAAGATTTACAGCCTCAGAAACTCTATGCAGGGTCGCTATGAGTCAGAACCAACTGCACAGCACACCACCACCACCACCACCCTTATCACCAAAGATTACTGGCATATATGCACTTATTGTTGGTATTTTACTATTTATTGTCCCTTCTCCATAGACTTAACTTTTCTTATAAGTCCAAGATAGCCCTCTCCTACTTTTTCCTCCATCTCCAGCTGCATGCCTTCATTATCTTCTCTGGACACTTATTCCTCTCTTCCACCACCTTTTCCCTTCACGTTTTCTTGTAGATGTTATCTTATTACACCATTGCTGATCAGACTCACCCATCCTCACAACTCTGGATGTCTACTCCACTACTTGTTGACATCAATTCTAGAAATTTCAGAGGTTCATGCCCAAAGTGAACTCGTTGTGTTCCATATGGAATTCTGCTACCCTGCTTTGTTTTCTATCTCCGTGAATGATACCGACATGCACCCAGGTTGATGAATGTGAAAACAGAGATGTGAGGCAGCATAGGAGGTACCCACTCATCTCTGCCAAGAAATTTGGAAGACAACTATCTGGCTGACGGATTGGAAGAGATCCATATTTGTGCCCATTCCAAAGAGAGGTGACCCAATGGCATGCGGACATCATCGGACAATCTCTTTAATATCCCATGCTAGTAAAGTTTTGCGAAAGGTAATATAGAAATGGCTACAATCATACTTTGACAGAGAACTTCCAGAAGTTGAAGCTGGATTCAGAAGAGGCCTTGGAATGAGGGATATCATTGTGGATGTCCGATGGAGCTTGGCTGAAAGCAGAGAATATCAGAAAGATGTTTACCTGTGCTTTATTGACAACATAAAGGCTTTCGATTGAGTGGATCATGTCAAGCTATGGACAACATTGCGAAGTATGACTATTCTGGAACATTTAATTGTGCTCATGAGGAATCTGTACATGGACTAAGAGGCAGTTGTTCAAACAGAACAATGAATGGTTTAAAATTAAGAAAGGTGTGTAACAAGGTTGTATTCTTTCACCATACTTATTCAACCTGTATGCTTAGCAAATAATCTGAGAAGCTGGGTTCTATGAAGAAAAAGGTGGCTTCAGGATTGGAGGAAGACATATTAACAACCTGCAATACGCAGATGATACAAACTTGC
>NW_006408876.1:777492-779097 GCF_000296735.1 Chrysochloris asiatica | reverse complement strand
CTCAAGCGTGGCAACAGTAGTCAGGTTGGTCAAGGATCGGGCAGTGTTTCATTTTGCTGTGCATAAGGTCACTATGGGTCAGTACCGACTTGATAGCACATAACAACAACAACAACCTAAGTGTACACATGGTTTAAGCCCACTCATAGCTCTGCTGAAGAGATATGGCAGCCTTCCATAAAGATTACAGTTTGGGACACTCTAAGGAGCAGATCAACTCTATCCTCTAGGTTTGATATGTCAGAATAGATTCAACTTCAATGGGTTTGTTTGTTTCTTTTAAAATCTGTTAACAGATGTACTCAGTCCTACAGGGTCACTCAGAGAGAACCAACTCAACTTCAATGTTTTGTTTTGTTTTTAATCTGTCCACCAACCCCTCTAGCATGATCCCATGTCTCACAATTAATATCTCCCATGGCCCAGATACTTGAACCCAATATCCTAATTCGAGGACAGCTTTTGGTCATATTTACTTCCAATTTAGTCTCCATAATATAGTCAAGAACCCTCGACAGAAGCAATAGCATTTGTGATGATTTGAGTTATCTATTTAGGATGTCATTGAATCCTTACTGCCACAGGGGAAACAAGTCAATAGTAATTAATGTCCAACACTTTAGAGACTGTACATTTTCTTACTTAAAAGGAAATCTCTCTTATCAAAAACATCAGGAGGTGCATTTAATAAACTTTGGTTGCACTCATATTTGAAGAATCTATTTCCCTCTTCCAAGTAAGGGACTCCTAGACATTTTATTGAACTCATTTGCTCAGTGATTGGAACACAGTTAATATAATTAGTCCTTTTTTGATATCTGAGAATCAATAATTTGAACATGAGTTTTGTAAGGTAGTGCATGAATATTGCAATGCAAAGAGTCACTTGCCTGTCATTAAGTGTCCCTGTCAGCCAGAGAGCTTTTTCACAACTGGATGGACACAGTTTAGTCTGCTGGGGTTGCAGACCGAGCCACTGGTCATTACAACCAGAAAAATACTCTCATTTCTCTTCCGCTGTGCTCATGTTGCTGACATTTCTTTGCAGTGATTCTTGGTGTATGTTTCAGAGTTCCTGCTCCTTGTTGCTCCAAGAACTGCCTCCAATAGCTCCTATCATGGGAAGTGTTGATTGAGGGGCTCACAAAGAATTCACACTAGGTAAAAGGGAGTTATTATAATAATTGTACCTCAATATGATAGCCTGACCGTTTTATTCTTCATGTAATACCAGCTGAATGTTACACTTATTATCTTAATAGACAATGACCTAGTGAAGGATTGACTTGATGAAATTAGACCCAGGTGTGAAACAATGGAGTGAACAATCAGAGGAGTTAAGTAAATAATTCAATATTACTGAGTTACTGGTACAGTGGAGACTATAACATGGAGTTAGGCAGCCCAGGGCTCTGTCCGCTTCCTGAATAAGGCCAATACAATGCATATGCAAATGAATTATTTGGCTTTATCTGTGAAATATATTTTCCCATTGCTTGGGTAGTAACATATTTAAAACATGAACATTCTTAAATTAACTTTTTAAAATCCAGATGTGACAACATGAATCTAAGTTTCATTGCTTATAACACTGTATTACATGGG
>NW_006408876.1:744795-776607 GCF_000296735.1 Chrysochloris asiatica | reverse complement strand
ACACACACACACACACACACAAGAACTGGACTGCAAGGTCAGTTGAACCACAAGGTCAATGATTCAAACTCACCAGCCACTCCTCGGAGACCCTCTACAGGGTCACTATGAGTTGGAACCTACTCAACAGCACTTAACAACCACAACATATGCTTGTATGTTTTCCCTTTGGAAGTTCCCCTTTTGGGAATGCAGGAAGAATAGCCTAACACGGGAAAGACCCATAGTTGCATCCTTATAATGAGGCAAGAACGTGTAGCGATGTAGCATGGATGAACGCGGTGTCACTTGAAGAGTTGATTTATGTCAGAACACCATGAACTGTGACCAATAAACACCTTCCCTAGGCGCCATGCTTTCACAGTTGCCTAAAATGTGGCCAGATCTTCATGATGGTGTGTTACCAAGTTCCCAGGCTTATTCCCACTCATACAGAATAGTGCACCAGACGCTCTGGACACACAGAATTTGTCACACTGCAGACAAGCTAATATCATTATGTGAGACCATGGGGGAAAACATAAAAGCGCCACATTTAATCCATATTAACTACCAGGAGGCCCATGGAGCCAGTTGGACCGGCTCATGATGCAGCAGCTCCTAGCAAATTAGCAGCCCATAACAACTTAGTTCTAATGAGCCTGCAAGATCTTACACCATAAGCTTCACTCCATTAAAGTGAATTCAAGCATGTGAAGTCATGTATGCAGGATAACCTTAACATCTGTGCTTAGCCAATATTTTGTTTATGCCTTTTCAGAAACAGCCAAATGATCCTTGTGTCCCCTGAAACGCTTGTTGTTTTTAGGTGTCATTGATTTGGCTTCAGCTCCAGCTCACAGCACCCCTAATACAGCAGAGCGAAACACTGCCTGGTCCTCTGCCATGCTCACCATCTTGCCCAGGTTTGAGCTCAGCGTCACAGTAACTGTTGAGGGTCTTCTTCTTTTTCACTGACCCTCTGTTTTACTGACCATGATGTCCTTCTCCAGAGTCCAAAGTATGTGCCCCTGAAATGGACCACTAGAATTTCATCATTTGCATTACGACCTGATAGAGAGAGAAGAGCAGATCAACACTGGCCTTCCTGGCTGCTGGTCACGGTTCTACCAGATGTTTCTTACATATTAGGCCAGTTTTTGCGAAATAATTTTCCCTTTTTATTCAAGTGGGGAAAAGCAACAGACAAGTTAGAAATTACACAGTCAACAGCTAATGCCTATGTAATAAATATTTCTGAACGTGTATTTAGTTCAGTTTGTTGATGTAGCTAAGTGCCATCGAATCAGTTCTGACTCACAGCAATCCTGGATAGGGTTTCCAATGAGCAGCTGGTGAGCTTGAACCCCGACCCTGTGGTTCAAAGCGACTTTGTAGCCCAGTGTATTAACCCATAGCGCCACACCACTATTCCATTTACTTAAGCTAAGTGACTTAAATTGTATCCTATTAAAATTCAGCATAGCTTCCCATAGTGAAGTGAACAGTCTTCAGGATCTGAGGAAATAATGATGATGAGGATCATAATGATTATAATTCTTTTATTATTATGACGATTGTTAGTATTATCATTCTCAGATGAGAAAAAAGAGGGGTAGTGTCTATGGTTAGCCATGGGAACTGCAGGGAACAGGGATTCAACATATAATTTAAGATATTCTCCATAGAGATGTATGTGAAAGATAAATACATATTTACATAAAGAATTTAATTCTCCATAGAGATGTATGTGCAAGATACATGCATATTTACATAAAGGCTTTAATTTCCTTATTCTTGTCCTGTTTTAAAGAGTGGGTATACATGAATACTTGGGTCATATTTTCAAAACTCCCATCACTCCCCTTACCTCTGGGAATCTTGTTGTTAAGTGCCATTGAGTCAGTTCTGACTCATAGCAACCATGTAGACGGTTTCCAAGGAGCAGATGGTGACTCTCAACCACCAACCTGCAGTTCAAACCCACTTTGCAGACCAGTGTATTAGCACCACATCAGGACTCTTAGCAGGC
Source organism: Chrysochloris asiatica (assembly GCF_000296735.1). NCBI lineage: Eukaryota > Metazoa > Chordata > Mammalia > Afrosoricida > Chrysochloridae > Chrysochloris > Chrysochloris asiatica. The sequence continues at coordinate 774,596 of NW_006408876.1, read as the reverse complement.
AGAAAAAGGGTGCTGTAATATTATCATGGGTATTCAAGGCATTTACCCACCCAAACAGTATTTAATCTTAATAAGTCTAGATATGGTGCCTTTAAAGTCTCAACAAATTTTTTACATGGGTGAAATCTAGGAGGCCATTTAATTTATCATTCCTCCTTGAAGAGTCAGAGTCTTGGACAATCCCTTCCTAAAAGCTACCGTGGACCACAGCTCAAAGTCAGATCCCACTTTTCTCCCGAAGGTCAGTGCTGGCCCTGAACCATATTATGCTGTCTTTTTTGAATCCAATAATTGATTCTGATTCTCTGTTCTAGTTTTGTCTTCTGATTTGACATAAAAACCACATCTTCTCTTTGTGATGTAAGTAGGGGCCATTTAGCATAGTTAGAGGTCTTATCATTCTCACCAAAACTTCTCAATTTTGTATCTGGTTTATTGATGGATTGTTATTGTAACCTTCAAGTGTATTCAAACCTTATACCTGCTTTTTTTTTTTTTTTTTTTTAACCTGGGCAATTTTAATGTTTTTAACATAACATCATAAATAGTTTTTAATAACTGCAGACAGGTACGGCTATTCGATAGTCCTCAGAAACACAGGTGATGGTGATTCTCCTGGTTGTAGTCTTCACCAATAAGGAATGACTTAAAGGACACTGCTGTCAAACCAGTAAGACTACATTTATGCATCCATCATTTTCAGGATTGTTGGTAGCTTGAGCATATTTACCCCAGATAACCCTGCCTCCTTGAGTCACCAGGCCCAGCTCGCTCATGTTCACTTCAATGACAGTCCCTTTGGTGATCACACCCAGAGTTGTATAGAGTGGCGATGAGGGATTCATCTTTACACCAAGCATCGGTAAGCAGAAGGTGGCTTTAAGCTCAGGATGTGTTACATGAGCCTTCTTGAAATGTAAGCCCAGTCGTCTGATGAATCTTTCTATTTAGCTGTCTTTGGTAACCATCCTTTTTCCATGCTTTCTTTTTTCTCTTTCCTGTCCGAATAACTTTTAATACTTTTGTTTCTCCCAGGGCATGGACTTTGGGCAGAGGGCCTTCCCATTTTCCCACTTTCTCCTTTCATTTTTTGTTTAATCATATTGGAAAGTACTTTAGCTCGGGACTGCCCCTCTCTGTCCAGCAGATAGGCAGCTACTGCACCTTGTGGAGTCTTCTCATCATTCATTTGTTTGGTGTTTCTCTTTTCATGCATCTTGATAGCCTTTTTCATTTGTATTTTCTCAGCATGGCGCTGTTTATGGTAGAGCTTAGCCTTCAGACCAGTCATCTTTTTGGCCTTCTTCGAATGTTCACGAGCCTCTTGACTTTCCTTCTTTCTCTTTTTCTCATGATAATCCAAAGGATATCCATAGTGCTTATGGTGTAACTCAATATATTCATTTTGTGACATGGTGATGGCAGCGAAGCCACCGGGCACAGCCTCAGGAGTGCAAAGAACTACTCAGTTTTTTGTTCCCTGAGACCCAAGAGCTGAAAGGACTCAGCCTGCGACAGGAAGCTATACGCTCTCTTAAAGCACTGCTGTTGTTAAGTCCTGTTAAGTTAGCTTCAACTTGTAGCGACCCTGTATAGGGTTTTCAAGGAGTGGCTGGTGGGTTTAAACCACCAACCTGTGCTAAGTATAAGTAGTCCAGTGCTTAACCTACAGAGTCACATAGGACTCCTCAAATTTCACATACTATTCCAAATATTGTCTACAAAATGCCAAGTGTATAAGAATCATCACTTCACTTTTCTTTTTGCATAGAAACTCACCTAAAATAACATGTTTTAACCACTTTGCCATTAAGAAAGCCTTATGTGAAATGTGAATTCAAGTAAACCAGCAGTACTTTCTTCCTAAAGAGTTAGCTATCAAAGTAGACTTCCATACACTGGATGCCTCTGAAGTTGATACATTTGACCCTACAGACATGACTGGGCATGTATCATAGGTTTTAAAATGATGTTTAATTTTGATCTCAGATTTCTCAGCATTTTTGGTTCTTCTTAAAATCTGATTCTGTATCAAATATAAAGGTACGTTGTAGTTTTGTGTAACTTGTAAAACTGATAAGCCTGACTTCACAGACTTGGGTCCACTTCTTAACATTCTGAATGGCGGTGGTAGTTATGTTCCGTGGATGTTCTGTGGAGTCAGTTACGACTCATAGCAACTCTGTACAGGGTTTCTGAGGCCATAAATCTTTACGGAAGCAGAACGCCTCATCTTTCTCCCACAGAACAGCTGGTAGTTTCAAACTGCTGACCTCGCGGTTGGCAGCCCGATTTGTAACCACTACGCTACCAGAGAAAGTACAAAATTCATGTTTCTCTACTGAAGACTCTGATCCAGGTTGTTAATATATAAAATAAAACATCCAAAGTGATTCATAAGCACATGATTAAAACATCTGAGCAGTATACAAAGAGTAACATATCCCTTGGACTGTTTTCCTTCTGTTCCTTGGTGGAACACCATGATTTGAACACACATTGACTTCCTTGGCCCCATGTCTGTAGGTTACTATGTGCTCAGGATCAAATGAAGCACAGACATTTTAACATTGTATGATCCTGTTCATGAAACTTCAGAGGCACAGTGGGTTAATGGTCAACCAAAAGTTTGGCAGTTAAAATCCACCACTTGCTCCAAGGGAAAAAGATGAGGCTGTCTGTACCCATAAAGATTTACAGTCTCAGAAACAGTAAGGATCAATTCTACCCCATCCTATAGCATTATTATGAGTTGGAATCAACTTGTTAGCCATGGTTGTTGGGGCTTGATCCTATTCATTTTTTATTTAACTAAAGTTATGACTAAGACAGAGGGTTTTGCAAAGACCAATAACTAACCTTTCAAATGCAACTAAGTGTGACCTCCCAAGTTTAAAATCTGATTGTTAACTAGAGTAACCTGTTTTATGTCCTTAGACATCCCATTGAGATAATGCAATTATAGTCTTTCAATCTGACAGTAAAAGACAATCAATGGGATATGAGAAGTAAAGTTCTGAACTTACATATAAATGTATTATTTCCATCTTTTAAATATCATATTGTTGAACAACAATGTTGGTACAGTAGGGAATTTGTCTCATGTAAAGCAAATAAATGAGACCCTAGTGGATGCTCTTCCTCAAAAGATGTCTGCTGATCAGGGTGTGGAATGCACAAAGGAGACCATAGAGAGCAGCAAGTAGGGAGACTAATGATCCAGGTGAGAGTCCACCTGAGAACCAGCACTGCTCCACAGATAAAGACTGTGCCCCTGACCCTAGCTCTAGGAAGCTCCTGTAGGAGAGATAATACAATTCTATTACTTTGGAAGGGATCATGGTGTTGAAGCCTTTAATTTTGCAGGCATGGAAACTGAGGTGAGAAGGGATTAAGTGACTTCACTAAGCTGCATGAAATCCCTTTTGGAGCACACCAGGGAGAAATGAAATGAAGTTGGTCCCAGAGTTCAACCTGATTCCATTCCACTGGTCTTTCTCAAAACATATTATTTTCTCCACATCCAAAAAAAATTTTAAAGAGAAAGAAGGAATAAAGGAAGGGTTGTTGTTAGGTGCCATTGAGTCGGTACCTACTCATAGACACTATGCAAAAAAGAATGAAACACTGTCCCATCTTGGGCCAACCTCACAATTGTTGCCACACTTGAACCCTTTGATGCAGTCACTTTGCCATTCCATTTTGCTGGGGGTCTTCCTCTTTGTCTCTGACCCTCCACCTTACCAAACATGGTATCTTTCTCTAGTGACTGGTCCCTCCTGAAACATGTCCAAAATATGAGAGAAAAAGTCTGGCCATCCTGGCCTCCAAGGAGCACTCTGGCTGCACATCTTCCAACACAGATGTTTGTTCTTTTGGCAGCCCGTGGCACTTTCAATATTTTCCTCCAACACCATAACTCAAAAGCATCTATTCTTCTATGGTCTTCCTTATTCACTGTCCAGCTTTTGCATGCATATGAGGTTATTGACAATGCCATGGCTTGGGGCAGGTGCACCTTAGTCCTCAAGCTGACATCTTTACTCTTCAACACCTTGAAAACGTCTTGTGCAACAGATTTGCCTAATGCAATACATCTGAGTTATTGACTGCTGCTTCCATGAATGTTGATGGTTGATCAAAGAAGAATGAAGTGCTTGACAACTTCAATCTTTTCTCCATTGATAAGAATGTTGTTTATTGGTCCAGTGGTGAAGATTTTTGTTTCCTTTCCATTGAGATGCAATCCATACTGAAGGCTGTGGTCTTTGATCTTCATCAGTAAGTATTTTAAGTCTTCTTCACTTTCAGCAAGCAAGGTTGTATCATCTGCAAATCGCAGGTTGTTAATGAGTCTTCCTCCAATCCTGATGCCATGTTTTTCTTCATATATCCCAGCTTCCAGATTATTTGCTCAGCATTTTGAGTGCCTTCCAACCTGAGGAGCTCATTTTCTGGCACTATATCTGACTGTGTTTCTCTGCTATTCATAAGGTTTTCAATGACTTAATATTTGGAAGTAATTCGTCTCTCCTTCTTCTAGTCTTTCTTCATCTAAAAGCTCACCTGAAACCTGTTCACCGTGTGATGCCCCGCTGGTATTTAAAATACCTGTGGCAAAGCTTCCAGAAGCACAGCAATTCACAAGCCACCACAGCACGACAAATTGACAGACAAGTGGTGCAAAGGGAGGGAGGGAGGGAGGGAGAAAAGAAAGAAGAAAAGAGACAAGAAAGGAGAGAGGAAAGGAGACCCTGTACAGGATTTGAAGCACCAACCTTGAGGTTCAAACTGATCCTGCATTTGAATGTTTATCCTACAGTGCCACACCAGGACTCCAAAATGAGAGCAGTAGAATCATGAAATTCCAACATTGGTGACATTTCAGACAGCCTGCTCTTTTTCTGAGTGCAGCATAGTAATCCTTTGACTGTAATTCCTTTAGAATTCTGCCTTCCAAAGTCACCAAAAGTTTATACTACAGAAGTGTGTTCTTCTAATCTGGATGCCAAAAAGGAGGACAACACACACCATTTCACTCCTCAGGGTAAGCACTGGACTACAAACCACAAAATCCGTGGTTCAAGCCTGCCAGTTGCTCCACAGGAGGAAGATAATGCTTTCTGTTCCCTTGAAGATTTATAGCCTTGGAAACCCTAAACAGTCGCTGTGAAATGGCACCGAGTCCATGGCACTTAACAACACCACAAACACATACCTTTATTGGTGATATCACCCTGCATCTGCCCCACAATAATCAGAATATCACTGCTTACTGGGGGAAGCTCTTACTCACAGTGCTTCCCTATTCCTGAAAATATACACATGGTGTGCACTGGGCTAACACAGTCATGGGTATATGGCAGAAAAATGTGGAACAAAACACACAATAATTAAAAAGCTATGGCTGACTGGTGTGATGGTGAGTGGTGGAGGCCTGAGACTATGGCCTTTACATCCACTTCCGGACTGGAACTGAACTCAGCCTCCAGGTTCAACTCTCAGCTAAATGATAAATAAACCTATAATGTGAGTATGACAGCAAGGAGGTATATACTCCTTAGAGCAATCAACCACACAAGATCAAAAGGCAGTATTTCTCTAAGGATAAAGCTCAAAAGACAGAAAGGGATAAGAAAGAAGGACTCACTGAAAAAGAAACCCGAAGAGGGAGTGGAAGAATGCTGATACATTGCAGGGATTACAGTCAATGTCTGAAACCAAAATGTGTCTCAGTTATAGAACGGACAACCAACTGGCTGTACAAACATGCACTTGTATCAGAATATAAAAGGTTAAAAAGAAAAGTTAAATCCAAAAAAGCTCTACAGAGCTCATTTCTATTCAACAGCAACAACGGGCTGTCCATCACACAGATTTTTGTGAGGATTTAAGGAAGTACTGGACATGTTCATAACTGCACCATTCACTCCGAGTAATAACAAAATAGAAGAGGGGGTCAGGTTTTCAAATTTTAAAATGTGGAAATGTAAAACTCTCATTTAATTTCACATATGCAGTGAGATTAAGTAAGTACCTCAATGGCAGCATCAGTTGACATTTTGCCAAAAGGTATGTCCTGCATTTACCAAATAGATGCTAAAATGTACCAGCATCTACAAATGAGGGTAAAGTGCCACACTAGATGAAGCTCCCAGCTCCCAGTCACAGGAACAGAGCAGACTGTGAGGGGCATGACCAGCCAATGGGCTAACCACCCATCTGCTTATGATTCCACAGGCATAGACTCACGTTAATTGGAGGTCTCTCTTTCTAATTCATTTTCATCTTCACCTTTGCATTTATCATTTCCAATTTTTACAGAAGTGCTTCATGGGAATGTGGGTACAGTTAATCTCCACCCTCAGCAACTAAATTTAATGACATTTAACATTTCAACACTGAATATAGTTATCTTTCAAAAAAAATATGCTCTCGGTGTGGGTGAAAATGACCAGAACTGGTTCAGAAGAGGAGAGGGCTTGAAATGAACTGAAACCAATGAAAATGGGTGAGGACAGAAAATGTGATTGATGTGGAGGTTAGGAAATAAGTAATCATATTCAGTGGTACTCTCATTGGATGACATATAAAAATGTTACATACTTCCCTTGCAAAACAGGAGCTGTGACTTACAAGGTATAGAACGGTTCCATAAGCGACGTGCTTCTGAAACAATCAAATGTTTGACCAACACTTTTAATAAGTGTATCTTCTTTTACAAAGAGCTGCTGTTGTTGTTAAGTGTGACTAGTTCTGATTAAAGCCATGGACAAATTTCATGCTCTTATTCCTAGAGGAAATCTCAAATCTTTGAAAAATATTTACACATTGGAGAAGGTCACTATGCAATTAGCCAGAATGCAGTGTTTATCACATTCTTGAACCCTGCAGAGTTTATTTTTCAACCCACATGTGCTGAGTTTAATTAAACTTGTCATATATATGAAATTGATGAGATATAGAAACAGACTAGCTGATCCAGAAATGACATGAACATGTGTTTGGTTGGTGGCTGTGTGCCGTGGATTCGGTTCCGACTCATAGCGACCCTGTACAGGGTTTCTGAGGCTATAAATCTTTATGGGGGCAGAAAGCCTCATCTTTCTCCCGCGGAACAGCTGGTAGTTTCGAACTGCTGACATTGCAGTTCACAGCCCGATTAATAACCACTACGCTACCAGAGCTTCTTGACATGAACATGTTGTTGTTCTTGTTAAGTGCTATCAAGTTGGTTCCGACCCAAGGTGACCCTTGGGTAAGCAGCTGGTGAGCTTGAATTACCGATCTTGCAGTTCAAATGGATTTGCAGTCTGGCATATTAACCCACAGCACCACACCAGAACATACACATTGGTAAATATGTCTCCCAGCAAGCAAGTTGCTATTGTTGGGTGTCCTTGAGCCAATTCCAACTCACAGAGACCCTAGGTTTCCTATCCTTTATTGGAATACTGGTGTGGTGCTGTAGACTAAGCATTGGACTACCAGCTGCTCCTTGGAAACCCTACACAAGGTTGTTATGAGTCAGGGTTGCTTTGAGTCAGATTGACACAAGGATGCTGGAACAAGAGATAATTATTATTGTTGACATAGGATGGATCTTGGTTGTACATTATGAGTATACAAAGGCTTTTGATTGTGTGGATCATGAAAAACCATGGATAACATTGCAAAGAATAGGTATTTCAGAACACTTAATTGTACTCATGAGGAACCTGTATTTAGTCCAAGAGGCAGTTGCTCAAACAGAACAAGGAGAGCACTAGGGTTGTGTTCTTTCTTCAAATATATTCAATCTGTATGCTGAGGAAATAATCTAAAAAGATGGATTCTATGAAGAAGAATTTAGCATGAGGATTAGAGGAAGACTCATTAATAACCTGTAATATGCAGATGACACAATCTTGCTTACTGCAGGGGAAGAGGACTTCAATGACCATAGCTTCTGTATGGGTCACACCTCAAACAAAAATCCTCACCACTAGACCAATAAATAACATGAAGATAAATAGAGAAAATATTGAAGTTGTCAAAGACTTAATTTTACTTGGATTCACTATCAACACTCAAGGAAGTAGCAGTCAATAAGTCAAATGACATATTGCATTTGAGCTGTGGTATTAGAGAAGAATATTAAAAGTAGCATGAACTGCCAGAAGACCAAACAAATTTGTGTTGGCAGAAGAACAGCCTGAATGCTCCTTAGAAGCCAGACTTCTTCTCTCATACTTTGGAAATATTGAAGGAGAGACCATTCTCTGGAGAAGACAATCATGTTTGGTAATGTGGGTCAGCCAAGAAAAGTGAAAGCATCAGTGACATGGATTGGTACAGTGGCAGCAGCAATGGTCTCAAGTGTAACAGGGATTGTGAGGATAGTGGAGATCATCATGTTTGGTAAAGAGAAGAGTCAGTGAAAAAGAGGGAGGCCCCCAATGAGATGGATCAACACAGGGGCAATAGCAATGGGTTCGAGCATAGCAGCAATTTTGAGGACTGCATAAGAATGGATGGTATTTCATTCTATTGTACACAGGAGTGCTGTGGGTGGGAAATGACTCAACAATGATATACAGAGAACTTCTGTGTCCCTCTCTAAGATAAGTGGTAGTCTGAAATTTCAGAACCTAAAAACATGACTGTGTTTGGAAACACGGTCTCTTAGGATTTCATCAGTTAACAGGGCTTCATACTAGTTTGTTGTTGTTGTTAAGTGCCATTGAGTCGATCCTGACCCATAGCGACCCTGTATAGTGTTTCCAAGGAGTAGCTGGTGAGTTTGAACTACCGACCTTGCAGGTAAAATGACTTTGCAGTCTGACGCAGTAGCCCACAGTGCCACACCAGGACTGTAGAGTACAGTAGAGTAACCCCATTTTAGTAACATCATTAAATAGAAGAGAAGAGCCAAAGAGAGCTAGATGAATGATAGCAATGTAATGTATCTATAAGCCAAAGAATGCTTGAGAAGAAGAACAATACTAAAATACTCTTATCCTGGAGTCTTTGTAGAAAGTCCTGCAGACATCAAGATTGGAGACCATGATCTCCCAGAACTGTGAGGCAGTATAATTCTGTTCTCTAAAGCCACCCAATTTGTGGTATTTTATTACATCAGCCCTGAAAATCAGTGTTAGGTCCATCTGATGACACAGCCTGTTGCTGTGAAGTGCAAGTCCTAGTGACCTTATGGATAGAAAAATACACTGCTCCATTCTGAACCAGTCCCACAGTCTTGTTATGTTTGAGTCCATGATGCAGCCACAATGGCAATTCAATTCGTTGAGGGTCTTCCTCTTTTTCACTGACTCTTTATGTCCCCAAACATGATGCTCTTTTCCAGAGACTAGTCCTTCCTGATAACATATCCAAAGTATGTGAGATGAAGTCTCACCATCCTTGTTTGTAAGAAGCATTTTGGTTGTACTTCTTCCAACACAGATTCACTTATTATTCTGACAGACAATGTTATATTGTTTGCTAACATCATAATTCAAAGATACCAATTACTTTTAAATCATTTTTTAAATTCATTCTCCAGCTTTCACAGGTGATTGAATATACTATGGTTTGTATCAGGCATACCTTAGTACTCAAAGTGACATCTTTGTTTTTTAAAACTTCAAAGAAATTATAAATAATATGACCCTAATACTTACATTTCCTGATCTGAAACCACCAGTTAGGATCCTGTTCTGCCAAAAGACAACCTCTTTGACTATGCACAGATGCTGTCTAATCAAAATTAAGTATTTGTACAATTCCTGTCCTTCTCAATGCTGCTTATATTTTGTTATGATCGAGACATTCAAATGTCATCACACAGTTAATAAAATACAGGTAAACATATTTTTGATATTCTGATTCTGTCAAGATCCATCTGTCATCAAACTTATATTACTTGTTCCATGACTCTTCTGAATCCAGCTTAAATAAATGTATTGCTTTAACCATTTTTAAATTCTCTTCAGCATAAATTTACTTATATATGATATTAATGATATTGTTCAATAATTTTTATATTCCATTGAATCAATTTCTTTAAATTAGGTACATATATGGATCTTTCCCAATAAGCTGTGATCCAGATTTCTTGGCATAGACAAGTGAGCTCTTCCAGTGTTGCCTACATTCATTGAAAGATCTCAGTCAGTATTGGTTTAATTCTTGGAGACTTGTGTTTCACTGATGCCTTCATTCCAGCTCAGATTTCATTATTCAATAGCATTGGTTCTTGATCATATACGGTCTCCCCAAATGGATGACCACTGAACAACAGTATAGTGAGTGCATTCATTCCATCTTTTGATGCATCCTTCAATTTTCTGTACCCAGAGTTCTTTGGTATTGTGCCTGGAGGGATATTTTTTTCTTCAGAAATTTTTTTTTTCAGCTTGAGAAATGGAACCCATAGCATCAATATGTTGGAATCGACTCAAGGATACTTAACAACAACAAGAAGTGTTTTACAGTTACTGATTAAAAATAATAATAATCTGGTGTTTTAGGTACAATATTGTATTGATCTTTAAATAAAAAACCTCATATAATAAGACTTTAAGAACTTGTGAAGACGTAAAGCCTCAGAAACCCTATACAAGGTCTCTATGAGTTGGAACTGATTCAATGGAACTTAACAATACAATGTGCACTTTTAAGCTCAGTAAAAAATTGTTAAGTATGAAGTGTTACAAATATATTATAAAGAGCATAAAACAGAATTCTGTTTTAATGATCAAAATTCACATGTTAATAATATGCTACTTGTAGAAAGTAAAAACCCAGACACAATTTTTTCTTCATAAAGCATTCCAAGTGGAACTTTAGGTCAGACTTACTAGTTATAAATCTCTAGCTTGGAAATAAGATCAGTAATACTGGACCAGGACTGGAAATTTCTGGAAAATGATTTTAATTTTTTTTTAATTGTGTAGATAAAAATTATACATAATAGAGTACAGACAATATTTTGAAACTTAGCATTTAGAAATTCTCAGAATATTTTTCTTTTAATTCTTTGTTTGAATTCCTGTTTATGCTTTAGAATGTCATATGAAGAACCTATTTAAGATGTACTCACACGACAATAAATATCTAGATAAAAAACAAAAAACTTAAAAAGAGCTCTATTGACTATATAGTAACAGCCAGTTTGATGCAGCACAAAAACCACCCAGTGACTTGTAGAAAAAGTGGTATGACTTCGTAAAACTTTTTTCCAGTCTCTCTTATCCTCTCCCTTGTCACACCCTCTCTGCCTAAGCCGGGTGTTTTCACGTGAGTGAGAACACACCCCCAAAAGTGTCCAGCATTGTGCCCACAGGGAACAATTTTCCCACAGCACAAAGAGGAAGTAGATGAAAGCCTCATTTGTTCCAGAGGCGAATACTCCAGCGGCTTCTTACGACTTCTGACTCTGGGACTTAGCCCTAAAGTTGACTGTCCTAATGGGCAGGAGCCTGTATTCCTGCCTCAGCTAAAAAGGGATAACAAGTCTAGCCATACAACCAAGCCATATTTGTACCCTGTAAACCCCCAACATAAAAGGCAAGAGTCAACAACAACTACTATATACAAGGATGCACTCATTTTAAGAATTGCACTGTGCATATGCAGATACATAACAGATCTTCAGAGATAAAAATGTGAATAATCTTTCTTCCATTCATTTCTCAATGTCTGTCTGCACCCCTCCATGGTAGTGACTGGGGGGAGGGGCAGAGTGAGTGGACACCCCCACCTACCAGTGGAGTTTTCTACTGTGCATGCACATACTGACCTGCACAGCAAAGGCTAATGGACTAGTCTGCTATGGTTTTTGTTTTTGTTTGCTAGTTTTTGTTGTTGCTTTTCTTTTTGTTTCAGTTTTTTGTCTTTTTTATCTTACTTTCTTCCTAGGGGGTAGGAGCTTTCTCTCCCTACAACAGTTGTGGTCATACAGCCAAGCTACAAGATTATCCGACAATATCCCACCATCCAAACAGAAGCCAGCACCAGCTGCTACACATTACATAGATAGTCAACACTTTCTAAGATTGCTGACAGTTGAGTAATAAGAGACATGAAAAGGGAAGCCTATTTCCAGATCACATTCACCAGGAGGCACTCAGTAAGCTTAACAAAACAGCAACATACATTCATTTAATCATTGAAAACATATCTAACTATTGAAAATGTGCAAGAAACAACAAAAGATCTTGGCATATGTCCAGAAAGAATAATGAGACAAACGAGTTAGAGGTAGGCATAGATTTCCCTTTAGAAGGAGATCAGGCTTTGGCTCTGTCTAAGAAGGAATTCAGGAGAATGCTATTGAGACACATCCAAAGGCTCCAAAGAAGTGTGTAAGAAGTCAGGAAAGTGCTATAGGAGCTATCAAACAAGATATATATATATATAACATTGGAAATAATTCAAAATGTGCAAAAAGTGGTCCAAATGATTAATAACAAAATATCAGAAATGGACAAGACACTGAAAAGGCAAAGGAGCAGAACTGAAGAGATGGAAACCAGAACCAGTGAGCTGGAAAACAAATCTCTCAATAACTGCTAAGATAGATGAGCAACCAGGAAAAATGATAAACAATCTGAAGAGACTCTAAGATTCATACTGGACAACATGAAGAGGAACAATTTAAGAATTATTGGCAATCCGGAACTGGAAGAATCACACAAGTCCACACAGGTCATAGATGCTGCTGGAAAAAAATGTGCTAACATCTTGAAGGATGAGAACATAAGCATTCAAGAAGATGAATGAAACCCATGAAGGATAGAAAATCACCAAGACATATCATAATCAAGCTCTTCAAAATAAAAAAAATATGGAGAGAGAATCCTAAAAGCAGTCAGGGAAAAAAGAAGTGTTACTTACAAAGGCAAGCAAATCAGAGCAAGCTCTGACCTCTCAGCAGAAACCATGCAGGCAAGAAGGCAATGGGGAGACATACATGAAACCCTAAAAGAAAAAACAAAAACAAAAACTGCCAACCAAGAATCATATATCCAGCAATACTGGAAATCAAATATGACAGTGCAATCAAAACATTCCAGGATAAACAGAAGCTAAGAGACTATGGCAAAGCCAACCCAGCTCTTCAAAACATCCTAAAGGGAGTTTTGTGGACTGAAAACCAACAAGAATAGACAACAACCAGAGACTGACAGATGTGGTAACACCACTCAGAACTCAGTTGACAGATTTAAGAGTCCGAAGTTGACAGATATTAGACTCCATGCAAAATTACAACAACGAATTCAGAGGACCTGGAAGGTCAATCAAATTTCAAAATAATAATAATGTCAAAGAAAGAAAAAATATAGAAACAGAGATCCGGGTGGTGAGTAGGTAAGGTAGATTGCAGGATAAAATAAACTGTCTTAAATGGAGGGAAAAGTTAGAGTATAGGGTAACCTCAAACAAATTAATACTTCACAATATACCATGAAAATGAAAATCCAAGAAGAACATGGAAACATTAAAACTAAGAAGAAACTGACAAGAAAGAGCACAAAAAGCAGGAATTCAGAACAAGAAGGAATGCGGAACAATGGAACCCAAAGCACCACAAGAAAACTAACACAATGACAACAATACATTCACTTAAGAATCATTACATTGAATTTCAATGGATTAAATGCACCAGTGAAGAGACAGAGAGTGGCAAAATGGATAAGAAAACAAGACCCTTCAATATGTTGCCGCAAGAGACACACTTTACACAGAAAGACACAAACAGACTAAAAGTTAAAGGATGAAAAAATATATATATACCAAGCTAATTGTAATAACTATAAGCTGTTCCATGGAAGAAAGATGAGCCTTTCTGCTCCCGTAAAGAGTTACTGACTCAGAAACCCTGTACAGGGTTGCTGTAAGTCAGAACCGACTCCACGGCACATAACAACAACAACTACAGCAATTGTAATAAAAAACGAGTAGGAGTGGCAATACTAGTCTCTGATAAAATAAACTTTAAGGCAAAAAACAGCATAAGAGATAAAGAACAACACTATCTCATGATTAAACGGTCAACTGAACAAGATGACATAACCATAATAAATATTTATGCTCCCAATGAAAGAGCCCTAAGATATATAAAGTAAACCCTACTAGAATCGAAGAAATAGACGTATCTACAATAATAGTGGGAAATTTTAACACACCACTTTTGAAAAGGGATAGAACAACCAGAAAGAAACTCAACAAAGATACAGAGGAACTAAATAGCACAATCCACCAACTTGATCTCATAGATGTGTACAGAGCATTCAACCCAACAACAGCACAATACACATTCTTCTTTAGTGTACCTGGCACATTCTACAGACTTGACCATGTGTTCATCTACAAAACAAACCTCCATAAATTTACAAACATAAAAATACTACAAAGCATCTTCTCAGATCACAATGCTATAAACCTAGAAATCAACAATAGGAAGACCAAGGAAATAAAGTGAAATACATGGAAACTGAACAACACCCTCCTTAAAAGCTACTAGGTAGTAAAAAATAAAACATGAACTTAGAAAGTTCCTAGAAACAAATGAGAATGAAAACACAATATTCCCAAAATCTATGGGACATGGAGAAAGCAGAGCTGAGAGGGAAATTTATTGTAATCAGTGCACACATGCAAAAAGAAGAAAGAACCAAAATTAACACATTAACACAGTATCTCCAACAATTAAATACAGACAAACAAAGCAACCCTACAGCCACCAAAAGAAAACAAACAATAAAGATTAGAGCAGAAATAAACAAGATAGAAAACAGAAAAACTACAGAAAGAATCAACAGGACAAAAAGCTGATTCTTTGAAAGGATTAATAAAATTGACAAACCACTGGCAAACCTAGCAAAAGAGAACAGGAAGAAGAAACAAATAACATGCAGGAGAAACCACATGGGTGATGTCATAACGGAAACAAAGGAAACAAAAAGGATATTAACATCTAGAACTTCCCCAGTGAAAAAGGCCTCTCGTGGAGCCTTTACAGTATATAGGACCTTAGGTGGAATCCTGAGCCCCATCCAGAACCTTCTTAGGTGGGACATTCCCACTAGCAAGGACAAGCAGACCAGCCTGGAATAGCTAGAGCAACAGAAGGTACATCTTCAAATAAAGATCAGCAGGAAAAACCCAAAATAAAAATGGCAGTATGATTGACTACTACAAGAATAAGCAAATTGTTCGCCAGGAAGCCATCAAGGCAAGCAATCAAGTCCCTTCAGGACAAACCCCCCCTCTAAGACAGAAACTCAAAGGGAACACATGAGCAGGCATGTAAGCTTGCTGGTGGCCACATTTGTCTACTGGTGAGTGTAAGAGGGGGGAAAGGAAGCAATGACGAAATGGGCTTAGTTCAACCACATTCCATAGACACCTGTTGACCTCGAGAAGAGACAGAGAAAAGAGGAAGGGCTGGATTGTCTAAAGTGTGATTAGACCTAGGGACACGTAAGCCCATGGACAAGGACATAGCCACAGATGGCTACAGCTGAGAGTGAAGCATCCATCTGACAAGAATGCCCAAACTTGCAGATAATACCCACTTGACTAAGCATCAGTGGCTTGATAATTAGAACTCCTCTAGGGAACAATAATTTTTAATATATATATATATATATATATATATAATGGAAACGAGGGTAAATTGCTACAATTTGATTAACTTGACCTATACTTATGGATGTAGTAGACTCAAAATACCAACAGGGAGGGAAATAGTCTTCACATCAAGTACCAATGCTATCCTCTCTGTACACAGGGTAGATAGGGATGAACAACTTGGACACTGGCTACCTAATATGAGGGGGAAGTAAAGGCACAGATAGACTGGCTTACAAGATTTCAAGTGAGAGATTAGTTTATCAGCGTGAAGGGGAAGATAGAGTCCCCATTAGATGGTTTTCATCGTGTCCAGATGGGTCAGGTGAAAAGAGATGGGGATAGGATTCTTACGATTCAATAGTGACTAATTATTATCATGACTAATTGAGACTGTCACAGTTGTAAAGGGTGGAGTAGTCAATCTTACATTCCAGGAGCAGAGGACCCTTGGGCCATCAAGGAAGAGAAGCACAAGGTGGGACCTTATCCAGAGAGGCGGCAACACCAGAGATGGAGGCAGAGATGGGGACATGGAGAGAGGAAGCAGCTGAGGACTCTAGATTCATAGAGTGAGAGGGATTGAGAGCTGGTGGCCAGGAAGCAGACTTGCAGAATGTGTCATGCCATTTGGTGTTTTCAATTATTATATATGCCTGACTGTTGGTCTTTTTTTTAAAGAGCTAAAATGAATAGAGAGAAATACTGTTGACTGATGGTACATGGAGGGGATTATAAGCATTGTAATGAAACAAAGTTTATGATTTGTTGAATGTAAAACTGATGATCTGCCCTGTACACTTTCACTCAAATCACAGCAAGAACTTAAAAATAAATGATATTAACAGAATACTAACAAGAGTTGTACTCCAACAAATTTGAAAACGTAGAAGAAATGGATGTTTTTCAGAAAAACACAACCTACCTAAACTTACACAGATGGAAGTAGAAAACTTGAACAGACCCATTAGAAAAGAAGAAATTGATAAAGTCACCAAAAAACTCCCAACAAAAAAAAGTTCAGGTCCAGATGGTTTTACTGTTGTCACCAATTCTACACAAATTATTCCATAATATAGAAAATGATGGAAAACTTTCTAATACATTCTATGAAGCAAGCATAACCGTCATACCAAAACCAGGGAAGATATCACTAAGAAAGAAAATTATAGAAAATATCCCTCATGAACATAGATACAAAAATTCTCAACAAAATTCTAGCCAACAGAATCCAACAACACATCAAAAAAATAATATATCATGACTAATTGGGATTCATATCAGGGATGCAAGGATGGTTCAGCATTAGGAAAACAATCAAGGTAATCCACCATATAAATAATAAAAAGGAAAAGAACCATAGGATCATATCAATTGATGCAGAAAAAGCATTTGACAAAATCCCACATCCATTCCTGATAAAAACGCTCAACAAAGTAAGAATTGAAGGGAAATTCCTCAACACAATTAAGAGCATATATACAAAACGAACAGCCAACATCACTCTCAATGGAGAGAAACTGAAAGCCTTCCCTTATGAACAGGAACCAGACAGGAATGCCTTTTGTCACCACTCCTATTCAATATTGTGTTGGAAGTCTTAGCTTGAGCTACAAGGCAAGATAGGAAAATTAAAGGCATCCAAATTGGCAAAGAGGAAGTAAAATATTCCCTGTTTGCAGACGATATGATCCTATACATAGAAAACCCCAAAGACTCAGCAAAAAAGCTACCAGAACTCATTGGAAGATTCAGCAAAGTGGCACAGTACAAGATTAACATACAAAAATCAGCTGAATTCCTCTGTACTAATAATGACAATGCTGAAAACTAAATTAGGAAAGCAATACTGTTTACAGAGAGAATAGAAGCAAACAGTGTTGAATGATGATGCATGGAGGGGATTGTAATCATTGCAATGAGACGAAATACGATACGATGAATGTAAAGCTGATGTTTTCCCACGTAAACTATCATTCAATTCACAATAAAAACTTAAAAAAAAAAAAAAAAATTAAAAAAAAAAAAAAAAAAGTGCTCTATTTTTCCTTCCTATATAATACGCTTAAAGAGCTCTGGTAGCGTAGTGGTTACGAATCGGGCTGCAAAACTCAGGGTCAGCGGTTCAAAACTACCAGCTGTTCTGTGGGAGAAAGATGAGGTGTTCTGCTCCCGTAAAGATTTATAGGCATGGAAACCCTGTACAGGGTTGCTATGAGTCGGAACCAACTGTATGGCACATCACCACCACAACGATATAATACACTTATATTCTGAAATGTACAGTCCTGGGCAATCATACCATCTGGTTAGATGTGTGTTCTTTAAAAACAAAACAAAACAAACAAACACCTTTGGACTACATGCATATGATATGGCTCCAAGTATTAATAATACTTAAATTCTGAAAATATAATAGTCTCGACACTTTATTCTTAAAATGAAGCTTCCCAGAGACATATCCTCATATTTTGGCTGCATTATTATTAAATTGGAGTCCTGGTGTGATACTGAACTTCAAGGCTCAGAAGTTCAAACTCACCAGAAGCTCTTCAGAAACCCTGTACAGGGTCGCTGTAAGTCAGAACCAACTCATTGGCACTTAACAACAGCAATTATTCAATTAAATCAAACTGAGAGCACAGTGGCTCCGTAAGATAAGCACTGGAGTGCAAACCACAAGGTCAGTGGTTCAAGGCCATAAGCCACTCTGTGAGAGAAAAATGAGGCTTTCTGTTCCCACAAAAATTTAAAGTCTTGGAAACCCTATACAGGATTGCTATAATACAGAGCCAACTTGAAAGCATTCAACATCAACAGCATTATTAAATCAGAGAACTGGTGTGGTGTTTGTAGGACAAGCATTAGACTTGTCAGTGGTTCAAATTCACCAACTGCTCCTTGGAAACCCTATACAGGGTTGCTATAAATCAGAACCAAATAGAGGCCACTTAACAACAACACTATTAAATAACAGACTGTATGAAAAATACTGCCACAGATCAAAAAGTTTTTCTAAGTCAGGATTCTAAGTCTGTAATACCAAGATAATGGCATCCTTAAAAATCAAAGGATTCTTAGACACTATATGGCCAATCCACAGCCTTTAACTTCTAATGTAGTAAGATGTGTTTCATAGTATATACATGCAAGTGTTCCTTTGTTACTATCCTCATAATAAAATATGCTCATGGGTAAGCAATTAAAAGGAGTTCTGGTGGCACAGTGGATTAAGTATTGGACTGCTAACTGAAGGACTGTCAGTTCCAACCCACCAGCCACCCCAAAGGAGAAAGATGAGGCTGTCTGCTTCTGTGAGGATGTACAATCTCAGAAACTGTGGTTAGTTCTAAGCAGTCCTACAGAGTCAGAACTGACTAGAGAGCAGTGAACTTTGGGAGGCAATTACATTATTTGTAACATCTGAAAATATGTTTCTAATAAGAATAAATCACCTCTTCAAATCAATGTCATGATTCTTACTTACTATCTGAGTTGCAAAGACATTAAAAATTTCACAGTGGCATCATCCTGCAGAAAAGTTATCTTGTTATCTGCATATTTACCTAGAACAGACTTCTCAGTCCCTATTATTACACACTTGGAAACACTCTAACTTGAGGGATAAAAACCTAACTACTTTCTGAATCTATTTTACTTTATTACAATGCTACAATGTAAACTTGGCTTACATACAGGAAAATATAACAATCCAATATATTATTCACAGTGAGAGACGGTTATCTTGTTGAATCACCAGCTTTCCAAGTCAATCCATTTCTTTAATCTGTTGAGCATCACAAATATTTCCTGAGCTACTGTGAGAGTATAAGAGAAATCTCTGAAGTTATAAATTTTGATCAATGACAGTCAATGAGCTACCTGAATAAAAGCACTCGGAAAACAGCTGGATGGTAAAGGTTTTCTATAATTATAGGATGAGAACATCCCATTCACACCTGCACCACTTTGAATGATGAAAACATGTAATTATTGTATTCTAGTCTTAATAGAAAGCTAATCATTGAGAACCAAGTAATTTCCATGAGAAAGAGAACTGAATGCAACAAGTTCACTGTCCAACATGTTCAATCTCTACTTACTTTGCACACTGACACTTGTTGGGTGAGTTATTATTTTAATGGCACACCAAAGATTAAAACAGAAACACACAAGCACACAAAAACACAACTTCCAATTCAGCACAATTTACTTACTTACACATGGTTAATCATTAATCTTAACTTTCACAAAATCTCCTGTATCAAAAACACACTGACTTATACTAAAAGCAATACTGAAACAGTTTCAATGAATAATTGATGAAATTGGACCTTCTTGATCCTTCCAACTGATTTCTGTTCAATCTGGTTGGTTGTCTTTTTTGCTCTCAATATTTAATCCACTTACTAAAGTCAGCTGACAAAGATGAGATCAGAAATACATTCTTACCATGGTTTCTATACTTAACTCTCAACCAGCAGTTTTAAAACTTTTGCTAAATCACCACAAAAACACCATTAAGAATGAAAGCATATAAAAAATAAACCCATTTTGTTTCCACTTGTTTCTTTTACCTTAGCTGTCCCATTTGCAAATACATGATCCTGAAACACTTAAAAACTGTGCTCAAGGCAAAAGAGATACTAGCCACAAAGATAAAGGCTTACTTTTCCCTCCATTAGCGGTGCCAGTTGCAAGCTTTCTACCCACCTGCTCCTCCCTCCCAGCACCACAGCTATAAAGAAGCAAGGATGAGCTTGAAATTCACGATGGGTGAGAATGGTCCTCCTGGGAAATGTCTGGATGCGGAGAATTGTCCGAGTTTAATTTCTGCTATCCTCACAGTATAAGGGAAAGCAAAGCAAGAGACATCCCAGTTACCACAAGCCTAGCGGTTGCCTTCAGAAAAGAGAAAAGAATAGAGTTCAGCCAGGCACAAAGGTCTCCATGGCAACAGTGAATTTAGACCCCCATTGGCATTATTTATGCAACATTTCATCACAAAAGGACCCTCCCACTAGCCTGCCTTGCAAATTCGAGTTTCCCAATCTTTGCCATGAATTCGAATAGAAACTATCTGTACCTCAACAGGAAAAAAAAAAAAAAAAATCCTAGAGAATCATGAAATAATTTTCAAACTCCTTCCTGACTTTGCTATTCCTCATGTTTGCAAAGGCCACAGAGAGACTCTGGACTGCTTACAATTCATGTTCAAGGAGCATTTGGATTTAATTTCTAAAATGGACAGGTGTTCCACAAACACAAATATATTCAAATTCTTTCTTTTTGTTTTGAAATGGGAATACAATTTAAAAGAAGTATTGTTGTTGTTGTTACCCTGGAATCAGTTCAGGCTCATAGAAATCCTGTATGGGTTTTGGAGACTTGGTTGGTGGATTAGCAGTCCAGTGCTTTATATACAGTGTGACACCAAGACTCCCTAAAAGAAATATAAACTGTAGTAAAAACTAACCAATCCAAAAAGTTCAGAGGAAGAGGAACTTGTTAAGTGGCTGACTTTAAAGCTAAAGTTATATATAGATGTCCATGCTACTCACACCCAGATTTTACAGGACTTCAGAATCAGTTTTTTTTTTTTTTTTTCCACAGCATTATTTCTGTTTTATACACAAGTTCCCAAAATATAAATTCTATAAATTATATTGTCAATTCAATAACTTTCTATTTGAATATTCAAAACCAGACAACATCCCAAAAGCAGCAGGGTGCTATACTATTAATAAGAAGATGGATACAGAAATATACTTTTCAATTGTAAATAATATATCAACATAAATTGGTATCATAGTATTTGATGATATTGAAATGAAAAATTACTAGTCCTCATTTGAAAGGGATTATATCTAGGCTTGGAGTCCTGGTGTGGCACTGTGGGTTAATACACTGGACTGCAAAGTCAATTTGAATAATAATATCAGTGGTTCAAGCTCCTCACTCACCAGCTGTCCCTCAGAAACCCTATGCAGGGTTGTTATAGTTCAGAACCAACTCAACAGCACTTAACAACAACAATATGATTCACTCAAGTAAGAACTAAAAGTGACTACGAAATTAGGTTTTGATTATAAAATAACATATGTTTATTATACAATTTTGAAATAGAGTATACTTCTTACAAAGTAAAAACACCCCAAGAAACCCACTGTCTTCCAGAGGATTCTGTCTCAAGGCAACCCTGTGAAACAGAATGTACCTGCTCCATAGGACTTCCTAGGCTGAACATCTCAACAGAAATATGGATAGTGGGTTAGAACCCCTGACATTTTAGTTAGCAGCCAAATTTTGAACCCACTGCACCACCAATAGAAAAAATAATAAACAAAATAACAGTATCAAATCCTGCTGTAGGATAAAGCACTGGACCACAAGGTCAACTTGAACCACGAGGTCGGTGGTTCAAACCCACCAGAAGCTCCTTTGAAATCCTATACAGACTCACTATGATACGAAACAGACTCCACTTCATTTAACAACATAATATATTAAAAGAATAATGATTTTCAGTTGGGAGTATGTGGAATATTGTTGTTGTTCAGTGCCATTGATTTGTTACCAACTCATAGTGACCCTATACACAACAGAACAAAACACCTTGAGGTCATGCACCAACCTCACAATCCTTGCTACTTTGAAGCCCTCTGCCACTGGGCCAATCCATCTCACTGGGAGGGTCTTCCTCTTTTTCTCCAACCCTCCATTTTACCAAACATGATATCCTTCTCCAGGGACTGGTCCCTCCTGACAGTGCACTGTAAGGATTAGAGTGAAAGTCTGATCATCCAGGCTTCCAAAGAGCTTTCTGGCTGTACTTCTTCCAACACAGATTGGTTTGTTCTTCTGGCAGTCCATGTCACTTTCAGTATTCTCCAACACCACAACTCAAATGCATCAATTCTTGTACAATCTTCCTTATTCACTGTCCCAATTTAGCATGCCTATGAGGTTATTTAAAATGCCAAGACTTGGTTCAGTCACACCTTAGTCCTCAAATTGACATTTTTACTCTTCAACACTCTAAAGAGATTTTGTGTAGCAGATTTATCAAAATTGCAAATCAAATGCAATAAGTTGTTTGATTTCTTGATTGCTGCTTCCCTGAGTGTTGATGGTTGATCTGAGTAAAATGAAGTCTTTGACAACTTCAATTTTTTCTCCATTTATCATGATGTTATTTATTGGTCCAGCACTGAACTTTTTTGTTTTCTTTACTTGGAGGTGCAATCCATACCGAAGGCTATGGTTTTTTATTTTCCTCAGTCAGTATTTTACTTTTTTTTGCTTTCAGCAAGCAAGGCTGTATCATTTGCATATCGCAGGTTGTCAACAGATTGAATAAGCATGATTAAAAACTACAACCCTAGCATACAGCTTTCCTAATTGTAAACCATTCAGTGTTCCCATGTTCTGTTCGAACAACTGTCTCTTGGTCTATGTACAGGTTCCTCATGAGCTCAATTAAGTGTTCCAGAATAATCAGTATCCACAATGTTGTCCATAGCTTGTCATGATTGTTAGAAATGAATCCACACAAAATGATACTTGGTGAGACTAAATTACCTCGGCAAGGCAAAATTTACTTCTGCAGAAGGGTGTGAGCATGTAGCTGTACAGGAATAGGCTAGCGAGGAAACCTAGCGGGCACTCCATTTAGCCTTTATCCCTGACTCAAGTCTTAAAGCTGTATCTCACCCCATTGGCTAGGGCTTTGAAGGCACCACACAGTCTTTTCTTACCCACTTGTCTAGTTCACATTCTAAGGCGCGCATTCTTCTTACTCACTTCAGGAAGAAGCAAAAAGTAAAAGAAAAGTCCTACTGTCCCTACTTACTTCAGGAAGTAGCAAAAAATAAGTCACCATGAACAGGATTACAATAAGTTTGAAGAAAAGACACATGACCCACATAATTGAAAGCCTTTGCATAGTCAATAAAGCACAGGTAACATTTTTCTGGTATTCTCTGCTTTCAGCCAAGATCCATCTGATGTGAGAAATCATATCCCTAGTTCCATGACCTCTTCTGAATCCTGTTTGAATCTCTGGGATTTCTCTGTAAATGCATGCTTGCAGTCATTTTCGAATTATCTTTAGCAAAATTTTGCTTGCATGTGATATGAATGATATTGTCTGATGATTTTGCGTTCTGTTGAGTCTCCTCTCTTTGGAATATAAAGCATGCTACTTTTCTGCAGGCTCCAAAGCCATTTTCCTTTCAATGTATTACTGTTATTGCTATTAGGTACAGGCCAGTTATCTTAACAACGAGACTACAAAAAGCAAAATGAGACATTGTCTGGTACTGTGCTCTCCTCACAGTTATGACATTAGAGTCATAGTTGTAGTCAATGTGTCAATACATCCCATGGGAGGGAGGTCTTCCCCTTTTCCTCTCAACTTCTACTTTCGGAAGCATCACCCCAGAGTACATGAGACATAGTCTCACTCACCATCCTCTCCTCTAAGGCATACTCTGACTGTACTTCTTCCCAGACAGATCTGTTTGTTCTTCAGGCAATCCATGGTACTTCCAATATTTTTGGCCCACACCACAATTCAAATGCATTAATTCTTCTCTGATCTTCTTTATTCTTTTTCCAGCTTTTACACACATATGTGGTGACCAGAAAAAAAAAAACAAAAAAAAAAAACACAACACACACACAAACATGGCTTGTGTTGGGGACATGTTAGTACTCAAAGTGAAATTTTTGATCTTCAACATTTTAAAGAGGTCTTTTGCAGATGATTTCCCAATGTCATCGCATTTGACTTGCTATGTCCTTGAACAATGACTGTGGAGGAAAGGAAAGTGAAATCTTCGACAACTTCAATTTTTTCTCAGTTTATCATGATGTTGTGTATTGGACGAATTGTAAGGATTTTTTTTTTTTTTTTAATTTTATCTTTCCATTGAGTTGTTATCAATATTGAAGGCTATCTCAGTAAGTGCTTCAAGGCTTCTTCATTTCCAGCAATTAAAGTTGTCCATTTGCATATCAGAGGTTGTTAATGAGCCTTTCTCCAATCCTGAAGCCATGTTCTTTTCATATTGTTCAGATGCTTGGATTATTTGCTCAGTATACACATTGAGTAAGTACAGTGATACAACCCTGACAGATACCTTTCCAGATTTTCAATCAGTATCCACTTGTTTGGCTTCAAAGACTTCCTCTTGGTCTATAGGTAAATTCTAGAAGAGCACAATGAAATGTATGACCCATACAATTGAATGACTTTGCATAGTCTATAAAATACAAGTGAACTTTTTTTTTTGGTATTCTCTGCTTTCAGTCAAGATCCAGCTGATGTCATCAACAATGTTCCTTATTCAAAGTGCTTTTTGTGAATCTGGATTGAGTTTCTGGAAGCTCCTTGTCACTGTGTTGTTGTTGTTGTTAAGTGCCATCGAGTCGGGTCCGACCCATAGCGACCCTGTACAGGGTTTCCGAGGGTGTAAATCTTTACGGGAGTAGAAAGCCTCATCTTTCTCCCGCGGAGCGGCTGGTAGTTTCGAACCGCTGACCTTAAGGTTCGCAGCCCGATTCGTAACCACTACGCTACCAGAGCTCCTCCTTGTCACTGTACTGCTCCAAAAATATTTAAATTATCTTCAGCAAAATTTTTACTCACATGTGATATTAATCATATTGTTAGATAATTTCCACATTTTGTTGGGTTACCATTTTTTGGAATAGGCACCAATATGGATAGGATACTTACCATATTCATTACCATAAATTGCCATACTAAAATTGGGAAATTCTGTTATCAAAGACCATTAACAAGGTAAAGTATAGGAGTGGAAGAAAATGTTCAAGAGTCAACAAAGATTTTACATGAAACATAAATGCAAAAGTGGCAAGCAATCCAACAGAAAAAGGGACAAAATATATGAACAGAGACTTTATAAAAGAGCATTTTCATGACAGAGAGGCAAATGAAAAGGGGGAGGGGGGGTAAATCCATTATTCATTCCAAAACAAACCAAATTCTTTGCCATGGACCCTAAAAGGTAGAGTGGAATAGCCCCATGACTTTTTCATGACTGAACATTTTTAGGGACCGTTCATTACTTATTGTCAGCATTGTTGCTAAATGCCACTGAATTGATTCTGACTCAAAGCAACCCTGTATATTTTAAACATTAATAAACAACAAGAGAAGGATATCATGTTTGGTAAAGTGGAGGGTCGGAGAAATGAGGAAGACCCCCAATGAGATGGATTGTCACTGCGGCAACAGCAATGGACTCAGGTGTAGCAATGAGTGTGAGGTTAGCCCAGGACTGCGCAGTGTGTTGTTCTGTTGTGTACAGGGTCACTGTGAGTTGGTACTAACTTGATGGAGTAGAAGAGCTCTGGTAGTGTAGTAGTTACAAGTCAGTGAGGTTAGCCCAGGACTGCGCAGTGTGTTGTTCTGTTGTGTACAGGGTCGCTGTGAGTACTAACTTGGTACTAACTTGATGGTGTAGAAGAGCTCTGGGAGTGTAGTAGTTACAAGTCAGTGAGGTTAGCCCAGGACTGCGCATTGTGTTGTTCTGTTGTGTACAGGGTCGCTGTGAGTACTAACTTGGTACTAACTTGATGGTGTAGAAGAGCTCTGGTAGTGTAGTAGTTACAAGTCAGGCTACTAACCTCAAGGTCAGCAGTTCGAAACTACTAGCAGTTCCATGGGAGAAAGATGAGGCTTTCTGCTTGCATAAAGATTTACAGCCTCAGAAACCCTATGCAGGGTTGCTATGAGTCAGAACTGACTCCAGGGCACATAACTACCACCAGCAATAAAAACAACAAAGGGTTTCTAAGGCTGTAAGTCTTTGCAGGAGTAGAAAGCCTCATCTTAGAGACATGCACATTTACACCAACCTGGGGCACCAATACACACCCATCAAAACGATTAAGTTTTAAAGAGCAAAAATGACAAAATATTGGTATTTAAACTTTCATAAATTGTAATAGGAAGTGTAAAATAAAGTTGGTGCATATCAATCTGTACTAAAGCTTTGAATAAATGTAGCCAGTCAATTCTGACTCAGAGCAAACCCTTAAGACAAGCAGAGTTTTCTCTGTTTACCACTGAGCCATTGAGGAGTCCTCGTGTGGCACTGTGGATTAATGCGCCAGACTGCAAAGCCATTTGAACTGCAAGGTCAGTGGTTCAAGCTCACCAGCTGCTCCTTGGAAACCCTATACAGGGTTGTTATGGGTTGGAATTGACTCGACGGCACTCAAAAATAACAACAACAAACAACAACTGAGCCATTGATGGATTTGAACTCCAATATTTTGGTTAGCCGTTGAGCACTTAACCATTGTGTCTTAGCAATTCTATCTCTAGATATAAAAATACCAACTGCTGTGGATTCAATGATGAAATTACATCTACACAAAGTAACAGAGAACAATGGGGGAGCTGAATATAAGCAGTGGACTGGGAACCAGAGTGTCAGTGATTCCAGCCCACCAACTTCTCCTCAGGAGCAAGATGAAGTTTTCTGCTCCCGTAGAGATTTAAAGCCTTAGAAACTCTCACCATCTTCACTTCTAAGAAACATTCTGGATGGACTTCCTCCAACACAGATTGGTTGGTTATTCAGAAAGTCCACGGCACTTTCACTATTTTCTCTAACACCATACCTCAAATGTGTCAATTCAGTTCTTCTATGGTCTTCTGTATTCACTGTCCAATTTTCACATGCATGGGAAGCTATTAAAAATACCATAGCTTGGGTCAGCTGTACCTTAGTCCTTAATCTGCTGCCTTTGATCTTGAACATTTTAAAGAGGTGTCCTGCAGTAGATTTACCCAATGTACTAAGCCTTTTGATTTCTGGGCCCCTCCTTATGTGAGTGCTGATTGTAGCTTCAAGCAAAATGAAGTCTTTGACAACTTCAATCTTCTCTCCATTTATCATGATGTGATTTACTGGTCCAGATATGAGAAGTTTTGTGTTTTTCTACATTTAGTTGTAATCCATACTGAAGGCTTTTGGTCTTTGGTTTTCATCAGTAAATATTTTAAGTCCTCTTCACCTTTAGCAGGCAAGGTTGTAACATCTGTATATTGCAGGTTGATAGTAATTTCCCCTCTAATCCTAATGCCATTTTCTTCTTCATATAATCCAATCCAGTTTCTTAGATTATTTGCTTAGCATACAGATTGAATGGTGGCGGTGGTGGTTTGTGCAGTGGAGTCGGTTCCGACTCATAGCAACCCTGTACAGGGTTTTTGAGGCTATAAATCTTTACAGGAACAGAAAGCCTCATCTTTTTCCTGCAGAACTGCTGGTAGTTTCAAACTGCTGACCTTGAGGTTTGCAGACCGATTCGTAACCACTATGCTACCAGAGCTCCTTACAGATTGAATAAGTATGGTAAAAAAAAAATAATACAATCCTGGCGCATACTTTTCATGATTTTAAACCACTCAACAGTCACTTGGTCTTTTCTACCAACTGCCTTTTGGTCTACGTACAGGAATACTCATTCTTTACAATGTTAGCTGAAGTTTGTCATGATCCATGCAGTTGAAAGCCTTTGCATAGTCAACAAAACACAACATCTTTCTGGTATTCTCTGCTTTCAGACAAGATCCTTCTGCTGTCAGCAAAGCTAGTCCTCGTTCCACATCCCAGCCTGAATCTGGCTTGATTTTCTGACGGTTTTCTTTTGATGTACTGTTTTAACCTTTTAAAAATTATCTTCAGCAAAATTTTGCGTGCATGTGATATGAATGATAGTTTGATGGTTTCTGCATTCTGATGGGTCACCTTTCTTTGGAATGGGCACAAATATGGATCTTTTCCAATTAGTTAGTATGGTGGCTGTCTTACATATTTCTTGACACAGATGAATGAGCACCTCCAAGTTCTGCATCAATATGCTGACAGATAACAGTTTGTACTGTCAATTCTTGGAGCCTGTGTTTTCCATCAATGCTTTTGGGGCAACGTGGAGCAACGTGGACTTCTTCCTTCAGTACTATTGCTTCTTGATCATATACTACCTTTTTAAATGGTTGAATGTCTACCATTTCTTTTTGGCACTGACTCTGTATTCCTTCCATGTTATTTTGACGATTTCTGCATCATTTAATATTTTGCCCACAGAATCCTTCAATATTGCAAAATGAAGCTTGAATTTTTCTTCAGTTCTTTCAGTTTGAAAACTGCTGAGTCAGTTGTTCCCTGTTTAGTTTTTTTTTTTTTTTAATCCAGGTCTTTGCACATTTCATTAGAAGACACCACTTTGTCTTTCTGTGTTGTCCTTTGACATATTCTGTTCAGCTCCTTTACCCTCTCATTTCTTCATTGTGATTTAGCTTCTCTGGTAGCGTAGTGGTTAAGAATCGGGCTGCGAACTTAAGGTCAGCAGTTCGAAACTACCAGTTGCTCTGCGGGAGAAAGATCAGGCTTTCTACTCCCGTAAAGATTTACACCCTCGGAAACCCTGTACAGGGTCGTTATGGGTCGAAACCAACTTGATGGCACTAAACAAAAACAACAATCTAAAAAGCAAGTTTCAGAGGCTCTTCTGACATCTATGTTGGTCTTTACTTTCTTTCTTTCTTATTTTCTTTTAAGTGATGTTTTTGCTTTGTTTCTGTAGATGTTCTTGAATTCATCCCACAATTCTTCTGGCCTTCAGTCATTAGTGTCTAATGTGTCAAATCTCTTCTTGACATGGTCTTGAAATTAAGGTGGGATATATTCAAGGTCATATTTTGGTTCTCATGGAGTTGTTTTAATTTTCTTCAGCTTCAGAATGAATTTGCATATGAGTAGTTGATGGTCTGTTTTGGCTGATGATATGGAACTTTTTCACTGCCTTTTCCCAGAGATGTATTCCATTTGATTCCTGGGTATTCCATCTGGTGAGGTCCATGTATAGTTATTTATGTTATTTAAAAAGGCATTTGTCCCACAAGAAAAACGAGCCACAACACGAGAAGCTATATGCACACCAATGTTCACAGCAGCACTATTTACAATACCAAAAAGAAGGAGCCCATCAACTGAAGAATGGATAAACAAACTGTGGTACATACACACAATGGAATATTATGCTACCTTGAAGAATAACAAGGAAGTTGCAAGCCACTACATAACATGGATGAACCTTGAGGATATTATGTTGAGTGAAATTAGTCAGTCACAAAAAGA
>NW_006408876.1:722086-743229 GCF_000296735.1 Chrysochloris asiatica | reverse complement strand
GATGGAGCAGCTGGGGACTTTAGATCCAGAGAGGGAGAGCAACTGAGTGCTGAAGACGGGAGGAGTGGCGTAGGGGGCAGGCTTGCAGGGTATACCCTTTGGTTAGTTGATGATGCAGAGGGAATTGTAACCATTACAATGAAACGATATATGATAGAATGAATGTAAAATTAATGTTCTCCCATATCATATAATTCACAATAAAACATTAAACAAAAAATTCATGCTGACCTACAACTTGCAAATGTTATTGTGTTTGGAAATAAGGTCTTTGCAGATATCATGCCAAGATGAGGTCCTAGTGAATTAGAATCAGACCTAGATAAAATATAACTGGTGTCTTTATAAGAAATAGGAAATCTGGACCCAGAATAACAGACACTGTGAACAACGACCACATGAAGAATACGGTGCAGATTGGAATGTCAAAGATTGCCACAATTACCAGAAGCTAGGATATCATGTTTGGTAAGGTGGAGGGTCAGAGAAAAAGAGGAAGACCCCTAATGAGATGGACTGGCCAAATGGCAGCATCAATGGACTCAAGCGTGGCAACAGTAGTGAGGTTGGCCCAGGATCGAGCAGTGTTTCGTTCTGCTGTGCATAAGGTCGCTCTGGGTCAGTACTGACTCAATGGCACCTAACAACAACAGGAAAGAGCTAGTGGTTTTTCCTTCAGAGCCTCTAGAGGAAACTGGACATGCTGACGCCTTGATTTCAGCTTCCTAGCCTTCAGAACTATGAGCGAATGCATTTCCGTAATTTTAAGCCACCCAGTTGGTGGTGCCTTGTTAATGCCAGTCACAGGAAACAAATAGTTCTCTTAATGAAATTAGGATTCTTTCTGGCCCTATTTCCTCTCATGTAAACTAGTGTTCTCTACAGTGCCTAGTCCTGCACCAGACTCACAATTATTCCATTGTTGGAGCCCATTGTTGCTCCATTGTGTCACTGAATCACACTGGGGGGAGGAGGGGGTCATCCTCTTTTTCATTGACTCTCCACTTTACCAAGCATGATATTCTTCTCCAAGGACTGGTCCTTCCTGACAGCATGCCCAAAATATAAGAAATGAAGTCTCACATCCTTGCTTTTAAGGAGAAATCCAGCAGTACTTCTTCTAGAACATATTTGTTTGTTCTTCTGACAGTCCATGGTACTTTTGATATTCTTCACCAACACCATAATTCCAATGCATGGATTATTCTACGGTCTTCCATGGAAACTAGAGGGCTCAAATAGAATCTCTTCTACTGTGAGTTTCCACACATCATCACTGAAGGAGTCAGGAGTTTATTTTCTGACAGGAATATAGTTGGACTTTGAGGACGTCACTGTTACTGATACGTTTTCCCTGTATTCTTCTATGAATATGGTTGCAACCATGTGAGCCTAAGGGTATCTCCAATACTCAGTTTAGAGTAATTAGTCTTTTTGACCCTTGGCAAGGGAAATGTCTCCAGCTGGGGGGAAATGAAGTTGTCAAACATAGTCCTTAAGGAGAGAGAGATTTATAGGGGATCACATACAAAAGCGCAGGAATTAAACAACAGCAATAAAAAAAAAATCACAGAAAAAGGGCTCAAAAGCTCAGACCAAACAATATATACTGCACGCTATGTTCTGGCAGTTCAACAAGTGGTCTGAGGTCTCCCCAAGCCCCACCCAGCCATGAAGGCCCAGACAATTGTTCATCTTCCAAGACGCCCTTCCCAGAAACCATAGGGTTGCAGGAAGGTAAAAGCAGTGACTTCGTCAAGAGGAGGAAATAGTAGCAGTCAGTACAATCCTTTGGCGACCATTTTGATTTGTAAAGCTGGTTTTTGTGTAGCCTAAGATCTGGTTAACAATGAATCCTGCTGTCACTGTCGGAAAAGCGTCAGGCTGCTGATGGAAAGGTCAATGGTTCAAAGCCATCAGCCTCTCCATGGGAGAAAGATGAGGCGATCTGCTCCTGTCAAAATTTACAGTCTTAGAAAGCCTATATAGAGTTGCTATGAGTCAGAATTGACTTTGGATGACAGTGAATTTGGTTTTTTTGGGTTTTTTTGGTTACTGACTCAACAGCAATGTGTTTGGTGTTTTGGTTTTGGCTTTATCTCCTTTCCCCATGCCCCTTGACTGATCCAATTACACTGTTTTCCTTGTTCTTCCTCTAGTTACTGCTGTTAAGTGCCATCCAGTTGGTTGTGACTCATAGGGACTCTGTATTGGCTTCCAAGGAGCAGCTGGTGAGTCTGAACCACTGACATCGCAGTTTAAATCAACCTTGTGTTCCCGTGCTGTGCTTATCCTACAGTGTCACACCAGGACTTCTGGTAGGATTGCCAAATAAAATAAAAGACACCTTCAAAAAAAATAAATAATAAATAAAAAGGCATTTGCAATGAACAAGTCATTGGTCTTGCAAAATTCTATCATGAAATCTCCAGAATAATTTCTATCACCAAGGCCATATTTTCCAACTACTGATCTTTCCTCTTTGTTTCCAACCTTTGCATTCCAATCACCAGCAATGACCAATGCATCTGGATTGCATGTCTATAATCCATAGCCTGTATAAAGCAGAAATAATGTATGTACAATGTACTTCCAGGAAAGGAGCTTGTTGAACCCACTCTTGTTGCATGTGGTATGAGCTACCTCTCTTGGGGTTAGCTGCAAAACAAATACTGCACTCTATTTTTGCTTTTTGTCTTTTCTCATAAAAGCAAAAATCCTCTTTGGATTTCTTTCAGTTATCAAAAATGAACACAGATCTTTTGTAAAACAAAGTGGTCTAAAGCAAACTTAGCAAGGGATACCTGTCATATAAAGCTGATCTTTTTCTTTCTTTAAATAAAACTTGCTTTTTCTAGGGAATTTTTGAAGATCCAAATCTCTCCTGGAATATTGTATTTTCCTTTGCAGAGACTCAGCCATCCAGCATCTAAGTCTACAATTCCATTTATGATCATCAGAGGCTCTAAGGTATGAAATTACCAACGATCCTCAGTCAAATGATAGAGGCTGCCTTCCACAGTGGCTGAGGAAGTTTCTGCATGAAGAGTCTTTGGCAATCATATTGTTGCAAAGGGTAACATTTGTAAAGCCTGACACCTTCTCAAGTACAGTTTAGCAGTTAGCTCTGCTGTTCCTGACCAAAAGGGATTGCAGGGGGATAGTAAAGGCGGAGACAGGAAAAGGAAAGAGAATGAAAGCTAATCAAATCATGCTGGACTTTTGCTTCCAGCCCTGGTGGTGACATTCTCTCTTGTAAAAGTACTGTCCCTGTAGTAACTGCTGCTGCCATTGACTATTGGAATTTGGTGTTGAAAACAATCAAAAGTAGTACACTGGATACTGTTGTTCATGTTGTTAAGTGCTGTCGAGTGAGTTCTGATTCACAGCAAAGCACTGTCCAGTCTTGTGGCATCCTCACAATTGTTATGATTGAGCCCATTGTTGGAGCCTCTGTGCTAATTCATCTCCTTGGGATCTTCCTCTTTCTCACTGACTCTCCAGTTTACCAAGCATGATGCCCTCTGCACGCTGGAAAAAAAGAGACTTGAACTACATTTGATAAGATATCAGACTGTATGAAGGAACCAGTGCTAATTTGCACAATAAGTGGAGTGTAGATCTCTACCAACACTAACCCATTAAAATATATTGGGGTTACTATTTGCCCCAGTAAAGCTCTAAGCCTCTGATGTGGGAGCTTTCATACTGGAGAGAAAGGCAAAACCATTCCCTGGGCAAACCTCTGTTACAGCATGAAATTCACTTTACTGTAGCCAAAGCATCCCTGGGTTCTCAAATGTGATGTGCACTTGTCTATCCTGGTATGAGCACAGCCAACCCTTGGGCGTTCCTGATTGCAGATTTTCAGTCTATGCAATTAAAATGATTTCTTATTTTTGACACAAACAAAACTTCCAGGTGGGAGTCACCAGTTTTTAGTCTCTGATGGCAGTGGGTGCAGAGACTGTCCTTAGAACGCAAGTTTTAAAAGACATTGACTAATTTAGAAGTTAGGAAGCAGAGAGCTGTATGAAGTCCTTGCAGGTGCTCCCTAAAATGCTACAATGCATCAGCTTTACCATGAATGTCCACACTTTCTAAATAGCATTAATGATAACAAATGCCAAATTCTCATTGCTAAAGTGTCTCTTGCTCAAACACATACACACTCACACACCACACGCACACTCTTTACTACAAACACTCTCTCACTCTGTCAGATGATCTTTCTCTCTTACACACACACACACACATTCGCTCTCTCTCACTCACATACTCTCTTTCTCACGTACACACATGCACAAAGTCACGTGCACCCATTCCTTGAGAGAATATAAAATGTGAAATTACAGAGGAGTGTTCCTTTTTGATAAAAGTTGGACCATTTCTGTTTATTATTGAATTGAAAGCATTTATCTGATTTTACCCTTTTCTCTGTCTCAAGCATATATTTAAAGCATGAACTTCAAAGATAATTTATATGACTACTAAGAATATTACATCTTAATTTCCTAGTATTAAGAATGATATTTGGAACTTGATCTCCACTTATGGATGTAGTAGTTCAAATATCAACTGAGAGGGAAGGAGTCTTCACATCAAGTATCAATCCTATCCCCTCTGTATATAGGGTATACAGGGTAGACTACCTAAAATGAGGAGGTGATAAAGGCACAAAGTGATGGGCTTACAAGTTTTCTACAGGGAGTTTAGCTTCAGAGTGTGTGGGGAAGGTAGAATGCCCACTGAATAGTTTTCATCTTGTCTAGATGGGTCTAGTATAAAGAGATGGGGATAAGATTCTTATGATTCAACAGTGAGTAGTTATTTTGACAAATTGCGACTGTCACAACTGTAAAGATAGATGCTTTGTAATAAAAACAGGCTGAGTAGTTAATCTCACAGTCCAGAAACAGAGGACTCTAGGACCATCAAGGGAGATTAACTAGTGGAATGTGGGCCCCTATCCAGAGAAGCAGCGACACCAGAGGTGAATGCAGAGATGAGGACATGGAGAGGTGGAGTAGCTGGGGACTCTAGAATCATGGAAAGAGAGGTACTGAGAGCTGGTGGCCAGGAGGCAGGTTTGCAGACTGTGCCCTTTGGTTGTTTAAGTGAGTATATATTCTTGAGTGTTTTTGTGTACATCACACACCAACCCACTCCCCCCCCCAAAAAAAAAACAAAAAAACAAAAAAACAGAGGTAGTAGAAGCAAATACTGTTGAATGATGATGTATGGAGGTGATTTATAATCACTGCAATGAAACGATGGTATAAAGCCGAAGTTCTCCCATATAAACTATCACTCAATTCACAATAAAATCTTTTTTAAAAAAAGGGATATTTTCCTTCTTTCTGAAATTCTTTTGAGCTATATAAGGAGACAAGTGAGCATAAAAAGAAGGACTTACTATCACTAAGAATGAAGAGCTGGCAGTGGAGTGTGTCCTTAGGATCTGGTCCCTACACTGGGAAGGGAGCTCCTAGATCCATGCCAGTATCGAAGGAATGCTGGACCTACTGATGCTAGAATGAGACAAGGCACTGAATGCAACTCGGCACTCTGAATTCAGACTTCTAGCCTTTTATTCTGAGAAAATCATTTGAGAAGCTGGATTCTATGACAAAAAACATGGTATCAGGATTGGAGGAAGACTCCTTAACAACCTGCGATATGCAGATGATACCATTTTGCTTGCTGAAATCAAAGAGGATTTAAGGCACTTACTGATGAAAATCAGTATGGGTTGTACCTCAGTGTAAAGAAAACCATATTATTATCATGAGGTTATTTATCAGCTCAGTGTATCCTCATTACATGACCAATAAATAACACTCATATAAATGGAGAAAAGATTGAAGTTGTCAAAGACCTCATTTTGCTTCGATCACCCATCAACACTCATGGAAGCAGCAGTCAAGAAATCAAAGAACATACTGTATTAGGCAAACCTGCTGCACAAGGTCTCTTTTACAGTGCTCAGAAGCAAAGGCGTCAGTTTGAGGACTAGGATACGCCTGAAGAAAGCACAGTATTTTCAATCATCTCATATGCATGTGAAAGTTGGACACTGAATAAGAAGACCATAGAAGAACTGATGCATTTGAGTTATGGTGTTGGAGGAGAATATTAAAAGTACCATGGACTGCCAAAAGAACAAAATAGATCTGTGTTGGAAGAAGTACAACCAGAATGCTCCTTAGAAGGGAAGATGGCCAGACTTCATCTCTGATACTTCAGACATTTGATCAGGAGGAACCAGTCCTTGGAGAAGGACATCATGCTTGGTAGAGTGAAAGGTCAGTGAGAAAGATAATACCCACAATGAGATGAAGTGGCACTGTGGCAGCAGTTATGGGCTCAAACTTAACATTGATTGTGAAGAAGCACAGATCCGGCAGCGTTACATTCGCATTAAAAGAATTTCTTTGCAAACACCGAAGCAACCAAAATGATCACATTTTTTCTAAATTATTCGTAGACCTACATAAGTACACAGTACAACATTTTTAGGAAAATTAGGAGGGGCATTTAAAACAAACATGAGTGAATTCTTGAAAACAAAGTACATTTAAACTAACTCAATCACAGCCACTACATAAATGATTTGTTATAATTAGTCTCTTTGGGGGATGTATTATCCCTGGATATTACCATAGTTTTCCCATGTTTAGTCTGAAGATTTGCTCCTTAAATGATTTAAATCGTCCCTGGTACTGGTGGCTTTGTGCCGTGGAGTTGGTTCCGACTCATAGCGACCCTGTACAGGGTTTCTGAGGCTGTACATCTTCACGGGAGCAGAAAGCCTCATCTTTCTCCCGTGGAACAGCTGGTAGTTTTGACCTACTGACCTTGACTGTGACAAATCGCAGCCTGATTCGTAACCACTACGATAGCAGAGCTCTTTTAAATCTTCCCTAGGGAAGTTGAAACATGCAGAGTAATGGCTACTGTACTCTGTCATGCAGGGACAAATATTCCCTCAGTGGTGGTAGTTTATGCACACAGTCTACCCAGATGTACCTCAGAAGAAAGTCCTGGCAATCTACTTTTGAAAAATTAGTCATTGAAAACCCTATGGAGCATAAATCTGCTCTGACTCACAGGGGATTACTGTGCGTCCTTATGAACCAACTGGCTACTGTGTTCTGTTTTTGTTTTAAATACCCAAGCTACAGATTTTGGCAATCCTTTAATTCTTTAACTCTAAGTCCTGGTGTGGTACTATATAGGATAGTGTGGCACTATACAGAACAAAAAATCAGTTTGAACTGCAAGGTCAGTGGTTCAAAGTCACCAGTCACTTCTTGGATACCCTACACAGGGTGGCTATGAGTTGAAACCAACTCCTTCACAATTAACAAGAGATGTCTTTGTGCTTTTGGCTTGTTAACATTTTTCAGACGATCACTTAGAAAATACAGTGAAGTACACTGCGGTTGTTGTTGTTCAGTTCCAACTGACAGGGTTTCTGTAGGTACAAACCTTTGCAGGAGCAGAAAATTTCCTCTTTCTCTGGTAAAGTTACTGGTAGGCTTGAACTACTGACCTGGTGGTTTGCAGTTCAGTGCTTATCCTACAAACCTACCACGCTCCCAAAGTACATAGTTACTGATAACACTGTTTAGCTGTTTGGTAAGTAATCTTCTCTCTGTCACATTTGAGCTTGAATGTCTGAAGAGTCTGTACATTCAGGGTTTTTCCTATGGTGGGGCTGGGTTTCTGCACAGCAGGCCACAGCACTAACCTATATGAGTGTGTCCTCAAAAAGGCTAAGTTGGAGACCTAAAACCTGTATCTGTAAACATGACACTGTCAGGATTAGGGGGTTCTTTCATTACGTGAATGAAATCTTAGCAGAGTAGGGTCCATCTAAAACCTTATCCCTTCTGAGGGAGCTTGGATAAAAACATCAGAACACACACAGCCAAGCATGGGTGGGGTGGGGTGGGGGTGGGGGTGGGACGGGGGAATTTCACAGATGCAGCTATGGCAGCAAAGCCATGCCAAGGACTGCAAGTCACCAGAAACCAGGAGAGCAGCGCATAAGGAACCCACATGGGGGAGATTTGCACTAAGATTGATACTCAGCCTCCAGAACTGTGATAAGAAAAACACACTGCTGCTCTTCAAAGCCACCACCTGTCGCTGTTTCCGTTACAGCAGCACTAGAACAGGAAGACACAGGGATAAACTGCATGCTAATAAAAGGACTTTGCTGGCAGACATTTAAACATTGCATTGCAGTCCTGAGGAACTCAAGTGGTGTAGTAGGTAACAAGCTGGGCTACTAACCACA
This sequence comes from Chrysochloris asiatica, assembly GCF_000296735.1. Lineage (NCBI taxonomy): Eukaryota > Metazoa > Chordata > Mammalia > Afrosoricida > Chrysochloridae > Chrysochloris > Chrysochloris asiatica. The sequence continues at coordinate 734,924 of NW_006408876.1, read as the reverse complement.
AGGTCAGCAGTTTGAATCCACCAACAGCTCTAAGGGAGAAAGATGAGGCTTTCCGCTCCCATAAAGATGTATACCCTCAGGAAATATATACAAGGTTGTTTTGAGTCAGAACCAAGTCCCCGGCACACAGTCACCACCACAAAGTGGTACTAATGGTGCTATGGGTTAAGCATCGGGCTGCTAATCGAAAGGCCGGTGGTTCAAACCCACCAGCTGCGCTGTGGGAGAATGATGAGGTTGCCTGCCCCTGGTAAGCTCTACAGTCTCAGAAACCATATACAGGGCTGGTCTGAGTCAGCATGGATTAAATGTTGGGCTGGTTACACAAGGTTAGTGGTTTGAACCCATCAGTCGCTCTGCAGGAGAAGGATGAAGCAGTCTGCTTCTGCAAAAACATACCATCTCAGAAACTTTCTGGTGCAGATGTTCTTTGTTTTATTGTGCTACCAAGAGTCAGATTCAACTAGAGGGCAGTGGGGTTGGTTTTTAATTAGGAATCAGTTCAATTACTAGAGGAGCTAGTACCCCAGGACTTTCTCTCAGCCAATCCACTTACCGCATCTGATCCACCTATTATATCCGATCCACTTCCGCACCCAGTCTACCTTTCACATCTAGTCCATTTACCAAATTCAGTCCACCTTCCACATCCTGTCCACCTACTACAGGAACCCTTTACCCCTGCTGTTGTTGTCCATCACTTCAAAGGCAATACAGGGGCTAGTAGGGAGGGCTGCTGGCACAACTGTTGAGCACCCAGCTGCTAGCCTACAGGACGGCAGTTTAAATCCACTTTCTAATTTGTTCCCCTAAACATTTCAGCCTAGAGACCCCAGTGGGACAGCTGTCCTTGATCACATGGAGTTGCTCTGAGACAGAAGTGGCACGGTGGCATTCAACAACAACCAGGGTGATATTATACACAGAATTTTCAAAATACTTTCAATTATCTGGGTGTACCTTTCTCAAATAAAAAAAAAAAAAAAAAAAAATAGAGACTTTTTTGTCCTCCTCTTGATTATGGGAAAGCTTTACAAGTTGAGGAAATATCTATCAAATGCATCTCATAATATGGTTTAAACACATGATTTCATCACCTAATTTTGAAATAAAAACACATTTTCAGTTATGGAGATAATCTATGAAATGTCTAGGATTTACTGACACATTTTATCAAGTGTAAGTATACAACTTTAATACTCATTCAGGACTGCTTCTAGAACATCAAAAGGAAGTAGACAGTGTCCATAACAAACAGGTAACAAATCATTAGTTATTACAGGTCGTGATGCCTCCATGCAACTTCCTGAAACACTGAAATACAAGAGAGCATTCACAGCGAAGGGCTAACTCATAGCAGGTGCTTCCTCTCAGCAATGTGAAATAAGCAGTTTCCGGATTTTTTAATGTTTGCTTTTCTAATGGCATGCATGTGGTTTTTCAGGAACCCTTATCCTTTAAGAAATCTTGATCTTGCCAAGAACAGATTTTGTCCAATCCAGCATTTTAAGAGGAAAAAACATGCTGGGTTGAGTAAAAACTCCTATTCGCAAGATCAAGATCAGAGCTCGTCTTGTTTCTATTTTGTTCTGCTAGTTCCTGATGTCCCAAAGGTGGCAACACCTACTTATCCAGGAGGTTGATGTGAAGCAAAGGTGAGATTGATACCTGGGAGTGCAATTCAGTGAGGAGAACACACAACTGCAAAGGGATTCGCACTATCTAATATTGACTTTTCATCAGGCTTGAACATTGATTATTATGATGATGAGACACGGTCAATGAATGTGTCTATGTAATTTCTTAATAGTCTTAGCGTATACCCAGGAACCTTAAAGGCAAAGGTTTTTTCAACTGCTCTCAACATTCTATGGGAGTCATGGTAAGGCACTGTAGGATCAGCACGGAACTACTAACCACAAGGTTAGTGGTTCAAACCCATCATCGACTCCTTGGAAACCCTACGCAGGGTCACTATGAGTCAGAACTGACTTGATGACATTTAACAACATTCATTCTACTGCCTGAGTAGCGTGCTAACGAATTCCAAGGTTAGGAAATGGTTCAAAAATTCTCCAGTGTACCTACTTCCAGAAAGTCCCAAATTTTATCCAATTCTGAAGCACAGATTTAAGTACAAATCAAAGTTTCAACGATCTGTGATGAAAATCTTTGGCTCCACCTTCCACTGCCCCACCTATCCTCTCTGTCTTCCTCATGTGCTCGTGTCGGATGTCCCCAACAAGCGGTGAGCTATTTCCCTACTCATAGGGTTACACAGGGTGTTATGAGATGCTGTGGAGTCTGTTCCAACTCATGTAGACTCCATGTGACAGACTGCTATAGCCCTCCCTCAGAGTGGGTGGGTAGGTTAAAATCACTCACCTCTCAGACAAGCATTTAACCGCTGTGTCACTAGTATCTCTTAGGGTCACAAACAAGGAACTTCAAAAAGTTCATGCAAAAATTTGATTATCTTCTCACTCTATTTTGAACTTTTCCATCATCTTCCTATATACATAAATACACTGCATGTGTGGGCACACTGTTTTTGTATCAGCCTGTACAACACATTTGCTGACATCTAAATTCTAAACGGAGTCCTCACATGGCTCTATCGGTTAATGTGTTGGATGGCAAAGTCTCTTCGAACTAACTACAAGGTAGGTGGTTCGAGCTCATCAGTCGCTCCTCAGAAACCCTACACAGGGTCGCTATTAATCCGAACCGATTCAACAGAACTATACAACAATAAGAAATTCTAAACAGAGTCCAAGTATAGCACTGTCCAAGGATAATCACTCGACTGCAAGATTGGTATGAGCCACAAGGTTGCTGATTCAAATAGACCAGCTCCTCCTCCAAAACCCTACACAGGGTCACTATGGGTCAGAACAGACTGGATGGCACTAAACAACAACAACAAAATTCTAACCAGTATTTGAGGCACATTAAAAAAAACACAAAGCTGTGTATAATATATAAAAAACATTTTCATAGATATATTATGCATGGTCATATATTAACACCTTTTATAGCTACATGATGCATAGTATGCATTTTTTTCTACATTAAAGGATATGTCAATCACTGAGCCAGTACACATGGTATGTCCAGCTCTTTAAAATTAAGAGTAACCCAGGAAATCATATTTTAAAAATTATTGGGCAGAATATTTCTACACAGTCTTGGTCATGAAAAGTTTTATCTGGAGAGAATTTTCCAATAATTAGCTTTGCAGCAATATATAGAAGTTGGAAAGTATGACAGTATTAGTGGTAAAAACACAATATGAATGATGTATAAGCAGGTGTTATGAATTCGAGCTTGAGTGCTTGCCTACTAATGAGCTGGACAGACCACAGGAAAGTAGCTGAATTGAAGAAATACTGGGTCTAACCACCAGTGCAATTCAAGTGGCTTGATGCAGCCAGGACATTTTTGTGAATGATATACTATATTATTAAAACTCTTTGTAGATGTAAAAATATTTCAGCATGCCTCATTTCTGGAATGAGAGGAGGGTTGAGGATTATGTCTCTGTAATGATATATAGATGAACAAGAAAGTACATGCTTGGACTTTCACATACTCCAATATTGATCAATACATCATTTGAGGAAGATAGGAAAGGCATTTACATAACATTTTCATTCTTTCTCCCACAGCACAATTTCCTGTTGGCTTTGTCTATTTATGACCTAATTTAAATGATCAGATTCCTCTTTCTGCTTTGCACATACTTTCTTACGTTGCTATGGAAAACGGTATATTAATACACATGCACTTTATTTTTATTTATACATGCGTTTTAAATTTCATAACAGAAAGAATAGTTGCATTAAGCCATTAATAATTGAAGTATATTTAACCTAGGCTATTTGAAATAGCATGTAGCTCTCTAAATCGTAAGATGTTCTGTCTGAAAATCCCTACCATTGTACATCTATTGAAATTATTTTATTAGATTTAATTGTTAATATTGAATTGTTCATGTCTCCCATACTCATTAAGATTTTAATAACTCATCCTTTTTGAAATGAGAAAATAGATAAAAATGATAGCATAAATAAAATCTATCTAAATGTGTTACAGTTTACAAAAGTTTTATATAAATGATATCACTGGATCTTTTTCATAATTCTCTAGCTAGGTATTAATATCCAAAGCCAGAAAGGTATTGTGAATTTAATAACAGGAAGTTAAATTCTTATTTGGGAAGTTAAATTATCAACTAATTATAAAAATTACACAGGCATATATTAAACTATATTTAGTTATTGCTCATTAAATACTGCACCACGATGGAAGTGTCTCAACATATTCAGATGAACCTCTCTAAAACAGGATCTCTCAACTTTCTAGGGAGTTTCTTGAAGTGGGGAAAGGTGAACAGTCTGTCTTAGTTACCCAATGCTGATATAACAAAAATATCACAAGAGGGTGGCTTTAACTTGTTGTTAAGTGCCGTCGAGTCAGTTCCTACCCATAGCGACCCTGTACAGGGTTTCCAAGGGTGTAAATCTTTACGGGAGTAGAAAGCCTCATCTTTCTCCTGTGGAGTGGCTGGTAGTTTCGAACCGCTGACCTTAAGGTTCGCAGCCTGATTCGTAGCCACTACACTACCAGAGCTCCCTAACTAGCCGATGTTTATTTTCTCACAGTTTAGGAGACTACAGCTGCTATGTGTCCTCCAGTTGTTTCCACCTAACAGTGTGTCCAGTCCTGCCCCAGCCTCACAATTCTGCTAGGTGTAGCCCATTGCTACAGCCCCAGTGTCAATCCATCTCATTGAGGGTCTTCTTTTTGTTGTTGTTGGATTTCTATTTTACAGAGCTTCTCCAGGGAATGGTTCTTTCTGATAACATCCTCGCTACTAAGGAACATTGAAATGTGGTATCAGGACTGGAAGAAGACTCATTAACAACCTGTGATATGCAGATGATACAACCTTGCTTGCTGAAAATGAAGAGGGCTTAAAACATTTACTGATAAAGATCAAAGAGCACAGCCTTCGGTATGGATTTCATCTTACTGTAAAGAAAACAAAAATCCTCACCACTGGACCAATACATAGTATTCTTATCAATGGAGAAAAGATTGAAGTTGTCAAGGACTTCATTTTTCTTGGATCAACTATCAACACTCATGGAAGCAGCAGTCAAGAAATCAACCAACGTAATGCATTAGGCAAATGTGCTGCACAAGACTTTTTTAAAGTGTTGAAGAGCAAAGATGTCAGCTTGAGGACTAAGGTGCATCTGACCCAAGCCATGATATTTTCAATAACCTCATATGCATGAGATAGCTGGACAGTGACTATGGAAGACCATAGAAGAATTGATGCATTTGAGTTATGGTGTTAGAGGAGAATATTGAACGTACCATGGACTGCCAAAAGAATAAATGGATCCACATTAGAAGAAGAGTGCTCCTTGGATGGCCAAATTTCGTCTCTCATACTTTGGACATATTATCAGAAGGGACCAGTCACTGGAGAGAGATATCATGTTTGTTAAGGTGGGGGGGGTCAGAAAAAAGAGGAAGACCCCCAATGAGATAGATTGGCAAAGTGGCAGCATCAATGGGCTCAAGCATGGCAACAATTGTGAGGTTGGCCCAGGACCGGACAGTGTTTCTTTCTGCTGTGCATAGGGTCACTATGATTTGGTACCGATTCGATGGGACCTAACAACAACAACAACAAGGAACATTCTGGCTGTTCTGCTTCCCAGATATATTTTTTATAGTTCATGGTGTACTCAGTAATCTTTATTAGCATTCCAGGTCAAAGGCATCAAGACTTCTTCGGTCTACCTTATTCATTATTCAGCTTTCACATGCATGTGGAATGATTGAAGAGTCCACAATAGCTTGAGTTAGGCTCTCTTTAGTCCACCAGATGGTGGAAGCATGAATTCAGATCCCTGCCAGCTATGTATTTAGACCCATGCTGACTGAAAGGCGCTTAACAACATCAACAACAAGGAGCCACTGGTAGGTTTAAACCACTGACCTTGTGGTTAGCAGTCCAGTGCCTATTCTACAGCCACACAATGGGACTCCAACCAGAGGTATGTTGGTACTTGTGTGCTGTGGAGTGAGTTCTGACTCATAGCAACCCTATGTAGGGTTTCCAAGGAGCAGTTGGTAGGTTTAAACTGACAACCTTGCAGTTGGCAGTCATTGCTTATCCTACAATGCCACACCAGCACTCTAACGAGATGTATAGATTTATAGCATATTTTCTGGGGTACACAATTTAACCTGCAATGCCTCCCCAATGTCCTTTGACATTAATAATAAAGGTATGTATAGCACTATAGGAGCTCTGGTAGCGTAGTGGTTACGAATCGGGCTGCGAACCGTAAGGTCAGCGGTTCGAAACTACCAGCCGCTCTGCGGGAGAAAGATGAGGCTTTCTACTCCCGTAAAGATTTACACCCTCGGAAACCCTGTACAGGGTCGCTATGGGTCGGAACCAACTCGATGGCACTTAACAACAACAACAACAACATAGCACTATGAGATTCAGTTCCTCTTCTTATAGAAAATAATGCTACACTTTATTTAATTAAAAAATCTATTTTATGACTGTAAAATACACCATGATAAAAATTTTAATATTTAACATCACAAATTCCTTATAACAACACATTAACACCATTGATTTGATATTAATAGTCTCATAATTAAGAAACTGTGTTGTTAAGTGTCATCGAGTTGGTTTGGTCTCATAGTGATCCTCTAATGTATTTCTAAAGAGCAGCTGGTGAGTTTGAACTAACAACCTTGTGGTTAGCAGTCCAGTGTTTATCCTACAGTGCCACACCAGAAATCAAAGGAAGCCGTATCTTACAGCTTTTTATTCTTATGCTTGGAAGCAACAATAGCTCTTTATTTTTTTTGTCATCTGTAAAGGCTTGACAATTGACAGCAATGCAAATGAATTTCTTTTCAGGATAGTTTCCCATGGATATGTGTCACTATGCATAATAAACAGGATGACATTAGATAGTGCTATCCAAACACTTTTTTGGCAGTTGCAGCAAGAAACCAAGGAATTGCTCTTCAGCCACGGAGACCAAAAATGACTTACCCAGTCTTTTGTCCAGATGGGAGACGGTCATGCAGAACAGGGCCGAGCATTAAAGGAATAAACCTGCATTATTCTGTTCTAAAGGAGCTCTGGTAGCATAGTGGTTATGAATCGGGCTGCAAACCTCAAGGTCAGTCGTTTGAAATTACCAGCTGTTCCGTGGGAGAAAGATGCGCCTTTCTGCTCCTGTAAAGATTTACAGCCTCGGAAACCCTGTACAGGGTCACTATGGGTAGGAATTGACTCAATAGCACTTAACAACAACAATTCTGTTCCAACAAGGGAGAGCCAAGAGGAAATTTCACTTGCTCTATAAATATTAAACAACAACAATGTAGAGCTTTTCATTCTTCAAATTTATATGTAAATGTAGGATATGGATCGAAACAATTGCTGTATGATAATGCCACTCTACTGGTCTACTAGCCTATAGCTGATGAGTGGATCAGTCCAAATCCAGTCAAATTACACTACTGTGATGATTTATGAAAACATTTTGATAAAGTTAAGGTTAATGAATCACTTGGCAATTTAAAAGGGAAGACGTCTCTCCGAGCTACTGCCTGTACTATCACAGAGAAAAGAAGTAATTAAGGGAGGGTCCCTCACTACAAACATCTTAACAACAGCAATCCAAACATACTGTTGGTCTGTAATACCTATACCTCCCAAATGTAACAGGTAGTAGCCACTGGAATGTAAGCACGCAGACTCCTTATTTCATTAGCCTACCAACAAACTCTTTTCTGTATGTAGTACATGAAAACACTGCCCACCTCCTTTTGCACTATGAAAATCGTCAGTGCTTATTTCACTGAGGATTCGAAGTACATACATATCCTATGAAATGCCCAGTGGAGAAAAGATAATTGATTCACATTTTCATTGTGACTGTTCCCATTGCAGTAGCTGAGGGTTTTCCATTTTTTTCCCCATGTTGGACATATTGTCAGGGCGTCTCATGCTGGGCCAGGACTCTGGGAACAACCTTGCCTGTCCTCAAGTCACCGAGTTTATACTGGCTAGTACCTGCTTTGAAAGCAAAGTAGACTAGTGACCCCAGAGGAACCCAGAATCCCTGGCTAATTGAAGAGTTGTAGATCTGGACCTGTGACCACAGTATTTGATTGCAAAATGCAACCTCACCACCACCACCACCATTGCCACCAAATAGAAGACCATGTGGACAGAGATGGAGGTTAAGGTTGTGAGAGAGGACACATATTGCAACATCTATTATTTCACTCAGTCCAATTAATTGCGTTAGAGGAGCTTTTGGATTTGCTTAGCATTGAGTGAGTCATTCATTCAATGCATAGTTATTAACATTCATTATGTCTGGCACTAGGTGAAGAATAATAAAATAGATCGATGTATTCCCACCCAGCTTACAGTCCAGCTTTATTTTGGAAACATTCAAAATCTTATATCTGTTCCTGTTTCTTCCGGAAATTCAACTTTATCTGTTTAAACAGCTCAGTTTGTTTGATCTTGCAGAGACTTGGAAACGGACTCACAGATCGATAGTCTGAATGAGTGTTTTCTTAACTGATGCATGCATAGGGCTAAGGCACCATCATAAACATCGGTGTCATTTAATACTTTATTCAGGGGGTCAATCACATTCAGGGGGTCAACACAAGAACAGAGAAATGTGTTATTGTGTGGTGTTTTGAGAATTCATATTCATAGGTCGGTTATCCTTTTAAAACAGAAGGCTCGGTTGCTGGGATATGGGATGTTCAGGGATGGGATTTTGGAACAAAGGCAACCTTTCTTATGTACGGCTTTCAGCTAAGGCAGCCTGTGATCTCATGTCTTCAAAGCAATCCAGTTGGCCTGGAAAACTGACAAACACTCTATTTGTTACCATGAGTTGGACAGTTCCTGTGATTTAGGCATTGTGCAAAATGCTTTATAGCAACAACTTTACTTCGACCAAGGAGGTAGGAATTTTTGCTTATATATATAAAAAAAGAGAAATTCAAGAACCAGAGTGATCAGACTACTGAACTGGGATATTGTAGAGCAAGGATCTAAGCCCAGATCTGGCCTCAAGGCCTGGAATCTTCCAATGGCTCCCCCCCGCCTTTCATCTGCCTGCTCCCTTTAAGCTCTCTGGCTTTCTAAATGCCAGCTCTTCTCACAGGAGATCTATGACTCACTTTGTCCAGATGTACCCATTTCTCTCTTATTACCTGACTTGTGAGTCAGCAACAGAGTCCTGGTGTGGCACTGCAGAATGATGCACTGGACTGCAAGGCTGGTTTGAACTGCAAGATGGGCATTTCAAACCCACCAGCCATTCCTCAAAAACACTAGACAGGATACTATGAGTTGAAACTGATCCAATGGTATTAACAACAACAACAACTGGGCATCAGTGTTCCAAGATCTCAGAAGGGATTTCATTAGAATAAGTTGCTTAAATATTCGGTTACGCATATTGGGCTACTAACCACAGGGTGGACAGGCCAAATTCACCAGCCACTCCAGTGGAGAAAGATGAGATTTTCTTCTCCCATCAAGATGTACAGCCTCATAAACCCTACACAGTCACTATGAGTCAGAACCAAGTTGACTGCACACAACCACTACCACCAATATCATCGTGTGGTTGTTGGGTCCTGCCAAGTAGACTCTGACTAACAATGACCCTGCCCCATACAATTCACTGGAGTCCTGGTGTGGCGCTGTGGGCTAATGTGTCAGACTGCAAAGCCGTTTGAACTGCAAGGTCAGTGGTTCAACCTCACCAGCTGCTCCTTGGAAACCCTATACTGGGTTGCTATGGGTTGGAATCGACTCAATGGCACTTACCAACAACAACAACAACAACATACAATTCACTAGACCGTAATCTCTACAGAAGCCAACTGTAGATCTTTCTTCTTTGGAGCCTCTGCGTGGGTTCACACTGCCAACAGTGTGTAGTCAAGCATTCGATCATTGGACCACAGGGAGCCTTCGTATCAGCGCACTGGATGGGAAATGACATGAAGCCGTTATTTTTCAGTTTTTAACTTTTTATTGTGTATTAAGTGAAGGCTTACAGACAAGATCATCAGCTTTACATTCAACAAATTAAATGAAACTTTGTTTCATCTCAGTGATTACAATCCCCTCCCTGCAACAATAGTTACCCAGCTTCCTGCCTGAGGTTCCTATTTGTCTATTTGTCTTCTATGCACCCTTTCCCATCTCTTCTCATCATTAACCTAAAGAAAATGTTGCCCTTTTAATTTTGAATGATTAATCATTCCATGGTGTGCATACGTTGCTAGTGTTATTGTCTGCTTGGCTGAAAATGGGACCACGAGAGTGAGTTCTGTTCCAAACCTGAAGGATGGTCGAGGGCCATAGTCTCAGGTTACTCCAGTCTCTTTCTGACCAAGAACTCTGGGCTTTAAAAAAAAAAAAATTACTTATTAAATAATTCTGAGTTTTGTTCCACATTTTCTATCACTGGATGATGGACACTGTAATTTGAGAAGCTGGTAGTGGTAGCCAGGCTCCATCTATCTAGTTCTGGCTTCAGAGTGATAATTTTGTACGGCCCACAAATGATGTTACAAATGGCGCTTGGCAGAAAAAAGGTTCTCCACCCCTGATATAAGGCATAGGATCCCTCCTTCACTAATGGGGAAAACAAGAATTGGTCGGAACACCTGGGCATATGGTGTCAGTGGTAGACAGAGAAAAGCCAGATGCACTGAAGTGGTACTAACAAGATATGACACTTGGGATTGGCAGAATTCTAAACATGCTTTCCCAAGATCCTAGTACCCTGGTTGTTCATTCATCTGAGCACACTGTGAAGGGACTTTGCAGATGCAATCAAGTTATTAGTCAGCTGACATAAAGACAGAGAAATTTCCTGAATCATCCATGTCTGCCCAATACCATCACATGAGCCCTTCAAAGCTACATGACAATGTAGGATTAGCATTGGACTGCTTACCATGAGGTAGTTAGTTCAAAACCACCATCTGCTCTCCAAAACCTACACAGGGTTGCTATGAGTTGGAACCAACTTGATGGTGCCCAACAACAACTGAATTAGAAATAGGTACTACAGTGGAATAGTAGATCAGTACTAAACAAAAGTTTAGTGGTTTGAACCCACCAGCCACTTCATGGGAGAAAGACATACGGCAGTCAGCTTTTGTAAAGATTGTCATGTTGGAAACCAACTATTGTTGTTAAATGCCATTGCAGCTCTTTTCTGTTCTTCCTGTGGGGTCACTCTGAGTCACAGTAGATTGGATTACAATAGGTGTGTAAGAGTCAGCAAGATACAGCAGAAGAAGCAAGAGATGAAGTAAAAGGAGAGATCGGTGTTGTAAAATGTGAGAAGATGCACTCCCCATCATTGTTGGCTTTGAAGATGAAGGAAGAAGGGCAAAGCCAAAGGATATGCACATTCTCTAGAAGGTAAGGACAGCGCTGGAGATCAGCCAACCAGAAAAGAGGGACCTCCATGCTGCTACTGCATGAAACTGAATGCTGTCAACAACCTGCACCAGTCAGGAAGTAACTTCTTCCCCAAAGCTGCCAGTGGGGGAATTAACCCTGCTGATACCTTCATCTTATCCCAAGGAGATCATTCAAGACTCAGACCTACAGAAGTTATATGATAATAAGTTTGTATTGTTTTATATCACTAAGTTTGTGATAACTTGCTGTGATAGCAACAGCAAACTCACACAGTAATAGAATAAATATTAGAAGGGAGTTCTGTGTGGCGCTGTGGGTTAATGTGTCAGACTGCAAAGTCATTTGAACTGCAAGATCTGTGGTACAAGCTTACCAGCTGCTCCTCGGAAACCCTATACAGGGTTGCTATGGGTTTGAATCGATTTGACTGCACTTAACAACAACAACAACAACAACCAAAGATTAGGAGTCTTGGTGTGTGCTGTAAAATAAGGTCTCAATCACAAGGTTGGCTTGAACCACAAGATTGGTGGTTCAAAATCACTAGCTACTCCTCAGAAACCCGATATGGGGTTGCTATGAGTCCGAAACAATGGCAATCAACAACAGCACCAAAGGAAAGAATCGTCAGCTGCTTGTCAGTCTCGTCTTACTGAGGTGACATCGTGTTGCTATGAAGCTATGCCAGTAGTCTTTGAAGTACAGCAGGTCACCCAAGGTACACAGGCTTCAGTGGAGCTTTCAGACTAAGACTGAATGGGAAGCCCTATGGATAGGGTTTTTGGACAGAATATTGTCTGATATAATGTTGGATGGTAAAACTTGTATAAACTATTGTTGTTAAGTGCTGTTGAGTTAGTGCCGACCCATTGTGATCCTGTATAAGATTCTGAGGAGCAGCTGGTGAGCTCGAACTGCTGACCTTACAGTTCAAACCGACTACATTCCAAATGCACCGTGGCAAAAAAGGACCTTGGGCATACCCAAGATTGTGAAGACGATGAAGGAGTGTGAAATATGTTGCTCTGTTGTACCTGGGGCCACCACGAGTCAGCAATGACAACACACAGCTCACAATGATAAGAAAAAGAGATACATTCATAGTAATTCAGCTCTTTGGACAAAGTTTAGGTGATGGGAAATTATGATGGAAGAACACTTAGGAATGAGATTAGAAAAAAAAAATGTACATGTTAGACTTGAGGTGTCTAAGATACCTCAGTGTGTTTGTGACACAGTAAGATAAGCACTGGACTGCTGGACTGCTAACAACAAGATCAGCAGTTCCAACTCACCATTCAC
>NW_006408876.1:716817-719731 GCF_000296735.1 Chrysochloris asiatica | reverse complement strand
TCGGAACCAACAGTACAGGGCAGTGATTCGTTCTGGTGTGCACACAATCACTACAGGTTGGAACCAACTTGACAGCACCTAACACCAAGAATAAATGGTCTCTATTGGCATGTATAATACTGTCATCCATTTGCAAATAAAGGTTAATAGGTAAAACACAGCAAGGGTAAATGATCTATTTATAAGATCATTAAAACAGCAATAATGATTTTAATTGTTGGGCTTTTAAAGAAACAGCAAACACATATTAATTATCAAACAAATTATCTTAGAAGATAAAACTTCTTTTATCAGATGATGGCAAAATCAAACACAATTTCATAGACACAAATGATCAGTATTTGGATATTAGCCAAATGTAAAATGACTGAAAGAAAGGTGTTCCAAAGTCTTAGTTTTGAATCCACTTCCCTATGATACTTCTTGTGTTCATCCAAATATTGCTTTATTTTACTTAGACTTGTTAAAAGTGTCAAATTATCAACATTCCAAATGGAAAAAACTCAAAACTAGAGCTGAGTGAACACAGCAGGTGTCAAATCTCCTCCACCTTTAAAGGTAGCCTGCCTTCTGCTATAAGCAGAAATGTGTTTATAAGGAGGCCCCATGCAACGAAGGTGCTTATGGCTGACACTGTGTGTCACCAGAGATCAATTCATTGACAACCATAGAAAAGAACAGAGCACATCATGAATCACCTCTAAGATACAGCAATTGGCATTTTATCAACAATTTACAGTAAACATAGATATAGAAGCTTAACGAATTATGCTAAACTCTCTGGTAGCACAGTGGTTATGAATCAGCCTGCGAACCGCAAGGTCAGCAGTTCGAAACTATCAGCTGTTCTGTGGGAGAAAGATGAGGTTTTCTGCTCCCGTAAAGATTTACAGCTTCAGAAACACTGTTCAGGGTCGCTATGAGTCAGAACCGACTCCACGGTACTTAACAACAACAACTAGAGAAATGGAAACTATAAAGAAAGACTCCAATTGCATTCTGAAATACTGTGTGATTCATAGAAACCCATCAAACATTTGGTGGGAAGTGGAATGCTAATGCAGTGTTTCCTCATCCAGTCCAAGGCTTTAAACACCATCCCTATGCTGTGATTCCCAGGACTTTCATCTCCCACTCTGCCCTCTCCAGCTATCTACTTTCCATTCCATTCAGTGGTTTGCTAGACTCCTCGGAGTTCATTAACTCAGAATAAGAATGCTTTATTTCTTCCATTACCACTAGCCCAGCACCCCTCATCTTTCTTCTTGCCCCATTCCTCCCATCTCTGCACTTGGTACCTATTACCACCATCTTCCTATTCCCAGGGCACAAAGACCTAGAAGGGATTCTAGACCTTATAACCCACAATACATTCCTCAGTGGATCTCTGTTATATCTACTCTCCTGCTAAATCATACATCTGAATGGCTCCACATCATTTCAACTGATGTCAACTAGTCCCCACCTCTACTCTGAATTACTGAATCAGCTGTTTAACTGTCTACCATCTTTGCTTTTTGGCAAGCAACGAAAGAGCTTTTTTCGCAAGTTTTAATCATACTATTTCACTCATTAGTTTACGTCAACATCCTCCTCATCATCATCAACTGTGGTGTTCTTCTGTATATGATCTCTGTCACTTACTCAACTTCATCTGTGTCCACTCTCCTCCCCAATGGCCTTTGCAGTACGTCCCAAACATGGTGACATTTTTGTTTCTCCCAACAAAAAAAGTGATTCCTCCAGACTACATTGTCTTCTAACTCCGCTCATAGTTGCCCTATTCTTCCTTAGTACTGGTCTTAATACCAGGTAAGATTCTGGTCTCTGTGCCAGAATCAGTACAGTATCTGTGATAGCATAATATCCATGCATCTACAGGAAAGACCAAGTAGTATCACTATTATTCAAATTTACGCACTTACCACTAAAGCCAGTGAGGTTGAAATTGAAGAATGCTACCATGCTACCAACTTCTTCGGTCTGAAAATGATCAAACATGCAATCAAGATTTATTGATAATCATTGGGAATTAGAATGTAAAGGTTGGGAACAAAGAGGAATGATTGGTAGTTGGAAAATATAGCCTTGGTGATAGAAATGATGCTGGAGATCGCATGCTAGAATTCTGCAAAATCAATGATTTGTTCATTTCAAATACCTTTTTTAACCAATATAAAAGGTGACCATACACATGAAACTCACCAGACGGAATACACAGAAATGAAATTGACTACATGTGTGGAAAGAGATAGTGGAAAAGCTCCATATCATCAGTCAAAACAATGTTGTGAACAGATCATCAATTGCTCAGATGCAAATTCAAACTGAAACTGAAGAAATTGAAAATTAAGTCCACAAGAAGCAGAATGTGACCTTGAATATATCCCACCTGAATTTAGAGATCATCTGAAGATAAGATTTAAAGTCATTAGACTTTAAAGACTGAAGACCAGAATTGTTGTGGGATGACATCAAGAACATCACACAGTAAGAAAACAAAAGGTCATTAAGAAGACAAGAAAGAAGGAAAAGACAAAAACGGATGTGAGAGGAAACTCTGAAACTTGCTCTCCAGCATAGAGATATTTAAGCAAATGGAAGAAGTGAGGAGGTACAAGAGCTTAACAGAAAATTTCCAAGGTCAGCTCCAGAAAACATAGTCAAATAGTATAATGAAATATGCAAAGACCTGGAGTTAGAAAGCCCAAAGGGAGGAACTCACTCAGCATTTCTCAAGCTGACAGAAATGAAGAAAAAAGTCAAGCCTCGACTTGCATTACTGAATGATTCTCTGAGGAAATTATTCAACGATGCAGAAAGCATCAAGAGAAGATGGAAGGATTATACAGAGTCACTGTATCAAAAGGAAATTGTCCATGTTCAACCATTTCAAGATGTAAAATATGATAAA
>NW_006408876.1:713395-716112 GCF_000296735.1 Chrysochloris asiatica | reverse complement strand
TTAACAACCTGTGATATGCAGATGATACAACCTTGCTTGCTGAAAGTGAAGAGGACTTAAAACATTTACTGATGAAGATCAAAGAACACAACCTCTGCTATAGATTGCATCTCAATGTAAAGAAAACAAAGGACCTCACCACTGGACCAATAAATAAATGGAAAAAAGACTGAAGTTGTCTAAGACTTCATTTTGCTCAGATCAACCACCAACACTCATGGAAGCAGCAGTTAAGAAATCAAACGATGTAGTGCATTAGGCAAATCTGTTGCACAAGATCTTTTTAAAGTGTTGAAGAGTAAAGGTGTCAGTTTGAGGACTAAGGTGCACCTGACTCAAGCCATGGTATTTTTAATAACCTCATATATATGTGAAAGTTGGACAATGAATAAGACAGTAGAAGAACTGATACATTTGAATCATGGTGTTGGAGGATAATATTAAAAGTACCATGGACAGGCAAAAGGAAAAACATATCTGTGCTGGAAGAACAGCCCGAGTGCTCCTTGGAGGCCAGGATGGCCAGACTTTGTCTCTCATGTGTGTGTGTTAAGTGCTGTTGAGTCGGTTCATACTTCAGACATATTGTCAGGAGTGACCAGTCACTGGAAAAGGATATCATGTTTGGTAAGGTGGAGGGTCAGAGAAAAAGAGGAAGATCCCCCAGCAAAATGGACTGGCAACGTGGCAGCACCAATGGGTTCAAGCATAGCAATGATTGTGAGGTTGGCCCAGGATAGGGCAGTTTTTCCTTCTGTTCTGCCTAGGGTCAATATGAGTTGGTACCGACTCAATGGCACCTAACAACAACAACAACCAGAGTCAGTACCTATTGCCAACAATTGTCATCCATTGAGACTCAAGGTGACCCCATACCTGTTAGAGGAGAATCGTATGCAATAGAGGGAAATGTTTCTGTGTCCAATGGTGGATCTCTGGTCCTTCCTTCCAAGGAACCTCTGGATGTACAAAACTTCCAAGCTTTTGTTCATCAGTTGAACTTGTTAACTGTTAGCACCATCTACAGGTGCCAAATCTTAACACCACAACAAACCAAACCCATTGTCACAGGAATCGATTCCAATTCCTGCTGATCCTACATGACACAGGAGAACTGCTCCATAGAGTTTCTAAGAATGCAATCTTTATGTAAGCAGATTATGTTATCTTTCTTCTGTAGAACAACTGTAGGTTTGCAGAACCAATCTTTCTGTTAGCAGTTGATGTACCACTTCAGCCATCTACTACGTGTTCTATTTGGTGCTTTGCTATGACTTCTCCATGGTAATGCACTCATTGCACAGAATGTCTCATTTCTGCCATTATCACCATCCCACCACCCCTTGCCTTGCTTAGCCACCATGCCACCAGGGCTCTGTAAGCCAAGTGAAGGTTCCACTAGTTTAGAGGAGATTTTCTCTCAGCAACAACTGCATAGTTTATGTTCGGATCATTTACATGCAATTATTCTTATTGCTAAGGAGCTCTGGTAGCTTAGTGGTTACAAATTAGGCTGCAAATCTTAAGGTTAGCAGCTTGAAACTACCAGTTGTTTCATAGGAGAAAGATGAGGCTTTCTGCTCCCGTAAAGAGTTACAGCCTTGGAAACCCTGTGTACGGTCGCTATGAGTCGGAACCCACTCCATGGCACATCAGCACCACCATTCTTATTCCTGGCTTATTTTTTCTTTTGTTCTTTTGTAAATGTATTTTCTATTCATCTCCTCCAGTGAATGGATATAGTTTAAAAATATGAGTTTCTTTATTTTCTACTACTGATGAAACTGTTCTTTGTTTTTTTGATCAATTATGAAGAGTTGACATAACACTCTTTCCATTTTTTCTTTTCTACCAAACACAAAAATATGTGTGCTCTTTAAGAGCATTTATTTCTTTCCAAAATAGCGACTCTTGGTTGATCCTATGTCACTATGGTAGTTAGTCTTATCTGCGGGAGAATAACTAACTACTCACTGAAAAACTAATGGAGAAGTGGCATTTTTGGAATTTTTGTGAGGACGATACAGTCCTTTGTAATACTGAGAATAGACAGAAATACAAAACTTATTTTTTGGGTCCAGTAAACTAAATAAAAATATTGAAGTAGTCAAAGACTTTATTTTGCTTGGATCCACTATCAACACTCATGGAAGCAACAGTAAAAAAATCACAAATGTACTGCATAAGGCAATTCTGCTTCACAAAAGACTTCATGAAGGTGTTCAAGAGCAAAAATGTCAGTTTGAAGATAAAGGTACACCTGATCAAAGCCATGGTATATTCAGCAGCTTCATAGGCACATGAATGGTGGATGATGAGTAAAGAAGACCACAGAAGAATTGATGCATTTGAGTTATAGTGTTAAAGGAGAATATTAAAAGTATTGTGGACTGCCAAAAGAACAAACAGATCTGTGTTGGAAGAAGTACAGCCAGATGCTCCTTGGAAGCCAAGATAGGCAGACTTCCTCTCTCATACTTCAGACATATTATCAGAAGGTACCAGTCTCTGGAGAAGGGCATCATGCTTGGTAAATTAGAGGGTCAGAGAGAAAGAGGAAGACCCGTAATGATACTGGTACAGACAGCAATGGGCTCAAGCATAGCAACAATACGATGGCACAGGACCACCAATGCTACATTCTGCTGTGCATAAGGTCACTATGAGTCAGTGCTGACTTGAAGGCACCTAACAACAACAACAACAACAACAACAAC
>NW_006408876.1:709598-712993 GCF_000296735.1 Chrysochloris asiatica | reverse complement strand
TTGTTGTTGAGTACCGTGGAGTCGGTTCCGACTCATATATGCATACACATATATAATGATAAATGTCATATGACATATTTAATGCCAAATCTCAGAGAAAATTAATATAGCTTCAAAATAGTCACACCCCAGATTCTATCTGGAAGAAGTATGATAAATTCCTATCTGAGATGAAAGACATTCTAAGTTTAACAGCATTGATGGTTGGCTGATTGTAAGCAAGCTGCTAATACATTTAGGGAGAAATCACTATTGCTCAGCATCAACGAAAGCCACTGTCTAGTGAACGAAGAGCAGATGTTACCTAAGGCATATTGCCACTGGCTACTTACCATGGAATCAACTCTAATTGCGTGTCAGAATAGACCTTCCGGCACCCAAGTGTATCAGAATAGAACTCTACTTCATAAGATTTTCAATAGGAGACTGTCTACAAGTAGATCATCACATCTTTCTGATCTGGTAGGGACCTCAGGGTAGACTCAAACCACCAAGCTTAAAGTTAGCAGCCAAGCATGTTAATAGTTTACACCACTACAGAAGTCCTAAGGCAAAGAGATTAGTGGACAGACCACAATTTAGATGGCCATGAGACTAATATTGGAATAACAGGTTGGATTCTGTTAGTAAAACATATATATAACCACTGCTGTTGATGTTTCTAGGTGCCATCAACTAAGTTCTTACAGCAACCTTATATAGGGTTTTGGAGGCTCTAAATCTTTATGGGAGCAGAAAGCCTCATCTTTTTCCACAGAGTGGCTGGTGGGCTTGAATTTCCAACTAATCACTGTTTAGCAGTCCAATGCTTACCCTATTAGACTCTGAGATCTGTGAGAACAAGAATTTGATCACAGTTACAATTGTATTGGTAATATAAATAATATTTAATATAAGGAATACTTAAGTAAATAGGCAGAGAATCAAACCATTCTAATTTCTATTAGCACAAGTCAAAATACTAGGTACTCATGAAGCCTAGTATTTGGTAATGGTGATTGATAACAAGCGGAGAGTATTGAGCCTAACAATGTTCAACATATGAGCATGGCTGTCAAGAAAACTCCAGATAGAAGTCAGTGGGCATTCCATTCAGTTGCTTAAATGGTGTCAGTATTAGAAATGCTAGATATGCAAGTACAGAGGAACAAGTGAAATGATATTTCTTGTTTGGTTACACTTACTTCCTTTCAGAAGACCGTTACTCCTGCCTTCTTACTTAAAAGTCTTGTCCTTATAGAAGTGAAAAGTTATTGGATGTAGCAGTTAATCTCACTTTCAAGAACAATACTAAACAATGTACTCTATTTGAATTCTATTGAAATTACTAAATCTGTAGGTTTATGTAAAGAACATGGCACCAATTCCATCTGTACGCTGAGCACATAATCTGAAAAGGTAGACAGGAAGAAACAGAATACAACGTTAACATTGGAGAGAGTCATGAACAACCTGTGATATGCCAAGGTCACAAACTTACTGAAAGTGAAGATAAGTTGAAGCATTTATTGATGAAAACGATAAACTATAGCCTTCAGTATGGATTACACATCATCATCAACAACAACAAAAAACAAAACTCCTCAAAACTGGACCAATTAGCATCATCATGATAAATGGAGAAAATATTGAAGCTGCCAAGAATTTCATTTTACTAGGATTCACAATCAATGCCCATGGAAGCTGTAGTCAATACATCTAATTATAAATTGCATTGGTCAGTCTACTGGAAAAGACATATTTTAAGTGTTCAAAAGCAAAAATGTTGTTTTGAGGACTAAGGTGCACTTGACCCAATTCACAGTATTTTTAATCGCTTGATATGCATGTGAGAGGTAGACGATGAAAAGGAAGAAAAAAGAAATGACACTTTTGAATTAGAGTGTTGAAGAATACTGAATGTACCATGGACTGGGAAAAGGATGAACAAAGCTGTCTTGGATGAAGGGCTGTCAGAAAGCTCCTTAGAAGCCAGGATGACAAGATGGCATCTCATGTACTTTGGACATGTTGTCAGGAGACATCAGTCCCTGGAGAAGTACATCATACTTGGTAAAGTGAAGGGTCAGTGACAAAAAAGAAAGACCTTCAATGAGATGGACTGCCACTGTGGCTGTAACAATGGGCTCAAAGCATTTCACACTGTTGTACACAGGGTAACTATGAGTCGTAACTGACTTAACAACACAGATCAACAGTAACAACAAGAAAGTGCTTACTCTCTCCTAAAACAAATACAAAGTCAAATAACCTTCTCACACTTTCTTCTAAGGGTCAATTAACATCTATTTAGATTAGTTTCATCCTCAGTAGCATCGCAGAACCTTTGTTCCAGGTTTGGGCATGAGTTTCTTCCATAGATTCTATCACATTCTGGATACATACATAATGTTGCCAGTGAAGCACAGGGTCGTTCCCATGGGATTCTTTGTGACATTTCCTTAAACGTTTTTTGCCAGTGTCAGGATTTCTTAATTAAAATATATTTTGCTTCAAAGTTCTGCTCCTTTTAATGTCAAGATGATATTCGTATAGCAATTATCCTGTTTAAAGCAACTTATATAGATTATCTTGTTTCGTTCATGGAATTTTGTAAATGTCTGTGTGTCTGTGTATGCCACTCAACTCAACCTTCTTAAATTAAAATTATGTTTTTAAAAAACCTTCTAAGAACCTCTAACTGGCATTTATGAAATATGTTAGCAAACGTTGATGCTACCGTCACAGTAAGAAGAAAAAGATCAGAAGGAACCACCATGGAATACAGGAACCGCCGCCTTGTGAACATCAGGGGTTTACCTAATTATATCTAACCTACAGTCCCCTTTGTTAAGTGCCATCGAGTTGGTTCTGACTAAAGGCGACTCGGTATAAGGTTTTGAAGGAGCAGCTCGTGAGCTTGAACTGCCAACTTTGAGGTTCAAACTGACCTTGTGGTCCAGTGCATTATCCCACAGCACTACACATGGACTCCAGAGTACTGCTAGTATTCTATATATATATGGAACCCTGGCGTGGGACTGTCAGATAAGCACAGACTGCCAATTGCAAGATCGATGGCCCCAAACCACCATCCCCTCCTCTAAAACCCTATAATGCCTATACAGTGTCGTTATGAATTGTACTTCACAACAACATATGTATGTATAGACTCCTGGTGTGGTACTATCGGATCAGCACTGAACTGTGAACCACAACATCAGCAGTTCAAACCCACCAGCTGCTCCTCAGAAACCCTACACAGGGATGCTATGAGTTGGAACTGACTGAATGGCAATGAGCATCAACAACAATATATACACATATGTTGTTGTTGTTAGGTACTGTCGAGTGCGTTCCAACCCATGGTGACCCTAAGTACAACAGAACGAAACACTAACTAGTCCTGGGCCAGT
>NW_006408876.1:706731-708345 GCF_000296735.1 Chrysochloris asiatica | reverse complement strand
GAAAAACCTAAATACATGGCTATTGAAAAGTTTGAATAATTTTCATAGTAATTTTTGAATAATTCCTTGTCAATGGACCTTTTCCCAATACTTTTCTTTCTAAACGACAGTGTAATTATTTTGAAGGAAAATTAGTTCTCATTCAGAGTAAAATTATACTTATAGTTTCTAAATGCCAGTGTAATTATCTTGAAGGAGAATTACTTCTTATTCAGAGTACAATTATAGGGAAAGAATTCTGGGACACAATGGGTCAAAGATAAACAAGGGTCTTTATTGCACAATTCTCGGGCCAATGAATACACTAATAGACATTTGTAAATTTATTAGAAAGGGACTGGAGAAATAGAAGCAGCGATTTATTATCAATGTTTCACTTGCCCTCATTTACATACCATTCATATGAGTGATACTACACTTGATCTCTGGTAGCTTAGTGGTTACGAATTGGGCTGCGAACCTCAAAGTTAGCAGTTCAAAACTACCATCTGTTTCATGGGAGAAAGATGACGCATTCTGCTCCCGTAAAGATTTACAGCCTCGGAAATCCCATATAGGGTCGCTATGAGTTGGAACCAACTCCATGACACATCACCACTACCACATGAGTGAGAACCGATTATTTGGAGTCCTGGTGTGGTGTTGTAGAATAAGCACAGGATGGGCAAGGTGGTGTGAACTACAAGGTCAGCAGTTCAAACTCACCAGTCGCTCCTTGGAAACCCTATACAGACAGGGTCTCTGTGAGTCAGAATCGCCTGGATGACACTAAACAGCCACCACCACCGATTACATAGATAACCATGTTTAGCAAGTTAAATATCATTCATTTACAAAAGTGCACAAAGATGTCCTGAAAGGCTTAAAATGAGTGACTGAGGGCTGACTTGAGATAAATCTAAAGGAACCACATTTCAAATACAGGAGGGAGCTTCAAAGAGGTCATGGAAAAATTTCAAGATCTTTGAATCCCATTATTTTCCACGAACTTTTTAAATCCCCCTCGTGTTTTATATTCTAGAGCTTTCTTTTCCCTCTGTACCAAATCCTGCCTCTCCATTATTCCCATGCAATGACTTATTTCCATTGGGATTGTTGGATAGTTGGGTAGTTAGATAAGGAAACCAATGTGGCCCAGAACATAAAAAATCAACAGAAGTTTATTCTATTGCTGTATCTGCCTCCTGATCATTTCTTTTTTTGTTTATTTGGTAGAAAGATTTTATTGTGAGTTGAGCAAAGGTTTACAGAGAACAACACTTTTACATTCAACCAACCACATACTTTGTTTCATCTCAATGATTGCAACCGCCTCCATGTAACTACAGTTATCCCACTTCTTCCCTAGGGTTTTGATTTCCATGCCACCCTCCTTGCCAAGTCTTCTCAACTGGGTCGTTAGGGAAATGTTGCCCTTTGGATCTTGAGTGGTTGACTATTCCACAGTGAGTATCCTTATTAATGTTGTTGGGCCCTCAACATAACTATCTTGGCAGAAAACTGATCCACTAGAGTGAGTTCTGTTCCAGACTTAAAGGGTGCCTAAGGAGTCCGGGTGTGGTGCCGTGAGCTGATGCATCGGACTGCAAAGTCATTTAAACTGCAAGGTCAGTG